>NC_134162.1:0-300000 GCF_033958435.1 Carettochelys insculpta
GGGGGTGTGTTAGGGGGTGGCGTGAAATGGGTCGGGTGCGGGTGTTGGGGGGTTGGGTGACATGGGTCGGGTGCGGGTGTTTGGGGGTGGGGTGACATGGGTTCCGGGGGGGGGGTGTTTGGGTGTGGGGTGACATGGGTGCCGGGGGGGGTGTTGGGGGCTGGGGTGACATGGGTGCCGGGGGGTGTTTGCAGGTGGGGTGACATGGGTGCTGGGGGGTGTGTTTGGGGGTAGGGTGACATGGGTCGGGTGCGGGTGTTGGGGGGTGGGGGTGACGTGGGTGCCGGGGGGTGTGTTTGCGGGTGGGGTGACATGGGTCGGGTGCGGGTGTTGGGAGGTGGGGTGACATGGGTGCCGGGGGGGTGTGTTTGGGGGTGGGGTGACATGGGTCGGGTGCGGGTTTTGGGAGGTGGGGTGACATGGGTGCCGGGGGGGTGTTTCGGGGTGGAGTGACATGGGTCGGGTGCGGGTTTTGGGGGGTGGGGTGACATGGGTCGGGTGCGGGTGTTTGGGGGTGGGGTGACATGGGTGCCGGGGGGTGTGTTAGGTGGTGGCGTGAAATGGGTCGGGTGCGGGTGTTTGGGGGTGGGGTGACATAGGTGCCGGGGGGGGTGTTTGGGGGTGGAGTGACATGGGTCGGGTGCGGGTTTTGGGGGTTGGGGTGACATGGGTCGGGTGCGGGTGTTTGGGGGTGGGGTGACATGGGTGCCGGAGGGGTGTTTGGGGGGTGGGGTGAAATGGGTCGGGTGCGGGTGTTGGAAGGGTGGGGTGACATAGGTGCCGGGGGGGGTGTTTGGGGGTGGAGTGACATGGGTCGGGTGCGGGTTTTGGGGGGTGGGGTGACATCGGTCGGGTGCGGGTGTTTGGGGGTGGGGTGACATGGGTGCCGGGGTGTGTGTTTTGGTTTGGGGTGACATGGGTGCCGGGGGGGGGGTGTTTGGGGTGTGGGGTGACATGGGTCGGGTGCGGCTGTTTGTGGGTGGGGTGACATGGTGCTGGGGGGGGTGTTTGGGGGTGGGGTGACATGGGTGCCGGGGGGGGTGTTGGGGGGTGGGGTGACAAGGGTCGGGTGCGGGTGTTGGGGGGTGGGGTGACATGGATGCCGGGGGGGGGTGTTTGGGGGTGGGGTGACATGGGTCGGGTGCGGCTGTTTGGGTGTGGAGTGATATGGGTTCCGGGGGGGTGTTTGGAGGTGGGGGTGACATGGGTGCCGGGGGGTGTGTTAGGGGTGGGGTGACATGGGTAGGGTGCGGGTGTTGGGGGGTGGGGTGACATGGGTGCAGGGGGGGTGTTTGGGGGTGGAGTGACATGGGTCGGGTGCACTTGTGGGGGGGTGGGGTGACATCGGTCGGGTGCGGGTGTTTGGGGGTGGGGTGACATGGGTGCCGGGGGGTGTGTTTGGGGGGTGGCGTGAAATGGGTTGGGTGCGGGCGTTGGGGAGTTGGGTGACATGGGTCGGTGTGCGCGTGTTTGGGGGTGGGGTGACATGGCTGCCGGGGGGGGTGTTGGGGAGTGGGGGTGACATGGGTGCCGGGGGGGGGTGTTTGGTGGTGGAGTGACATGGGTCGGGTGCGTGTGTTTGGGGGTGGGGTGACATGGTGCTGGGGGGGTGTTTGGGGGTGGGGTGACATGGGTGCCGGGGGGGGTGTTGGGGGGTGGGGTGACAAGGGTCGGGTGCGGGTGTTGGGGGGTGGGGGTGACATGGATGCCGGGGGGGGGGTGTTTGGGGGTGGGGTGACATGGGTCGGGTGCGGCTGTTTGGGTGTGGAGTGATATGGGTTCCGGGGGGGTGTTTGGAGGTGGGGTGACATGGGTGCCGGGGGGTGTGTTAGGGGTGGGGTGAAATGGGTCGGGTGCGGGTGTTGGAAGGGTGGGGTGACATAGGTGCCGGGGGGCGTGTTTGGGGGTGGAGTGACATGGGTCGGGTGCGGGTTTTGGGGGGTGGGGTGACATCGGTCGGGTGCGGGTGTTTGGGGGTGGGGTGACATGGGTGCCGGGGGGTGTGTTAGGGGGTGGCGTGAAATGGGTCGGGTGCGGGTGTTGGGGGGTTGGGTGACATGGGTCGGGTGCGGGTGTTTGGGGGTGGGGGTGACATGGGTTCCGGGGGGGGGGGTGTTTGGGTGTGGGGTGACATGGGTGCCGGGGGGGGTGTTGGGGGGCTGGGGTGACATGGGTGCCGGGGGGGTGTTTGCAGGTGGGGTGACGTGGGTGCTGGGGGGTGTGTTTGGGGGTAGGGTGACATGGGTCGGGTGCGGGTGTTGGGAGGTGGGGTGATATGGGTGGGGTGACATGGGTCGGGTGCGGGTGTTGGGAGTTGGGGTGACATGGGTGCCGGGGGGTGTGTTAGGGGTGGGGTGACATGGGTCGGGGTGCGGGTGTTGGGGCGTGGGGTGACATGGGTGCCGGGGGGGTGTTTGGGGGGTGGAGTGACATGGGTCGGGTGCAGTTGTGGGGGGGTGGGGTGACATCGGTCGGGTGCGGGTGTTTGGGGGTGGGGAGACGGGTGCCGGGGGGTGTGTTTGGGGGTGGCGTGAAATAGGTCGGGTGCGGGTGTTGGGGGGGTTGGGTGACATGGGTCGGGTGCGGGTGTTTGGGGGTGGGGTGACATGGGTGCCGGGGGGGGTGTTCGGGGGTGGGGTGACATGGGTGCCGGGGGGGGTGTTTGGTGGTGGAGTGACATGGGTCGGGTGCGTGTGTTTGGGGGTGGGGTGACATGGATGCCGGGGGGGTGTTTGGAGTTGGGGTGACATGGGTGCCGGGGGGGTGTTTGGGGGCGGAGTGACATGGGTCGGGTGCGGGTTTTGGGGTGTGGGGTGACATGGGTCGGGTGCGGGCGTTCGGGGGTGGGGTGACATGGGTGCCGGGGGGGGTGTTTGGGCGTGGGGTAAAATGGGTCGGGTGCGGGTTTTGGGGGGTGGGGTGACATGGATGCCGGGGGGGGGGTGTTTGGGTGTGGGGTGACATGGGTCGGGTGCGGCTGTTTGTGGGTGTTGTGACATGGTGCTGGGGGGGTGTTGGGGGGTGGGGTGACATGGGTCGGGTGCGGGTGTTGGGGGGTGAGGTGACATGGGTGCCAGGGGGGGGTGGTTGTGGGTGGGGTGACATGGGTGCCGGGGGGGGGGGTGTTGGGGGGGTGGGGTGACAAGGGTCGGGTGCGGGTGTTGGGGGGTGGGGTGACATGGATGCCGGGGGGGGGTGTTTGGGGGTGGGGTGACATGGGTCGGGTGCGGCTGTTTGGGGGTGGAGTGATATGGGTTCCGGGGGCGTGTTTGGAGGTGGGGTGACATGGGTGCCGGGGGGTGTGTTAGGGGTGGGGTGACATGGGTAGGGTGCGGGTGTTGGGGGGTGGGGTGACATGGGTGCCGGGGGGGGTGTTGGGGAGTGGGGTGACATCGGTGCCGGGGGGGGGTGTTTGGTGGTGGAGTGACATGGGTCGGGGTGCGTGTGTTTGGGGGTGGGGTGACATGGGTGCCGGGGGTTGTGTTTGGGGGTGGGGTGACATAGGTCGGTTGGGGTTTGGGGTGACATGGATGCCGGGGGGGTGTGTTTGGGGGTGGGGTGACATGGGTCGGGTGCTGGTGTTGGGAGGTGGGGTGACATGGGTGCCGGGGGGTGTTTCGTGGTGGAGTGACATGGGTCGGGTGCGGGTTTTGGGGGGTGGGGTGACATGGGTCGGGTGCGGGTGTTTGGGGGTGGGGTGACATGGGTGCCGGGGGGGGTGTTTGGGGGTGGGGTGAAATGGGTCGGGTGCGGGTGTTGGAATAGTGGGGTGACATAGGTGCCGGGGGGGGTGTTTGGGGGTGGAGTGACATGGGTCGGGTGCGGGTTTTGGGGGGTGGGGTGACATCGGTCGGTTGCGGGTGTTTGGGGGTGGGGTGACATGGGTGCCGGGGGGTGTGTTAGGTGGTGGCGTGAAATGGGTCGGGTGCGGGTGTTTGGGGGTGGGGTGACATAGGCGCCGGGGGGGGTGTTTGGGGGTGGAGTGACATCGGTCGGGTGCGGGTTTTGGGGTTTGGGGTGACATGGGTCGGGTGCGGGTGTTTGGGGGTGGGGTGACATGGGTGCCGGGAGGGGTGTTTGGGGGTGGGGTGAAATGGGTCGGGTGCGGGTGTTGGAAGGGTGGGGTGACATAGGTGCCGGGGGGGGTGTTTGGGGGTGGAGTGACATGGGTCGGGTGCGGGTTTTGGGGGGTGGGGTGACATCGGTCGGGTGCGGGTGTTTGGGGGTGGGGTGACATGGGTGCCGGGGGGTGTGTTTTGGGTTGGGGTGACATGGGTGCCGGGGGGGGGGGTGTTTGGGTGTGGGGTGACATGGGTCGGGTGCGGTTGTTTGTGGGTGGGGTGACATGGTGCTGGGGGGGTGTTGGGGGGTGGGGTGACATGGGTCGGGTGCGGGTGTTGGGGGGTGAGGTGACATGGGTGCCAGGGGGGGTGTTTGGGAGTGGGGTGACATGGGTTCCGGGGGGGGGTGTTGGGGGGTGGGGTGACAAGGGTCGGGTGCGGGTGTTGGGGGGTGGGGTGACATGGATGCCGGGGGGGGGTGTTTGGGGGTGGGGTGACATGGGTCGGGTGCGGCTGTTTGGGTGTGGAGTGATATGGGTTCCGGGGGGTGTGTTTGGAGGTGGGGTGACATGGGTGCCGGGGGGTGTGTTAGGGGTGGGGTGACATGGGTAGGGTGCGGGTGTTGGGGGGTGGGGTGACATGGGTGCCGGGGGGGTGTTTGGGGGTGGAGTGACATGGGTCGGGTGCAGTTGTGGGGGGTGGGGTGACATCGGTCGGGTGCGGGTGTTTGGGGGTGGGGTGACATGGGTGCCGGGGGGTGTGTTTGGGGGTGGCCTGAAATGGGTCGGGTGCGGGTGTTGGGGGGTTGGGTGACATGGGTCGGGTGCGGGTGTTTGGGGGTGGGGTGACATGGCTGCCGGGGGGGGTGTTGGGGAGTGGGGTGACATGGGTGCCGGGGGGGGGTGTTTGGTGGTGGAGTGACATGGGTCGGGTGCGTGTGTTTGGGGGTGGGGTGACATGGGTGCCGGGGGTTGTGTTTGGGGGTGGGTGACATAGGTCGGTTGGGGGTTGGGGTGACATGGGTGACGGGGGAGTGTGTTTGGGGGTGGGGTGACATGGGTCGGGTGCTGGTGTTGGGAGGTGGGGTGACATGGGTGTTGGGGGGGTGTTTGGGTGTGGAGTGACATGGGTGCCGGGGGGGGTGTTGGGGGGTGGGGTGACAAGGGTCGGGTGCGGGTGTTTGGGGGTGGGGTGACATGGATGCCGGGGGGGGGGTGTTTGGGGGTGGGGTGACATGGGTCGGATGCGGATGTTTGGGGGTGGAGTGATATGGGTGCCGGGGGGGTGTTTGGAGTTGGGGTGACATGGGTGCCGGGGGGTGTGTTTGGGGGTGGCGTGAAATGGGTCGGGTGCGGGTGTTGGGAGGTGGGGTGACATGGGTGCCGGGGGGGTGTTTGGGGGTGGAGTGACATGGGTCGGGTGCGGGTTTTGGGGTGTGGGGTGACATGGGTCGGGTGCGGGTGTTCGGGGGTGGGGTGACATGGGTGCTGGGGGGGTGTTGGGGAGTGGGGTGACATGGGTCGGGTGCGGCTCTTTGGGGGTGGGGTGACATGGGTGCCGGGGAAGTGTTTGGGGGTGGGTGACATGGGTGCCCGGGGGGGGTGTTTGGGGGTGGGGTGACATGGGTCGGGTGTGGCTCTTTGGGGGTGGGGTGACATGGGTGCCGGGGGGGTGTTTGGGGGTGGAGTGACATAGGTCGGGTGCAGTTGTGGGGGGGTGGGGTGACATCGGTCGGGTGCGGGTGTTTGGGGGTGGGGTGACATGGGTGCCGGGGGGTGTGTTTGGGGGGTGGCGTGAAATGAGTCGTGTGCGGGTGTTGGGAGATTGGGTGACATGGGTGCCGGGGGGGTGTTGGGGGTGGAGTGACATGGGTCGGGTGCGGGTGTTTGGGGGTGGGGTGACATGGGTTCTGGTGGGGGGGTGTTTGGGTGTGGGGTGACATGGGTGCCGGGGGGGGTGTTGGGGGCTGGGGTGACATGGGTGCCGGGGGGGTGTTTGCAGGTGGGGTGACATGGGTGCCGGGGGGTGTGTTTGGGGGTAGGGTGACATGGGTCGGGTGCGGGTGTTGGGGGGTGGGGTGACGTGGGTGCCGGGGTGTGTGTTTGCGGGTGGGGTGACATGGGTCGGGTGCGGGTGTTGGGAGGTGGGGTGACATGGGTGCCGGGGGGGTGTGTTTGGGGGTGGGGTGACATGGGGTCGGGTGCGGGTTTTGGGAGGTGGGGTGACATGGGTGCCGGGGGGTGTTTCGGGGTGGAGTGACATGGGTCGGGTGCGGGTTTTGGGGGCTGGGGTGACATGGGTCGGGTGCGGCTCTTTGGGGGTGGGGTGACATGGGTGCCGGGGAAGTGTTTGGGTGTGGGGTGACATGGGTCGGGTGCGGCTGTTTGTGGGTGTTGTGACATGGTGCTGGGGGGGTGTTGGGGGGTGGGGTGACATGGGTGCCAGGGGGGGGTGTTTGGGGGTGGGGTGATATGGGTGCCGGGGGGGGTGTTTGGGACTGGGGTGACATGGGTCGGGTGCGGCTCTTTGGGGGTGGGGTGACATGTGTGCCGGGGAAGTGTTTGGGTGTGGGGTGACATGGGTCGGGTGCGGCTGTTTGTGGGTGTTGTGACATGGTGCTGGGGGGGTGTTGGGGGGTGGGGTGACATGGGTCGGGTGCGGGTGTTGGGGGGTGAGGTGACATGGGTGCCAGGGGGGGTGGTTGGGGGTGGGGTGACATGGGTGCCGGGGGGGGGGTGTTGGGGGGTGGGGTGACAAGGGTCGGGTGCGGGTGTTGGGGGGTGGGGTGACATGGATGCCGGGGGGGGGTGTTTGGGGGTGGGGTGACATGGGTCGGGTGCGGCTGTTTGGGGGTGGAGTGATATGGGTTCCGGGGGGGTGTTTGGAGGTGGGGTGACATGGGTGCCGGGGGGTGTGTTAGGGGTGGGGTGACATGGGTAGGGTGCGGGTGTTAGGGGGTGGGGTGACATGGGTGCCGGGGGGGTGTTTGGGGGTGGAGTGACATGGGTCGGGTGCAGTTGTGGGGGGGGTGGGGTGACATCGGTCGGGTGCGGGTGTTTGGGGGTGGGGTGACATGGGTGCCGGGGGGTGTGTTTGGGGTGGCGTGAAATGGGTCGGGTGCGGGTGTTGGGGGGTTGGGTGACATGGGTCGGGTGCGGGTGTTTGGGGTGGGGTGACATGGCTGCTGGGGGGGGTGTTGGGGAGTGGGGTGACATGGGTGCCGGGGGGGGGGTGTTTGGTGGTGGAGTGACATGGGTCGGGTGCGTGTGTTTGGGGGTGGGGTGACATAGGTGCCGGGGGTTGTGTTTGGGGGTGGGTGACATAGGTCGGTTGGGGGTTGGGGTGACATGGGTGACGGGGGTGTGTGTTTGGGGGTGGGGTGACATGGGTCGGGTGCTGGTGTTGGGAGGTGGGGTGACATGGGTGTTGGGGGGGTGTTTGGGTGTGGAGTGACATGGGTGCCGGGGGGGGTGTTGGGGGGTGGGGTGACAAGGGTCGGGTGCGGGTGTTTGGGGGTGGGGTGACATGGATGCCGGGGGGGGGGTGTTTGGGGGTGGGGTGACATGGGTCGGATGCGGATGTTTGGGGGTGGAGTGATATGGGTGCCGGGGGGGTGTTTGGAGTTGGGGTGACATGGGTGCCGGGGGGTGTGTTTGGGGGTGGCGTGAAATGGGTCGGGTGCGGGTGTTGGGAGGTGGGGGTGACATGGGTGCCGGGGGGGTGTTTGGGGGTGGAGTGACATGGGTCGGGTGCGGGTTTTGGGGTGTGGGGGTGACATGGGTCGGGTGCGGCTCTTTGGGGGTGGGGTGACATGGGTGCCGGGGGGGTGTTTGGGGGTGGAGTGACATAGGTCGGGTGCAGTTGTGGGGGGGTGGGGTGACATCGGTCGGGTGCGGGTGTTTGGGGGTGGGGTGACATGGGTGCCGGGGGGTGTGTTTGGGGTTGGCGTGAAATGCGTCGGGTGCGGGTGTTGGGAGATGGGGTGACATGGGTGCCGGGGGGGTGTTTGGGGGTGGAGTGACATGGGTCGGGTGCGGGTTTTGGGGGGTTGGGTGACATGGGTCGGGTGCGGGTGTTTGGGGGTGGGGTGACATGGGTTCCGGGGGGGGGGTGTTTGGGTGTGGGGTGACATGGGTGCCGGGGGGGGTGTTTGGTGCTGGAGTGACATGGGTCGGGTGCGTGTGTGTGGGGGTGGGGGTGACGTGGGTGCCGGGGGGTGTGTTTGGGGTGGGGTGACATGGGTCGGGTGCGGGTGTTGGGGGGGTGGGGTGACATGGGTGCCGGGGGTGTGTGTTTGGGGGTGGGGTGACATGGGTCGGGTGCGGGTGTTGGGAGTTGGGGTGACATGGGTGCCGGGGGGTTTTGGGGGTGGAGTGACATGGGTCGGGTGCGGGTTTTGGGGTGTGGGGTGACATGGGTCGGGTGCGGGTGTTTGTGGGTGGGGTGACATAGGTGCCGGGGGGGGTTTTTGGGGGTGGAGTGACATGGGTCGGGTGGAGGTTTTGGGGGGTGGGGTGACATGGGTCGGGTGCGTGTGTTTGGGGGTGGGGTGATATGCGTGCCGGGGGGGGTGTTTGGGGCTGTGGTGACATGGGTCGGGTGCGTCTCTTTGGGGGTGGGGTGACATGGGTGCCGGGGAAGTGTTTGGGGGTGGGTGACATGGGTGCCGGGGGGGGTGTTTGGGGGTGGGGTGACATTGGTCGGGTGCGGCTCTTTGGGGGTGGGGTGACATGGGTGCCGGGGAAGTGTTTGGGGGTGGGGTAACATGGGTCGGGTGCGGGTGTTTGGGGGTGGGGTGACATGGGTGCCGGGGGGGGTGTTTGGGGGGTGGGGTGACATAGGACGGGTGCATGTGTTCGTTGGTGGGGTGACATGGGTGCCGGGGGGTGTGTTTGGGGTTGGGGTGACATGGGTGCCGGGGGGGGAGTGTTTGGGTGTGGGGTGACATGGGTCGGGTGCGGCTGTTTGTGGGAGGGGTGACATGGTGCTGGGGGGGTGTTGGGGGGTGGGGTGACATGGGTCGGGTGCGGGTGTTGGGGGGTGAGGTGACATGGGTGCCAGGGGGGGTGTTTTGGGGTGTCGTGACATGGATGCCGGTGGGGGGTGTTTGGGGGTGGGGTCACATGGGTCGGGTGCGGCTGTTTGGGGGTGGAGTGATATGGGTTCCGGGGGGGTGTTTGGAGGTGGGGTGACATGGGTGCCGGGGGGTGTGTTAGGGGTGGGGTGACATGGGTCGGGTGCGGGTGTTGGGGCGTGGGGTGACATGGGTGCCGGGGGGGTGTTTGGGGGTGGAGTGACATGGGTCGGGTGCGGGTTTTGGGGGGTGGGGTGACATGGGTCGGGTGCGGGTGTTTGGGGGTGGGGTGACATGGGTGCCGGGGGGGGTGTTAGGGGGTGGCGTGAAATGGGTCGGGTGCGGGTGTTGGGGGGTTGGGTGACATGGGTCGGGTGCGGGTGTTTGGGGGTGGGGTGACATGGGTTCCGGGGGGGGGGTGTTTGGGTGTGGGGTGACTTGGGTGCCGGGGGGGGTGTTTGGTGGTGGAGTGACATGGGTCGGGTGCGTGTGTTTGGGGGTGGGGGTGACGTGGGTGCCGGGGGGTGTGTTTGGGGTGGGGTGACATGGGTCGGGTGCGGGTGTTGGGGGGGCTGGGGTGACATGGGTGCCGGGGGTGTGTGTTTGGGGGTGGGGTGACATAGGTCGGGTGCGGGTGTTGGGAGTTGGGGTGACATGGGTGCCGGGGGGGTGTTTGGGGGTGGAGTGACATGGGTCGGGTGCGGGTTTTGGGGTGTGGGGTGACATGGGTCGGGTGCGGGTGTTTGTGGGTGGGGTGACATAGGTGCCGGGGGGGATTTTGGGGGTGGAGTGACATGGGTCGGGTGCAGGTTTTGGGGGGTGGGGTGACATGGGTCGGGTGCGGGTGTTTGGGGGTGGGGTGATATGGGTGCCGGGGGGGGTGTTTGGGGCTGGGGTGACATGGGTCGGGTGCGGCTCTTTGGGGGTGGGGTGACATGGGTGCCGGGAAAGTGTTTGGGTGTGGGGTGACATGGGTCGGGTGCGGCTGTTTGTGGGTGTTGTGACATGGTGCTGGGGGGATGTTGGGGGGTGGGGTGACATGGGTCGGGTGCGGGTGTTGGGGGGTGAGGTGACATGGGTGCCAGGGGGGGGTGGTTGGGGGTGGGGTGACATGGGTGCCGGGGGGGGGGTGTTGGGGGGTGGGGTGACAAGGGTCGGGTGCGGGTGTTGGGGGGTGGGGTGACATGGATGCCGGGGGGTGTGTTTGGGGTTGGGGTGACATGGGTGCCGGGGGGGGGGTGTTTGGGTGTGGGGTGACATGGGTCGGGTGCGGCTGTTTGTGGGTGGGGTGACATGGTGCTGGGGGGGTGTTGGGGGGTGGGGTGACACGGGTCGGGTGCGGGTGTTTGGGGGTGGGGAGACGGGTGCCGGAGGGTGTGTTTGGGGGTGGCGTGAAATAGGTCGGGTGCTGGTGTTGGGGGGTTGGGTGACATGGGTCGGGTGCGGGTGTTTGGGGGTGGGGTGACATGGGTGCCGGGGGGGGTGTTCGGGGGTGGGGTGACATGGGTGCCGGGGGGGGTGTTTGGTGGTGGAGTGACATGGGTCGAGTGCGTGTGTTTGGGGGTGGGGTGACATGGATGCCGGGAGGGGGTTGGAGTTGGGGTGACATGGGTGCCGGGGGGGTGTTTGGGGGTGGAGTGACATGGGTCAGGTGCGGGTTTTGGGGTGTGGGGTGACATGGGTCGGGTGCGGGTGTTCGGGGGTCGGGTGATATGGGTGCCGGGGGGGGTGTTTGGGGCTGTGGTGACATGGGTTGGGTGCGGCTCTTTGGGGGTGGGGTGACATGGGTGCCGGGGAAGTGTTTGGGGGTGGGTGACATGGGTGCCGGGGGGGGTGTTTGGGGGTGGGGTGACATGAGTCGGGTGCGGCTCTTTGGGGGTGGGGTGACATGGGTGCCGGGGAAGTGTTTGGGGGTGGGGTAACATGGGTCGGGTGCGGGTGTTTGGGGGTGGGGTGACATGGGTGCCGGGGGGGGTGTTTAGGGGGTGGGGTGACATAGGTCGGGTGCATGTGTTCGTTGGTGGGTTGACATGGGTGCCGGGGCGTGTGTTTGGGGTTGGGGTGACATGGGTGCCGGGGGGGGGGTGTTTGGGTGTGGGGTGACATGGGTCGGGTGCGGCTGTTTGTGGGTGGGGTGACATGGTGCTGGGGGGGTGTTGGGGGGTGGGGTGACATGGGTCGGGTGCGGGTGTTGGGGGGTGAGGTGACATGGGTGCCAGGGGGGGTGTTTTGGGGTGTCGTGACATGGATGCCGGGGGGGGGGTGTTTGGGGGTGGGGTCACATGGGTCGGGTGCGGCTGTTTGGGGGTGGAGTGATATGGGTTCCGGGGGGGTGTTTGGAGGTGGGGTGACATGGGTGCCGGGGGGTGTGTTAGGGGTGGGGTGACATGGGTCGGGTGCGGGTGTTGGGGCGTGGGGTGACATGGGTGCCGGGGGGGTGTTTGGGGGTGGAGTGACATGGGTCGGGTGCAGTTGTGGGGGGGTGGGGTGACATCGGTCGGGTGCGGGTGTTTGGGGGTGGGGAGACGGGTGCCAGAGGGTGTGTTTGGGGGTGGCGTGAAATAGGTCGGGTGCTGGTGTTGGGGGGTTGGGTGACATGGGTCGGGTGCGGGTGTTTGGGGGTGGGATGACATGGGTGCCGGGGGGGGTGTTCGGGGGTGGGGTGACATGGGTGCCGGGGGGGGTGTTTGGTGGTGGAGTGACATGGGTCGAGTGCGTGTGTTTGGGGGTGGGGTGACATGGATGCCGGGGGGGGGTTGGAGTTGGGGTGACATGGGTGCCGGGGGGGTGTTTGGGGGTGGGGTGACATAGGTCGGGTGCGGGTTTTGGGAGGTGGGGTGACATGGGTGCCGGGGGGTGTTTCGGGGTGGAGTGACATGGGTCGGGTGCGGGTATTGGGGGGTGGGGTGACATGGGTCGGGTGCGGGTGTTTGGGGGCGGGGTGACATGGGTGCCGGGGGGGGTGTGTGGGGGTGGGGTGAAATGGGTCGGGTGCGGGTGTTGGAAGGGTGGGGTGACATAGGTGCCGGGGGGGGTGTTTGGGGGTGGAGTGACATGGGTCGGGTCCGGGTTTTGGGGGGTGGGGTGACATCGGTCGGGTGCGGGTGTTTGGGGGTGGGGTGACATGGGTGCCGGGGGGTGTGTTAGGGGGTGGCGTGAAATGGGTCGGGTGCGGGTGTTGGGGGGTTGGGTGACATGGGTCGGGTGCGGGTGTTTGGGGGTGGGGTGACATGGGTTCCGGGGGGGGGGTGTTTGGGTGTGGGGTGACATGGGTGCCGGGGGGGGGTGTTTGGTGGTGGAGTGACATGGGTCGGGTGCGTGTGTTTGGGGGTGGGGGTGACGTGGGTGCCGGGGGGTGTGTTTGGGGTGGGGTGACATGGGTCGGGTGCGGGTGTTGGGGGGGTGGGGTGACATGGGTGCCGGGGGTGTGTGTTTGGGGGTGGGGTGACATGGGTCGGGTGCGGGTGTTGGGAGTTGGGGTGACATGGGTGCCGGGGGGGTGTTTGGGGGTGGAGTGACATGGGTCGGGTGCAGGTTTTGGGGTGTGGGGTGACATGGGTCGGGTGCGGGTGTTTGGGGGTGGGGTGACATAGGTGCCGGGGGGGGTGTTTGGGGGTGGAGTGACATGGGTCGGGTGCGGGTTTTGGGGGTTGGGGTGACATGGGTTGGGTGCGGGTGTTTGGGGGTGGGGTGACATGGGTACCGGGGGGGGTGTTTGGGGGTGGGGTGAAATGGGTCGGGTGCGGGTGTTGGAAGGGTGGGGTGACATAGGTGCCGGGGGGGGTGTTTGGGGGTGGAGTGACATGGGTCGGGTGCGGGTTTTGGGGGGTGGGGTGACATCGGTCGGGTGCGGGTGTTTGGGGGTGGGGTGACATGGGTGCCGGGGGGTGTGTTTTGGATTGGGGTGACATGGGTGCCGGGGGGGGGGGGTGTTTGGGTGTGGGGTGACATAGGTCGGGTGCGGCTGTTTGTGTGTGGGGTGACATGGTGCTGGGGGGGTGTTGGGGGGTGGGGTGACATGGGTCGGGTGCGGGTGTTGGGGGGTGAGGTGACATGGGTGCCAGGGGGGGTGTTTGGGGGTGGAGTGACATGGGTCGGGTGCAGTTGTGGGGGGGTGGGGTGACATCGGTCGGGTGGGGGTGTTTGGGCGTGGGGTGACATGGGTGCCGGGGCGTGTGTTTGGGGGTGGCGTGAAATGGGTCAGGTGCGGGTGTTGGGGGGTTGGGTGACATGGGTCGGGTGCGGGTGTTTGGGGGTGGGGTGACATGGCTGCCGGGGGGGGTGTTGGGGAGTGGGGTGACATGGGTGCCGGGGGGGGGTGTTTGGTGGTGGAGTGACATGGGTCGGGTGCGCGTGTTTGGGGGTGGGGTGACATGGGTGCCGGGGGTTGTGTTTGGGTGTGGGGTGACATAGGTCGGTTGGGGGTTGGGGTGACATGGGTGACGGGGGAGTGTGTTTGGGGGTGGGGTGACATGGGTCGGGTGCTGGTGTTGGGAGGTGGGGTGACATGGGTGTTGGGGGGGTGTTTGGGTGTGGAGTGACATGGATGCCGGGGGGGGTGTTGGGGGGTGGGGTGACAAGGGTCGGGTGCGGGTGTTTGGGGGTGGGGTGACATGGATGCCGGGGGGGGTGTGTTTGGGGGTGGGGTGACATGGGTCGGATGCGGATGTTTGGGGGTGGAGTGACATGGGTCGGGTGCGGGTTTTGGGGTGTGGGGTGACATGGGTCGGGTGCGGGTGTTTGGGGGTGGGGTGACATGGGTGCCGGGGGGTGGTGTTTGGGGGTGGGGTGAAATGGGTCGGGTGCGGCTCTTTGGGGGTGGGGTGACATGGGTGCCGGGGAAGTGTTTGGGGGTGGGTGACATGGGTGCCGGGGGGGTGTTTGGGGGTGGGGTCACATGGGTGGGGTGCGGCTTTTTGGAGGTGGGGTGACATGGGTGCCGGGGGGGTGTTTGGGGGTGGAGTGACATAGGTCGGGTGCAGTTGTGGGGGGGTGGGGTGACATCGGTCGGGTGCGGGTGTTTGGGGGTGGGGTGACATGGGTGCCGGGGGGTGTGTTTGGGGGTGGCGTGAAATGCGTCGGGTGCGGGTGTTTGGGGGTGGGGTGACATGGGTTCCGGGGGGGGGGTGTTTGGGTGTGGGGTGACATGGGTTCCGGGGGGGGTGTTGGGGGCTGGGGTGACATGGGTGCCGGGAGGGTGTTTGCAGGTGGGGTGACATGGGTGCCGGGGGGTGTGTTTGGGGGTAGGGTGACATGGGTCGGGTGCGGGTGTTGGGGGGTGGGGTGACATGGGTGCCGGGGGGGGTGTTTGGTGGTGGAGTGACATGGGTCGGGTGCGTGTGTTCGGGCGTGGGGTGACATGGGTCGGGTGCGGGTGTTGGGAAGTGGGGTTACATGGGTGCCGGGGGGGTGTGATTGGGGGTGGGGTGACATGGGTCGGGTGTGGGTGTTGGGAGGTGGGGTGACATGGGTGCCGGGGGGTGTTTCGTGGTGGAGTGACATGGGTCGGGTGCGGGTTTTGGGGGGTGGGGTGACATGGGTCGGGTGCGGGTGTTTGGGGGTGGGATGACATGGGTGCCGGGGGGGGTGTTTGGGGGTGGGGTGAAATGGGTCGGGTGCGGGTGTTGGAAGGGTGGGGTGACATAGGTGCCGGGGGGGGTGTTTGGGGGTGGAGTGACATGGGTCGGGTGCGGGTTTTGGGGGGTGGGGTGACATCGGTCGGGTGCGGGTGTTTGGGGGTGGGGTGACATGGGTGCCGGGGGGTGTGTTAGGGGGTGGCGTGAAATGGGTCGGGTGCGGGTGTTGGGGGGTTGGGTGACATGGGTCGGGTGCGGGTGTTTGGGGGTGGGGTGACATGGGTTCCGGGGGGGGGGGTGTTTGGGTGTGGGGTGACATGGGTGCCGGGGGGGGTGTTTGGTGGTGGAGTGACATGGGTCGGGTGCGTGTGTTTGGGGGTGGGGGTGACGTGGGTGCCGGGGGGTGTGTTTGGGGTGGGGTGACATGGGTCGGGTGCGGGTGTTGGGAGTTGGGGTGACATGGGTGCCGGGGGTGTGTGTTTGGGGGTGGAGTGACATGGGTCGGGTGCGTGTGTTTGGGGGTGGGGTGACATAGGAGCCAGGGGGGGGTTTTTGGGGGTGGAGTGACATGGGTCGGGTGCAGGTTTTGGGGGGTGGGGTGACATGGGTCGGGTGCGGGTGTTGGGCGGGTGGGGTGACATGGGTGCCGGGGGGGTGTTTGGGGGTGGGGTGAAATGGGTCGGGTGCGGGTGTTGGGCGGGTGGGGTGACATGGGTGCCGGGGGGGTGTTTGGGGGTGGGGTGACATGGGTCGGGTGCGGGTGTTTGGGGGTGGGGTGACATGGGTGCCGGGGGGGGTGTTTGGGGGTGGGGTGAAATGAGTCGGGTGCGGGTGTTGGGAGGGTGGGGTGACATAGGTGCCGGGGGGGGTGTTTGGGGGTGGAGTGACATGGGTCGGGTGCAGGTTTTGGGGGGTGCGGTGACATGGGTCGGGTGCGGGTGTTTGGGGGTCGGGTGACATGGGTGCGGGGGGGGGTGTTTGGAGGTGGGGTGACATGGGTCGGGTGCGGCTCTTTTGGGGTGGGGTGACATGGGTGCCGGGGAAGTGTTTGGGGGTGGGGGTGACATGGGTCGGGTGCGGCTGTTTGTGGGTGGGGTGATATGGGTGCCGGGGGGGGTGTTTGGGACTGGGGTGACATGGGTGCTGGGGGGGTGTTGGGGAGTGGGGTGACATGGGTCGGGTGTGGCTCTTTGGGGGTGGGGTGACATGGGTGCCGGGGAAGTGTTTGGGGGTGGGTGACATGGGTGCCGGGGGGGGTGTTTGGGGGTGGGGTGACATGGGTCGGGTGCGGCTCTTTGGGGGTGGGGTGACATGGGTGCCGGGAGGGTGTTTGGGGGTGGAGTGACATAGGTCGGGTGCAGTTGTGGGGGGGTGGGGTGACATCGGTCGGGTGCGGGTGTTTGGGGGTGGGGTGACATGGGTGCCGGGGGGTGTGTTTGGGGGTGGCGTGAAATGCGTCGGGTGCGGGTGTTGGGAGATGGGGTGACATGGGTGCCGGGGGGGTGTGTTTGGGGGTGGGGTGACATGGGTCAGGTGCGGGTTTTGGGAGGTGGGGTGACATGGGTGCCGGGGGGTGTTTCGGGGTGGAGTGACATGGGTCGAGTGCGGGTATTGGGGGGTGGGGTGACATGGGTCGGGTGCGGGTGTTTGGGGGCGGGGTGACATGGGTGCCGGGGGGGGTGTGTGGGGGTGGGGTGAAATGGGTCGGGTGCGGGTGTTGGAAGGGTGGGGTGACATAGGTGCCGGGGGGGGTGTTTGGGGGTGGAGTGACATGGGTCGGGTCCGGGTTTTGGGGGGTGGGGTGACATCGGTCGGGTGCGGGTGTTTGGGGGTGGGGTGACATGGGTGCCGGGGGGTGTGTTAGGGGGTGGCGTGAAATGGGTCGGGTGCGGGTGTTGGGGGGTTGGGTGACATGGGTCGGGTGCGGGTGTTTGGGGGTGGGGTGACATGGGTTCCGGGGGGGGGTGTTTGGGTGTGGGGTGACATGGGTGCCGGGGGGGGGTGTTTGGTGGTGGAGTGACATGGGTCGGGTGCGTGTGTTTGGGGGTGGGGGTGACGTGGGTGCCGGGGGGTGTGTTTGGGGTGGGGTGACATGGGTCGGGTGCGGGTGTTGGGGGGGTGGGGTGACATGGGTGCCGGGGGTGTGTGTTTGGGGGTGGGGTGACATGGGTTCCGGGGGGGGGGGTGTTTGGGTGTGGGGTGACATGGATGCCGGGGGGGGTGTTTGGTGGTGGAGTGACATGGGTCGGGTGCGTGTGTTTGGGGGTGGGGGTGACGTGGGTGCCGGGGGGTGTGTTTGGGGTGGGGTGACATGGGTCGGGTGCGGGTGTTGGGAGTTGGGGTGACATGGGTGCCGGGGGTGTGTGTTTGGGGGTGGGGTGACATGGGTCGGGTGCGGGTGTTGGGAGTTGGGGTGACATGGGTGCCGGGGGGGTGTTTGGGGGTGGAGTGACATGGGTCGGGTGCGGGTTTTGGGGTGTGGGGTGACATGGGTCGGGTGCGCGTGTTTGGGGGTGGGGTGACATAGGTGCCGGGGGGGGTTTTTGGGGGTGGAGTGACATGGGTCGGGTGCAGGTTTTGGGGGGTGGGGTGACATGGGTCGGGTGCGGGTGTTGGGCGGGTGGGGTGACATGGGTGCCGGGGGGGTGTTTGGGGGTGGGGTGAAATGGGTCGGGTGCGGGTGTTGGGCGGGTGGGGTGACATGGGTGCCGGGGGGGTGTTTGGGGGTGGGGTGACATGGGTCGGGTGCGGGTGTTTGGGGGTGGGGTGACATGGGTGCCGGGGGGGGTGTTTGGGGGTGGGGTGAAATGAGTCGGGTGCGGGTGTTGGGAGGGTGGGGTGACATAGGTGCCGGGGGGGGTGTTTGGGGGTGGAGTGACATGGGTCGGGTGCAGGTTTTGGGGGGTGCGGTGACATGGGTCGGGTGCGGGTGTTTGGGGGTCGGGTGACATGGGTGCGGGGGGGGGTGTTTGGAGGTGGGGTGACATGGGTCGGGTGCGGCTCTTTTGGGGTGGGGTGACATGGGTGCCGGGGAAGTGTTTGGGGGTGGGGGTGACATGGGTCGGGTGCGGCTGTTTGTGGGTGGGGTGATATGGGTGGCGGGGGGGGTGTTTGGGACTGGGGTGACATGGGTGCTGGGGGGGTGTTGGGGAGTGGGGTGACATGGGTCGGGTGTGGCTCTTTGGGGGTGGGGTGACATGGGTGCCGGGGAAGTGTTTGGGGGTGGGTGACATGGGTGCCGGGGGGGGTGTTTGGGGGTGGGGTGACATGGGTCGGGTGCGGCTCTTTGGGGGTGGGGTGACATGGGTGCCGGGAGGGTGTTTGGGGGTGGAGTGACATAGGTCGGGTGCAGTTGTGGGGGGGTGGGGTGACATCAGTCGAGTGCGGGTGTTTGGGGGTGGGGTGACATGGGTGCCGGGGGGTGTGTTTGGGGGTGGCGTGAAATGCGTCGGGTGCGGGTGTTGGGAGATGGGGTGACATGGGTGCCGGGGGGGTGTGTTTGGGGGTGGGGTGACATGGGTCAGGTGCGGGTTTTGGGAGGTGGGGTGACATGGGTGCCGGGGGGTGTTTCGGGGTGGAGTGACATGGGTCGGGTGCGGGTATTGGGGGGTGGGGTGACATGGGTCGGGTGCGGGTGTTTGGGGGCGGGGTGACATGGGTGCCGGGGGGGGGGTGTGGGGGTGGGGTGAAATGGGTCGGGTGCGGGTGTTGGAAGGGTGGGGTGACATAGTTGCCGGGGGGGGTGTTTGGGGGTGGAGTGACATGGGTCGGGTCCGGGTTTTGGGGGGTGGGGTGACATCGGTCGGGTGCGGGTGTTTGGGGGTGGGGTGACATGGGTGCCGGGGGGTGTGTTAGGGGGTGGCGTGAAATGGGTCGGGTGCGGGTGTTTGGGGGTGGGGTGACATGGGTTCCGGGGGGGGGGTGTTTGGGTGTGGGGTGACATGGGTGCCGGGGGGGGGTGTTTGGTGGTGGAGTGACATGGGTCGGGTGCGTGTGTTTGGGGGTGGGGGTGACGTGGGTGCCGGGGGGTGTGTTTGGGGTGGGGTGACATGGGTCGGGTGCGGGTGTTGGGGGGGTGGGGTGACATGGGTGCCGGGGGTGTGTGTTTGGGGGTGGGGTGACATGGGTCGGGTGCGGGTGTTGGGAGTTGGAGTGACATGGGTGCCGGGGGGGTGTTTGGGGGTGGAGTGACATGGGTCGGGTGCAGGTTTTGGGGTGTGGGGTGACATGGGTCGGGTGCGGGTGTTTGGGGGTGGGGTGACATAGGTGCCGGGGGGGGTGTTTGGGGGTGGAGTGACATGGGTCGGGTGCGGGTTTTGGGGGTTGGGGTGACATGGGTACCGGGGGGGGTGTTTGGGGGTGGGGTGACATGGGTACCGGGGGGGGTGTTTGGGGGTGGGGTGAAATGGGTCGGGTGCGGTTGTTGGAAGGGTGGGGTGACATAGGTGCCGGGGGGGGTGTTTGGGGGTGGAGTGACATGGGTCGGGTGCGGGTTTTGGGGGGTGGGGTGACATCGGTCGGGTGCGGGTGTTTGGGGGTGGGGTGACATGGGTGCCGGGGGGTGTGTTTTGGGTTGGGGTGACATGGGTGCCGGGGGGGGGGGTGTTTGGGTGTGGGGTGACATAGGTCGGTTGCGGCTGTTTGTGTGTGGGGTGACATGGTGCTGGGGGGGTGTTGGGGGGTGGGGTGACATGGGTCGGGTGCGGGTGTTGGGGGGTGAGGTGACATGGGTGCCAGGGGGGGTGTTTGGGGGTGGAGTGACATGGGTCGGGTGCAGTTGTGGGGGGGTGGGGTGACATCGGTCGGGTGGGGGTGTTTGGGCGTGGGGTGACATGGGTGCCGGGGCGTGTGTTTGGGGGTGGCGTGAAATGGGTCAGGTGCGGGTGTTGGGGGGTTGGGTGACATGGGTCGGGTGCGGGTGTTTGGGGGTGGGGTGACATGGCTGCCGGGGGGGGTGTTGGGGAGTGGAGTGACATGGGTCGGGTGCGCGTGTTTGGGGGTGGGGTGACATGGGTGCCGGGGGTTGTGTTTGGGGGTGGGGTGACATAGGTCGGTTGGGGGTTGGGGTAACATGGGTGCTGGGGGAGTGTGTTTAGGGGTGGGGTGACATGGGTCGGGTGCTGGTGTTGGGAGGTGGGGTGACATGGGTGTTGGGGGGGTGTTTGGGTGTGGAGTGACATGGGTGCCGGGGGGGGTGTTGGGGGGTGGGGTGACAAGGGTCGGGTGCGGGTGTTTGGGGGTGGGGTGACATGGATGCCGGGGGGGTGTGTTTGGGGGTGGGGTGACATGGGTCGGATGCGGATGTTTGGGGGTGGAGGGATATGGGTGCCGGGGGGGTGTTTGGAGTTGGGGTGACATGGGTGCCGGGGGGTGTGTTTGGGGGTGGCGTGAAATGGGTCGGGTGCGGGTGTTGGGAGGTGGGGTGACATGGGTGCCGGGGGGGTGTTTGGGGGTGGAGTGACATGGGTCGGGTGCGGGTTTTGGGGTGTGGGGTGACATGGGTCGGGTGCGGGTGTTTGGGGGTGGGGTGACATGGGTGCCGGGGGGTGGTGTTTGGGGGTGGCGTGAAATGGGTCGGGTGCGGGTGTTGGGAGGGTGGGGTGACATAGGTGCCAGGGGGGGTGTTTGGGGGTGGAGTGACATGGGTCGGGTGCAGGTTTTGGGGGGTGCGGTGACATGGGTCGGGTGCGGGTGTTTGGGGGTGGGGTGACATGGGTGCGGGGGGGGTGTTTGGAGGTGGGGTGACATGGGTCGGGTGCGGCTCTTTTGGGGTGGGGTGACATGGGTGCCGGGGAAGTGTTTGGGGGTGGGGTGACATGGGTCGGGTGCGGCTGTTTGTGGGTGGGGTGATATGGGTGCCGGGGGGGGTGTTTGGGACTGGGGTGACATGGGTGCTGGGGGGGTGTTGGAGAGTGGGGTGACATGGGTCGGGTGCGGCTCTTTGGGGGTGGGGTGACATGGGTGCCGGGGAAGTGTTTGGGGGTGGGTGACATGGGTGCCGGGGGGGGTGTTTGGGGGTGGGGTGACATGGGTCGGGTGCGGCTCTTTGGGGGTGGGGTGACATGGGTGCCGGGGGGGTGTTTGGGGGTGGAGTGACATAGGTCGGGTGCAGTTGTGGGGGGGTGGGGTGACATCGCTCGGGTGCGGGTGTTTGGGGGTGGGTTGACATGGGTGCCGGGGGGTGTGTTTGGGGGTGGCGTGAAATGCGTCGGGTGCAGGTGTTGGGAGATGGGGTGACATGGGTGCCGGGGGGGTGTTTGGGGGTGGAGTGACATGGGTCGGGTGCGGGTGTTTGGGGGTGGGGTGACATGGGTTCCGGGGGGGGGGGTGTTTGGGTGTGGGGTGACATGGGTGCCGGGGGGGATGTTGGGGGCTGGGGTGACATGGGTGCCGGGGGGGTGTTTGCAGGTGGGGTGACATGGGTGCCGGGGAAGTGTTTGGGGGTGGGTGACATGGGTGCCGGGGGGGGTGTTTGGGGGTGGGGTGACATGGGTCGGGTGCGGCTCTTTGGGGGTGGGGTGACATGGGTGCCGGGGAAGTGTTTGGGGGTGGGGTAACATGGGTCGGGTGCGGGTGTTTGGGGGTGGGGTGACATGGGTGCCGGGGGGGGTGTTTGGGGGTGGGGTGAAATGGGTCGGGTGCGGGTGTTGGGCGGGTGGGGTGACATGGGTGCCGGGGGGGTGTTTGGGGGTGGGGTGACATGGGTCGGGTGTGGGTGTTTGGGGGTGGGGTGACATGGGTGCCGGGGGGGGGTGTTTGGGGGTGGGGTGAAATGGGTCGGATGCAGGTGTTGGGAGGGTGGGGTGACATAGGTGCCGGGGGTGGTGTTTGGGGGTGGAGTGACATGGGTCGGGTGCAGGTTTTGGGGGGTGCGGTGACATGGGTCGGGTGCGGGTGTTTGGGGGTGGGGTGACATGGGTCGGGTGCGGCTCTTTTGGGGTGGGGTGACATGGGTGCCGGGGAAGTGTTTGGGGGTGGGGTGACATGGGTCGGGTGCGGCTGTTTGTGGGTGGGGTGATATGGGTGCCGGGGGTGTGTTTGGGGGTAGGGTGACATGGGTCGGGTGCGGGTGTTGGGGGGTGGGGTTACATGGGTACCGGGGGGGGTGTTTGGTGGTGGAGTGACATGGGTCGGGTGCGTGTGTTTGGGGGTGGGGTGACGTGGGTGTCGGGGGGTGTGTTTGCGGGTGGGGTGACATACGTCGAGTGCGGGTGTTGGGAGGTGGGGTGACATGGGTGTCGAGGGGGTGTGTTTGGGGTTGGGGTGACATGGGTCGGGTGTGGGTGTTGGGAGGTGGGGTGACATGGGTGCCGGGGGGTGTTTCGTGGTGGAGTGACATGGGTGGGGTGCGGGTTTTGGGGGGTGGGGTGACATGGGTCGGGTGCGGGTGTTTGGGGGTGGGGTGACATGGGTGCCGGGGGGGGTGTTTGGGGGTGGGGTGAAATGGGTCGGGTGCGGGTGTTGGAAGGGTGGGGTGACATAGGTGCCGGGGGGGGTGTTTGGGGGTGGAGTGACATGGGTCGGGTGCGGGTTTTGGGGGGTGGGGTGACATCGGTCGGGTGCGGGTGTTTGGGGGTGGGGTGACATGGGTGCCGGGGGGTGTGTTAGGGGGTGGCGTGAAATGGGTCGGGTGCGGGTGTTGGGGGGTTGGGTGACATGCGTCGGGTGCGGGTGTTTGGGGGTGGGGTGACATGGGTTCCGGGGGGGGGGGTGTTTGGGTGTGGGGTGACATGGGTGCCAGGGGGGGTGTTTGGTGGTGGAATGACATGGGTCGGGTGCGTGTGTTTGGGGGTGGGGGTGACGTGGGTGCCGGGGGGTGTGTTTGGGGTGGGGTGACATGGGTCGGGTGCGGGTGTTGGGGGGGTGGGGTGACATGGGTGCCGGGGGTGTGTGTTTGGCGGTGGGGTGACATGGGTCGGGTGCGGGTGTTGGGAGTTGGGGTGACATGGGTGCCGGGGGGGTGTTTGGGGGTGGAGTGACATGGGTCGGGTGCGGGTTGTGGGGTGTGGGGTGACATGGGTCGGGTGCGGGTGTTTGGGGGTGGGGTGACATAGGTGCCGGGGGGGGGTTTTGGGGGTGGAGTGACATGGGTCGGGTGCAGGTTTTGGGGGGTGGGGTGACATGGGTCGGGTGCGGGTGTTTGGGGGTGGGGTGATATGTGTGACGGGGGGGGTGTTTGGGGCTGGGGTGACATGGGTCGGGTGCGGCTCTTTGGGGGTGGGGTGACATGGGTGCCGGGGAAGTGTTTGGGGGTGGGTGACATGGGTGCCGGGGGGGGGTGTTTGGGGGTGGGGTGACATGGGTGCCGGGGGGGGGGTGTTTGGGGGTGGGGTGAAATGGGTCGGATGCAGGTGTTGGGAGGGTGGGGTGACATAGGTGCCGGGGGTGGTGTTTGGGGGTGGAGTGACATGGGTCGGGTGCAGGTTTTGGGGGGTGCGGTGACATGGGTCGGGTGCGGGTGTTTGGGGGTGGGGTGACATGGGTGCGGGGGGTGGTGTTTGGAGGTGGGTTGACATGGGTCGGGTGCGGCTCTTTTGGGGTGGGGTGACATGGGTGCCGGGGAAGTGTTTGGGGGTGGGGTGACATGGGTCGGGTGCGGCTGTTTGTGGGTGGGGTGATATGGGTGCCGGGGGGGGTGTTTGGGACTGGGGTGACATGGGTGCTGGGGGTGTGTTTGGGGGTAGGGTGACATGGGTCGGGTGCGGGTGTTGGGGGGTGGGGTGACATGGGTACCGGGGGGGGTGTTTGGTGGTGGAGTGACATGGGTCGGGTGCGTGTGTTTGGGGGTGGGGTGACGTGGGTATCGGGGGGGGTGTTTGCGGGTGGGGTGACATGGGTCGAGTGCGGGTGTTGGGAGGTGGGGTGACATGGGTGCCGGGGGGTTGTGTTTGGGGGTGGGGTGACATGGGTCGGGTGTGGGTGTTGGGAGGTGGGGTGACATGGGTGCCGGGGGGTGTTTCGTGGTGGAGTGACATGGGTCGGGTGCGGGTTTTGGGGGGTGGGGTGACATGGGTCGGGTGCGGGTGTTTGGGGGTGGGGTGACATGGGTGCCGGGGGGGGTGTTTGGGGGTGGGGTGAAATGGGTCGGGTGCGGGTGTTGGAAGGGTGGGGTGACATAGGTGCCGGGGGGGGTGTTTGGGGGTGGAGTGACATGGGTCGGGTGCGGGTTTTGGGGGGTGGGGTGACATCGGTCGGGTGCGGGTGTTTGGGGGTGGGGTGACATGGGTGCCGGGGGGTGTGTTAGGGGGTGGCGTGAAATGGGTCGGGTGCGGGTGTTGGGGGGTTGGGTGACATGCGTCGGGTGCGGGTGTTTGGGGGTGGGGTGACATGGGTTCCGGGGGGGGGGGTGTTTGGGTGTGGGGTGACATGGGTGCCAGGGGGGGGTGTTTGGTGGTGGAGTGACATGGGTCGGGTGCGTGTGTTTGGGGGTGGGGGTGACGTGGGTGCCGGGGGGTGTGTTTGGGGTGGGGTGACATGGGTCGGGTGCGGGTGTTGGGGGGGTGGGGTGACATGGGTGCCGGGGGTGTGTGTTTGGCGGTGGGGTGACATGGGTCGGGTGCGGGTTTTGGGGGGTGGGGTGACATCGGTCGGGTGCGGGTGTTTGGGGGTGGGGTGACATGGGTGCCGGGGGGTGTGTTAGGGGGTGGCGTGAAATGGGTCGGGTGCGGGTGTTGGGGGGTTGGGTGACATGCGTCGGGTGCGGGTGTTTGGGGGTGGGGTGACATGGGTTCCGGGGGGGGGGGTCTTTGGGTGTGGGGTGACTTGGGTGCCAGGGGGGGTGTTTGGTGGTGGAGTGACATGGGTCGGGTGCGTGTGTTTGGGGGTGGGGGTGACGTGGGTGCCGGGGGGTGTGTTTGGGGTGGGGTGACATGGGTCGGGTGCGGGTGTTGGGGGGGTGGGGTGACATGGGTGCCGGGGGTGTGTGTTTGGCGGTGGGGTGACATGGGTCGGGTGCGGGTGTTGGGAGTTGGGGTGACATGGGTGCCGGGGGGGTGTTTGGGGGTGGAGTGACATGGGTCGGGTGCGGGTTGTGGGGTGTGGGGTGACATGGGTCGGGTGCGGGTGTTTGGGGGTGGGGTGACATAGGTGCCGGGGGGGGTTTTTGGGGGTGGAGTGACATGGGTCGGGTGCAGGTTTTGGGGGGTGGGGTGACATGGGTCGGGTGCGGGTGTTTGGGGGTGGGGTGATATGTGTGACGGGGGGGGTGTTTGGGGCTGGGGTGACATGGGTCGGGTGCGGCTCTTTGGGGGTGGGGTGACATGGGTGCCGGGGAAGTGTTTGGGGGTGGGTGACATGGGTGCCGGGGGGGGGTGTTTGGGGGTGGGGTGACATGGGTGCCGGGGGGGGGGTGTTTGGGGGTGGGGTGAAATGGGTCGGATGCAGGTGTTGGGAGGGTGGGGTGACATAGGTGCCGGGGGTGGTGTTTGGGGGTGGAGTGACATGGGTCGGGTGCAGGTTTTGGGGGGTGCGGTGACATGGGTCGGGTGCGGGTGTTTGGGGGTGGGGTGACATGGGTGCGGGGGGTGGTGTTTGGAGGTGGGGTGACATGGGTCGGGTGCGGCTCTTTTGGGGTGGGGTGACATGGGTGCCGGGGAAGTGTTTGGGGGTGGGGTGACATGGGTCGGGTGCGGCTGTTTGTGGGTGGGGTGATATGGGTGCCGGGGGGGGTGTTTGGGACTGGGGTGACATGGGTGCTGGGGGTGTGTTTGGGGGTAGGGTGACATGGGTCGGGTGCGGGTGTTGGGGGGTGGGGTGACATGGGTACCGGGGGGGGTGTTTGGTGGTGGAGTGACATGGGTCGGGTGCGTGTGTTTGGGGGTGGGGTGACGTGGGTATCGGGGGGGGTGTTTGCGGGTGGGGTGACATGGGTCGAGTGCGGGTGTTGGGAGGTGGGGTGACATGGGTGCCGGGGGGGTGTGTTTGGGGGTGGGGTGACATGGGTCGGGTGTGGGTGTTGGGAGGTGGGGTGACATGGGTGCCGGGGGGTGTTTCGTGGTGGAGTGACATGGGTCGGGTGCGGGTTTTGGGGGGTGGGGTGACATGGGTCGGGTGCGGGTGTTTGGGGGTGGGGTGACATGGGTGCCGGGGGGGGTGTTTGGGGGTGGGGTGAAATGGGTCGGGTGCGGGTGTTGGAAGGGTGGGGTGACATAGGTGCCGGGGGGGGTGTTTGGGGGTGGAGTGACATGGGTCGGGTGCGGGTTTTGGGGGGTGGGGTGACATCGGTCGGGTGCGGGTGTTTGGGGGTGGGGTGACATGGGTGCCGGGGGGTGTGTTAGGGGGTGGCGTGAAATGGGTCGGGTGCGGGTGTTGGGGGGTTGGGTGACATGCGTCGGGTGCGGGTGTTTGGGGGTGGGGTGACATGGGTTCCGGGGGGGGGGGTGTTTGGGTGTGGGGTGACATGGGTGCCAGGGGGGGGTGTTTGGTGGTGGAGTGACATGGGTCGGGTGCGTGTGTTTGGGGGTGGGGGTGACGTGGGTGCCGGGGGGTGTGTTTGGGGTGGGGTGACATGGGTCGGGTGCGGGTGTTGGGGGGGTGGGGTGACATGGGTGCCGGGGGTGTGTGTTTGGCGGTGGGGTGACATGGGTCGGGTGCGGGTGTTGGGAGTTGGGGTGACATGGGTGCCGGGGGGGTGTTTGGGGGTGGAGTGACATGGGTCGGGTGCGGGTTGTGGGGTGTGGGGTGACATGGGTCGGGTGCGGGTGTTTGGGGGTGGGGTGACATAGGTGCCGGGGGGGGTTTTTGGGGGTGGAGTGACATGGGTCGGGTGCAGGTTTTGGGGGGTGGGGTGACATGGGTCGGGTGCGGCTGTTTGTGGGTGGGGTGATATGGGTGCCGGGGGGGGTGTTTGGGACTGGGGTGACATGGGTGCTGGGGGGGTGTTGGAGAGTGGGGTGACATGGGTCGGGTGCGGCTCTTTGGGGGTGGGCTGACATGGGTGCCGGGGAAGTGTTTGGGGGTGGGTGACATGGGTGCCGGGGGGGGTGTTTGGGGGTGGGGTGACATGGGTCGGGTGCGGCTCTTTGGGGGTGGGGTGACATGGGTGCCGGGGGGGTGTTTGGGGGTGGAGTGACATAGGTCGGGTGCAGTTGTGGGGGGGTGGGGTGACATCGCTCGGGTGCGGGTGTTTGGGGGTGGGGTGACATGGGTGCCGGGGGGTGTGTTTGGGGGTGGCGTGAAATGCGTCGGGTGCAGGTGTTGGGAGATGGGGTGACATGGGTGCCGGGGGGGTGTTTGGGGGTGGAGTGACATGGGTCGGGTGCGGGTGTTTGGGGGTGGGGTGACATGGGTTCCGGGGGGGGGGGTGTTTGGGTGTGGGGTGACATGGGTGCCGGGGGGGGTGTTTGGGGGTGGGGTGAAATGGGTCGGGTGCGGGTGTTGGGCGGGTGGGGTGACATGGGTGCCGGGGGGGTGTTTGGGGGTGGGGTGACATGGGTCGGGTGTGGGTGTTTGGGGGTGGGGTGACATGGGTGCCGGGGGGGGGTGTTTGGGGGTGGGGTGAAATGGGTCGGATGCAGGTGTTGGGAGGGTGGGGTGACATAGGTGCCGGGGGTGGTGTTTGGGGGTGGAGTGACATGGGTCGGGTGCAGGTTTTGGGGGGTGCGGTGACATGGGTCGGGTGCGGGTGTTTGGGGGTGGGGTGACATGGGTGCGGGGGGGGGTGTTTGGAGGTGGGGTGACATGGGTCGGGTGCGGCTCTTTTGGGGTGGGGTGACATGGGTGCCGGGGAAGTGTTTGGGGGTGGGGTGACATGGGTCGGGTGCGGCTGTTTGTGGGTGGGGTGATATGGGTGCCGGGGGGGGTGTTTGGGACTGGGGTGACATGGGTGCTGGGGGTGTGTTTGGGGGTAGGGTGACATGGGTCGGGTGCGGGTGTTGGGGGGTGGGGTGACATGGGTACCGGGGGGGGTGTTTGGTGGTGGAGTGACATGGGTCGGGTGCGTGTGTTTGGGGGTGGGGTGACGTGGGTGTCGGGGGGTGTGTTTGCGGGTGGGGTGACATGGGTCGAGTGCGGGTGTTGGGAGGTGGGGTGACATGGGTGCCGGGGGGGTGTGTTTGGGGGTGGGGTGACATGGGTCGGGTGTGGGTGTTGGGAGGTGGGGTGACATGGGTGCCGGGGGGTGTTTCGTGGTGGAGTGACATGGGTCGGGTGCGGGTTTTGGGGGGTGGGGTGACATGGGTCGGGTGCGGGTGTTTGGGGGTGGGGTGACATGGGTGCCGGGGGGGGTGTTTGGGGGTGGGGTGATATGGGTCGGGTGCGGGTGTTGGAAGGGTGGGGTGACATAGGTGCCGGGGGGGGTGTTTGGGGGTGGAGTGACATGGGTCGGGTGCGGGTTTTGGGGGGTGGGGTGACATCGGTCGGGTGCGGGTGTTTGGGGGTGGGGTGACATGGGTGCCGGGGGGTGTGTTAGGGGGTGGCGTGAAATGGGTCGGGTGCGGGTGTTGGGGGGTTGGGTGACATGCGTCGGGTGCGGGTGTTTGGGGGTGGGGTGACATGGGTTCCGGGGGGGGGGGTGTTTGGGTGTGGGGTGACATGGGTGCCAGGGGGGGTGTTTGGTGGTGGAGTGACATGGGTCGGGTGCGTGTGTTTGGGGGTGGGGGTGACGTGGGTGCCGGGGGGTGTGTTTGGGGTGGGGTGACATGGGTCGGGTGCGGGTGTTGGGGGGGTGGGGTGACATGGGTGCCGGGGGTGTGTGTTTGGCGGTGGGGTGACATGGGTCGGGTACGGGTGTTGGGAGTTGGGGTGACATGGGTGCCGGGGGGGTGTTTGGGGGTGGAGTGACATGGGTCGGGTGCGGGTTGTGGGGTGTGGGGTGACATGGGTCGGGTGCGGGTGTTTGGGGGTGGGGTGACATAGGTGCCGGGGGGGGTTTTTGGGGGTGGAGTGACATGTGTCGGGTGCAGGTTTTGGGGGGTGGGGTGACATGGGTCGGGTGCGGGTGTTTGGGGGTGGGGTGATATGTGTGACGGGGGGGGTGTTTGGGGCTGGGGTGACATGGGTCGGGTGCGGCTCTTTGGGGGTGGGGTGACATGGGTGCCGGGGAAGTGTTTGGGGGTGGGTGACATGGGTGCCGGGGGGGGGTGTTTGGGGGTGGGGTGACATGGGTCGGGTGCGGCTCTTTGGGGGTGGGGTGACATGGGTGCCGGGGGGGTGTTTGGGGGTGGAGTGACATAGGTCGGGTGCAGTTGTGGGGGGGTGGGGTGACATCGCTCGGGTGCGGGTGTTTGGGGGTGGGGTGACATGGGTGCCGGGGGGTGTGTTTGGGGGTGGCGTGAAATGCGTCGGGTGCAGGTGTTGGGAGATGGGGTGACATGGGTGCCGGGGGGGTGTTTGGGGGTGGAGTGACATGGGTCGGGTGCGGGTGTTTGGGGGTGGGGTGACATGGGTTCCGGGGGGGGGGGTGTTTGGGTGTGGGGTGACATGGGTGCCGGGGGGGATGTTGGGGGCTGGGGTGACATGGGTGCCGGGGGGGTGTTTGCAGGTGGGGTGACATGGGTGCCGGGGAAGTGTTTGGGGGTGGGTGACATGGGTGCCGGGGGGGGTGTTTGGGGGTGGGGTGACATGGGTCGGGTGCGGCTCTTTGGGGGTGGGGTGACATGGGTGCCGGGGAAGTGTTTGGGGGTGGGGTAACATGGGTCGGGTGCGGGTGTTTGGGGGTGGGGTGACATGGGTGCCGGGGGGGGTGTTTGGGGGTGGGGTGAAATGGGTCGGGTGCGGGTGTTGGGCGGGTAGGGTGACATGGGTGCCGGGGGGGTGTTTGGGGGTGGGGTGACATGGGTCGGGTGTGGGTGTTTGGGGGTGGGGTGACATGGGTGCCGGGGGGGGGTGTTTGGGGGTGGGGTGAAATGGGTCGGATGCAGGTGTTGGGAGGGTGGGGTGACATAGGTGCCGGGGGTGGTGTTTGGGGGTGGAGTGACATGGGTCGGGTGCAGGTTTTGGGGGGTGCGGTGACATGGGTCGGGTGCGGGTGTTTGGGGGTGGGGTGACATGGGTGCGGGGGGGGGTGTTTGGAGGTGGGGTGACATGGGTCGGGTGCGGCTCTTTTGGGGTGGGGTGACATGGGTGCCGGGGAAGTGTTTGGGGGTGGGGTGACATGGGTCGGGTGCGGCTGTTTGTGGGTGGGGTGATATGGGTGCCGGGGGGGGTGTTTGGGACTGGGGTGACATGGGTGCTGGGGGTGTGTTTGGGGGTAGGGTGACATGGGTCGGGTGCGGGTGTTGGGGGGTGGGGTGACATGGGTACCGGGGGGGGTGTTTGGTGGTGGAGTGACATGGGTCGGGTGCGTGTGTTTGGGGGTGGGGTGACGTGGGTGTCGGGGGGTGTGTTTGCGGGTGGGGTGACATGGGTCGAGTGCGGGTGTTGGGAGGTGGGGTGACATGGGTGCCGGGGGGGTGTGTTTGGGGGTGGGGTGACATGGGTCGGGTGTGGGTGTTGGGAGGTGGGGTGACATGGGTGCCGGGGGGTGTTTCGTGGTGGAGTGACATGGGTCGGGTGCGGGTTTTGGGGGGTGGGGTGACATGGGTCGGGTGCGGGTGTTTGGGGGTGGGGTGACATGGGTGCCGGGGGGGGTGTTTGGGGGTGGGGTGAAATGGGTCGGGTGCGGGTGTTGGAAGGGTGGGGTGACATAGGTGCCGCGGGGGGTGTTTGGGGGTGGAGTGACATGGGTCGGGTGCGGGTTTTGGGGGGTGGGGTGACATCGGTCGGGTGCGGGTGTTTGGGGGTGGGGTGACATGGGTGCCGGGGGGTGTGTTAGGGGGTGCGTGAAATGGGTCGGGTGCGGGTGTTGGGGGGTTGGGTGACATGCGTCGGGTGCGGGTGTTTGGGGTGGGGTGACATGGGTTCCGGGGGGGGGGGTGTTTGGGTGTGGGGTGACATGGGTGCCAGGGGGGGTGTTTGGTGGTGGAGTGACATGGGTCGGGTGCGTGTGTTTGGGGGTGGGGGTGACGTGGGTGCCGGGGGGTGTGTTTGGGGTGGGGTGACATGGGTCGGGTGCGGGTGTTGGGGGGGTGGGGTGACATGGGTGCCGGGGGTGTGTGTTTGGCGGTGGGGTGACATGGGTCGGGTACGGGTGTTGGGAGTTGGGGTGACATGGGTGCCGGGGGGGTGTTTGGGGGTGGAGTGACATGGGTCGGGTGCGGGTTGTGGGGTGTGGGGTGACATGGGTCGGGTGCGGGTGTTTGGGGGTGGGGTGACATAGGTGCCGGGGGGGTTTTTGGGGGTGGAGTGACATGTGTCGGGTGCAGGTTTTGGGGGGTGGGGTGACATGGGTCGGGTGCGGGTGTTTGGGGGTGGGGTGATATGTGTGACGGGGGGGGTGTTTGGGGCTGGGGTGACATGGGTCGGGTGCGGCTCTTTGGGGGTGGGGTGACATGGGTGCCGGGGAAGTGTTTGGGGGTGGGTGACATGGGTGCCGGGGGGGGGTGTTTGGGGGTGGGGTGACATGGGTCGGGTGCGGCTCTTTGGGGGTGGGGTGACATGGGTGCCGGGGAAGTGTTTGGGGGTGGGGTAACATGGGTCGGGTGCGGGTGTTTGGGGGTGGGGTGACATGGGTGCCGGGGGGGGGTGTTTGGGGTTGGGGTGAAATGGGTCGGGTGCGGGTGTTAGGCGGGTGGGGTGACATGGGTGCCGGGGGGGTGTTTGGGGTGGGGTGACATGGGTCGGGTGTGGGTGTTTGGGGGTGGGGTGACATGGGTCGGGTGCGGGTGTTGGGAGGGTGGGGTGACATAGGTGCCGGGGGTGGTGTTTGGGGGTGGAGTGACATGGGTCGGGTGCAGGTTTTGGGGAGTGCGGTGACATGGGTCGGGTGCGGGTGTTTGGGGGTGGGGTGACATGGGTGCGGGGGGAGGTGTTTGGAGGTGGGGTGACATGGGTCGGGTGCGGCTCTTTTGGGGTGGGGGTGACATGGGTGCCGGGGGTGTGTGTTTGGGGGTGGGTGACATGGGTCGGGTGCGGCTGTTTGTGGGTGGGGTGATATGGGTGCCGGGGGGGGTGTTTTGGGACTGGGGTGACATGGGTGCTGGGGGGGTGTTGGGGAGTGGGGTGACATGGGTCGGGTGCGGCTCTTTGGGGGTGGGGTGACATGGGTGCCGGGGGGGGTGTTTGGGGGTGGAGTGACATAGGTCGGGGGCAGTTGTGGGGGGGTGGGGTGACATCGGTCGGGTACGGGTGTTTGGGGGTGGGGTGACATGGGTGCCGGGGGGGGGGGTGTTTGGGTGTGGGGTGACATAGGTCGGGTGCGGCTGTTTGTGTGTGGGGTGACATGGTGCTGGGGGGTGTTGGGGGGTGGGGTGACATGGGTCGGGTGCGGGTGTTGGGGGTGAGGTGACATGGTGCTGGGGGGGTGTTGGGGGGTGGGGTGACATGGGTCGGGTGCGGGTGTTGGGGGGTGAGGTGACATGGGTGCCAGCGGGGGTGTTTGGGGGTGGAGTGACATGGGTCGGGTGCAGTTGTGGGGGGGTGGGGTGACATCGGTCGGGTGGGGGTGTTTGGGCGTGGGGTGACATGGGTGCCGGGGCGTGTGTTTGGGGGTGGCGTGAAATGGGTCAGGTGCGGGAGTTGGGGGGTTGGGTGACATGGGTCGGGTGCGGGTGTTTGGGGGTGGGGTGACATGGCTGCCGGGGGGGGTGTTGGGGAGTGGAGTGACATGGGTCGGGTGCGTGTGTTTGGGGGTGGGGTGACATGGGTGCCGGGGGTTGTGTTTGGGGGTGGGGTGACATAGGACGGTTGGGGGTTGGGGTGACATGGGTGCCGGGGGAGTGTGTTTAGGGGTGGGGTGACATGGGTCGTGTGCTGGTGTTGGGAGGTGGGGTGACATGGGTGTTGGGGGGGTGTTTGGGTGTGGAGTGACATGGGTGCCGGGGGGGGTGTTGGGGGGTGGGGTGACAAGGGTCGGGTGCGGGTGTTTGGGGGTGGGGTGACATGGATGCCGGGGGGGTGTGTTTGGGGGTGGGGTGACATGGGTCGGATGCGGATGTTTGGGGGTGGAGGGATATGGGTGCCGGGGGGGTGTTTGGAGTTGGGGTGACATGGGTGCCGGGGGGTGTGTTTGGGGGTGGCGTGAAATGGGTCGGGTGCGGGTGTTGGGAGGTGGGGTGACATGGGTGCCGGGGGGGTGTTTGGGGGTGGAGTGACATGGGTCGGGTGCGGGTTTTGGGGTGTGGGGTGACATGGGTCGGGTGCGGGTGTTTGGGGGTGGGGTGACATGGGTGCCGGGGGGTGGTGTTTGGGGGTGGGGTGAAATGGGTCGGGTGCGGGTGTTGGGAGGGTGGGGTGACATAGGTGCCGGGGGGGGTGTTTGGGGGTGGAGTGACATGGGTCGGGTGCAGGTTTTGGGGGGTGCGGTGACATGGGTCGGGTGCGGGTGTTTGGGGGTGGGGTGACATGGGTGCGGGGGGGGTGTTTGGAGGTGGGGTGACATGGGTCGGGTGCGGCTCTTTTGGGGTCGGGTGACATGGGTGCCGGGGAAGTGTTTGGGGGTGGGGTGACATGGGTCGGGTGCGGCTGTTTGTGGGTGGGGTGATATGGGTGCCGGGGGGGGTGTTTGGGACTGGGGTGACATGGGTGCTGGGGGGGTGTTGGAGAGTGGGGTGACATGGGTCGGGTGCGGCTCTTTGGGGGTGGGGTGACATGGGTGCCGGGGAAGTGTTTGGGGGTGGGTGACATGGGTGCCGGGGGGTGTTTGGGGGTGGAGTGACATGGGTCGGGTGCGGGTGTTTGCGGGTGGGGTGACATGGGTCGTGTGCGGGTGTTTGGGGGTGGGGTGACATGGGTGCCAGGGGGGGTTTTTGGGTGTGGGGTGAAATGGGTCGGGTGCGGGTGTTGGGAGCGTGGGGTGACATGGGTGCCGGGGGGGGTGTTTGGGGGTGGCGTGAAATGGGTCGGGTGCGGGTGTTGGGAGGTGGGGTGACATGGGTGCCGGGGGGGTGTTTCGGGGTGGAGTGACATGGGTCGGGTGCGGGTTTTGGGGTGTGGGGTGACATGGGTCGGGTGCGGGTGTTCGGGGGTGGGGTGACATGGGTGCCGGGGGGGTGTTTGGGGGTGGGGTGAAATGGGTCGGGTGCGGGTGTTTGGGGGTGGGGTGACATGGGTGCCGGGGGGGGTGTTTGGGGGTGGGGTGAAATGGGTCGGGTGCGGGTGTTTGGAGGGTGGGGTGACATAGGTGCCGGGGGGGGTGTTTGGGGGTGGAGTGACATGGGTCACGTGCGGGTTTTGGGGGGTGGGGTGACATCGGTCGGGTGCGGGTGTTTGGGGGTGGGGTGACATGGGTGCCGGGGGGTGTGTTTGGGGGTGGCGTGAAATGGGTCAGGTGCGGGTGTTGGGAGGTGGGGTGACATGGGTGCCGGGGGTGTGTTTGGGGGTGGAGTGACATGGGTCGGGTGCGGGTTTTGGGGTGTGGGGTGACATGGGTCGGGTGCGGGTGTTCGGGGGTGGGGTGACATGGGTGGGGGGGGGGTGTTTGGGGGTGGGGTGAAATGGGTCGGGTGCGGGTTTTGGGGGGGTGGGGTGACATAGGTGCCGGGGGGGGTGTTTGGGGGTGGAGTTACATGGGTCGGGTGCGGGTTTTGGGGGGTGGGGTGACATCGGTCAGGTGCGTGTGTTTGGGGGTGCGGTGACATGGGTGCCGGGGGGTGTGTTTGGGGGTGGGGTGACATGGGTCGGGTGCGAGTGTTGGGAGGTGGGGTGACATGGGTAACGGGGGGGTGTTTGGGGCTGGAGTGACATGGGTTGGGTGCGGGTTTTGGGGGGTGGGGTGACATGGGTCGGGTGCGGGTGTTTGGGGGTGGGGTGACATGGGTGCCGGGGGGGGTGTTTGGGGGTGGAGTGACATGGGAGCCGGGGGGGGTGTTGGGGGGTGGGGTGACAAGGGTCGGGTGCGGGTGTTTGGGGGTGGGGTGACATGGATGCCGGGGGGGGGTGTTTGGGGTTGGGGTGTCATGGGTCGGGTGCGGCTGTTTGGGGGTGGAGTGATATGGGAGCCGGGGGGGTGTTAGGACGTGGGGTGATATGGGTGCCGGGGGGTGTGTTTGGGGGTGGGGTGACATGGGTCGGGTGCGGGTGTTGGGGGGTGGGGTGACATGATTGCCGGGGGGGTGTTTGGGCGTGGAGTGACATCGGTCGGGTGCGGTTGTGGGGGGGTGGGGTGACATCGGTCGGGTGCGATTGTTTGGGGGTGGGGTGACATGGGTGCCGGGGGGTGTGTTTGGGGGTGGCGTGAAATGGGTCGGGTGCGGGTGTTGGGGGGTTGGGTGACATGGGTCGGGTGCGGGTGTTTGGGGGTGGGGTGACATGGGTCGTGTGCGGGTGTTTGGGGGTGGGGTGACATGGGTTCCAGGGGGGGGGTGTTTGGGTGTGGGGTGACATGGGTGCCGGGGGGGGTGTTGGGGGATGGGGTGACATGGGTGCCGGGGGGGGCGTTTGGTGGTGGAGTCACATGGGTCGGGTGCGTGTGTTTGGGTGTGGGGTGACATGGGTGCCGGGGGGTGTGTTTGGGGAGGGGTGACATGGGTCGGGTGCGGGTGTTGGGGGGGTGGGGTGACATGGGTGCCGGGAGGGGGTGTGTTTGGGTGTGGGGTGAAATGGGTCGGGTGCGGGTGTTGGGAGGGTGGGGTGACATAGGTGCCGGGGGGGGTGTTTTGGGGGTGGAGTGACATGGGTCAGGTGCGGGTTTTGGGGGGTGGGGTGACTTCGGTCGGGTGCGGGTGTTTGGGGGTGGGGTGACATGGGTGCCGGGGGGTGTGTTTGGGGGTGGCGTGAAATCGGTCGGGTGCGGGTGTTGGGAGGTGGGGTGACATGGGTGCCGGGGGTGTGTTTGGGGGTGGAGTGACATGGGTCGGGTGAGGGTTTTGGGGTGTGGGGTGATATGGGTCGGGTGCGGGTGTTCTGGGGTGGGGTGACATGGGTGCCGGGGGGGGTGTTTGGGGGTGGGGTGAAATGGGTCGGGTGCGGGTGTTGGGGGTTGGGGTGACATGGGTGCCGGGGGGGTGTGTTTGGGGGTGGCCTGACATGGGTCGGGTGCGAGTGTTGGGAGGTGGGGTGACATGGGTGCCGGGGGGGTGTTTGGGGCTGGAGTGACATGGGTGGGGTGCGGGTTTTGGGGGGTGGGGTGACATGGGTCGGGTGCGGGTGTTTGGGGGTGGGGTGACATGGGTGCCGGGGGGTGTGTTTGGGGGAGGGGTGACATGGGTCGGGTGCGGGTGTTGGGGGGGTGGGGTGACATGGGTGCCGGGGGGGTGTGTTTGGGGGTGGGGTGACATGGGTCGGGTGCGGGTGTTGGGAGGTGGGGTGACATGGGTGCCGGGGGGGGTGTTTGGGAGTGGAGAGACATGGGTCGGGTGCGGGTTTTGGGGGGTGGGGTGACATGGGTCGGGTGCGGGTGTTTGGGGGTGGGGTGACATGGGTGCCGGGGGGGTGTTTGGAGGAGGGGTGACATGGGTGCCGGGGGGTGTGGTTGGGGGTAGGGTGACATGGGTCGGGTGCGGGTGTTGGGGGGTGGGGTGACATGGGTGCCGAGGGGTGTGTTTGGGGGTGGCGTGAAATGGGTCGGGTGTAGGTGTTGGGGGGTTGGGTGACATGGGTCGGGTGCGGGTGTTTGGGGGTGGGGTGACATGGGTCGTGTGCGGGTGTTTGGGGGTGGGGTGACATGGGTTCCGGGGGGGGGGTGTTTGGTGTGGGGTGACATGGGTGCCGGGGGGGTGTTTGGAGGTGGGGTGACACGGGTGCCGGAGGCTGTGTTTGGGGGTAGGGTGACATGGGTCGGGTGCAGGTGTTTGGGGGTGGGGTGACATGGGTGCCGGGGGGGGGTGTTTGGTGGTGGAGTGACATGGGTCGGGTGCGTGTGTTTCGGGGTGGGGTGACGTGGGTGCCGGGGGGTGTGTTTGCGGGTGGGGTGACATGGTTCAGGTGCGGGTGTTGGGGGGGTGGGGTGACATGGGTGCCGGGGGGGGGTGTTTGGGGGTGGGGTGACATGGGTCGGGTGCGGGTGTTGGGAGGTGGGGTGACATGGGTGCCGGGGGTGTTTGGGGGTGGAGTGACATGGGTCGGGTGCGGGTGTTTGCGGTGGGGTGACATGGGTCGTGTGCGGGTGTTTGGGGGTGGGGTGACATGGGTGCCAGGGGGGTTTTTGGGTGTGGGGTGAAATGGGTCGGGTGCGGGTGTTGGGAGCGTGGGGTGACATGGGTGCCGGGGGGGGTGTTTGGGGGGTGGCGTGAAATGGGTCGGGTGCGGGTGTTGGGAGGTGGGGTGACATGGGTGCCGGGGGGGTGTTTGGGGTGGAGTGACATGGGTCGGGTGCGGGTTTTGGGTGTGGGGTGACATGGGTCGGGTGCGGGTGTTCGGGGGTGGGGTGACATGGGTGCCGGGGGGGTGTTTGGGGTGGGGTGAAATGGGTCGGGTGCGGGTGTTTGGGGTGGGGTGACATGGGTGCCGGGGGGGGTGTTTGGGGGTGGGGTGAAATGGGTCGGGTGCGGGTGTTTGGAGGGTGGGGTGACATAGGTACCGGGGGGGGTGTTTGGGGGTGGAGTGACATGGGTCACGTGCGGGTTTTGGGGGGTGGGGTGACATCGGTCGGGTGCGGGTGTTTGGGGGTGGGGTGACATGGGTGCCGGGGGGTGTGTTTGGGGGTGGCGTGAAATGGGTCGGGTGCGGGTGTTGGGAGGTGGGGTGACATGGGTGCCGGGGGTGTGTTTGGGGGTGGAGTGACATGGGTCGGGTGCGGGTTTTGGGGTGTGGGGTGACATGGGTCGGGTGCGGGTGTTCGGGGGTGGGGTGACATGGGTGGCGGGGGGGGTGTTTGGGGGTGGGGTGAAATGGGTCGGGTGCGGGTTTTGGGGGGGTGGGGTGACATAGGTGCCGGGGGGGGTGTTTGGGGGTGGAGTTACATGGGTCGGGTGCGGGTTTTGGGGGGTGGGGTGACATCGGTCAGGTGCGTGTGTTTGGGGGTGCGGTGACATGGGTGCCGGGGGGTGTGTTTGGGGGTGGGGTGACATAGGTCGGGTGCGAGTGTTGGGAGGTGGGGTGACATGGGTAACGGGGGGGTGTTTGGGGCTGGAGTGACATGGGTGGGGTGCGGGTTTTGGGGGGTGGGGTGACATGGGTCGGGTGCGGGTGTTTGGGGGTGGGGTGACATGGGTGCCGGGGGGGGTGTTTGGGGGTGGAGTGACATGGGAGCCGGGGGGGGTGTTGGGGGGTGGGGTGACAAGGGTCGGGTGCGGGTGTTTGGGGGTGGGGTGACATGGATGCCGGGGGGCGGTGTTTGGGGTTGGGCTGTCATGGGTCGGGTGCGGCTGTTTGGGGGTGGAGTGATATGGGAGCCGGGGGGGTGTTAGGACGTGGGGTGATATGGGTGCCGGGGGGTGTGTTTGGGGGTGGGGTGACATGGGTCGGGTGCGGGTGTTGGGGGGTGGGGTGACATGGGTCGGGTGCGGGTGTTTGGGGGTGGGGTGCCATGCGTGCCGGGGGGGGTGTTTGGGGGTGGGGTGAAATGGGTCGGGTGCGGGTGTTGGGAGGGTGGGGTGACATAGGTGCCGGGGGGGGTGTTTGGGGGTGGAGTGACATGGGTCGGGTGCGGGTTTTGGGGGGTGGGGTGACATCGGTCGGGTGCGGGTGTTTGGGGGTGGGGTGACATGGGTGCCGAGGGGTGTGTTTGGGGGTGGCGTGAAATGGGACGGGTGCGGGTGTTGGGGGATTGGGTGACATGGGTCGGGTGCGGGTGTTTGGGGGTGGGGTGACTTGGGTCGTGTGCGTGTGTTTGGGGGTGGGGTGACATGGGTTCCGGGGGGGGGTGTTTGGGTGTGGGGTGACATGGGTGCCGGGGGGGGTATTGGGGGGTGGGGTGACATGGGTGCCGGGGAGGGGTGTTTGGTGGTGGAGTGACATGGGTCGGGTGCGGGTTTTGGGGGGTGGAGTGACTTCGGTCGGGTGCGGGTGTTTGGGGGTGGGGTGACATGGGTGCCGGGGGGTGTGTTTGGGGGTGGCGTGAAATGGGTCGGGTGCGGGTGTTGGGAGGTGGGGTGACATGGGTGCCGGGGGTGTGTTTGGGGGTGGAGTGACATGGGTCGGGTGCGGGTTTTGGGGTGTGGGGTGACATGGGTCGGGTGCGGGTGTTCGGGGGTGGGGTGACATGGGTGGCGGGGGGGGTGTTTGGGGGTGGGGTGAAATGGGTCGGGTGCGGGTTTTGGGGGGGTGGGGTGACATAGGTGCCGGGGGGGGTGTTTGGGGGTGGAGTTACATGGGTCGGGTGCGGGTTTTGGGGGGTGGGGTGACATGGGTCGGGTGCGGGTGTTTGGGGGTGGGGTGACATGGGTGCCGGGGGGGGTGTTTGGGGGTGGAGTGACATGGGAGCCGGGGGGGGTGTTGGGGGGTGGGGTGACAAGGGTCGGGTGCGGGTGTTTGGGGGTGGGGTGACATGGATGCCGGGGGGGGGTGTTTGGGGGTGGGGTGTCATGGGTCGGGTGCGGCTGTTTGGGGGTGGAGTGATATGGGAGCCGGGGGGGTGTTAGGACGTGGGGTGATATGGGTGCCGGGGGGTGTGTTTGGGGGTGGGGTGACATGGGTCGGGTGCGGGTGTTGGGGGGTGGGGTGACATGGGTGCCGGGGGGGTGTTTGGGCGTGGAGTGACATCGGTCGGGTGCGGTTGTGGGGGGGTGGGGTGACATCGGTCGGGTGCGATTGTTTGGGGGTGGGGGTGACATGGGTGCCGGGGGGTGTGTTTGGGGGTGGCGTGAAATGGGTCGGGTGCGGGTGTTGGGGGGTTGGGTGACATGGGTCGGGTGCGGGTGTTTGGGGGTGGGGTGACATGGGTCGTGTGCGGGTGTTTGGGGGTGGGGTGACATGGGTTCCAGGGGGGGGGGTGTTTGGGTGTGGGGTGACATGGGTGCCGGGGGGGGTGTTGGGGGGTGGGGTGACATGGGTGCCGGGGGGGGGTGTTTGGTGGTGGAGTCACATGGGTCGGGTGCGTGTGTTTGGGTGTGGGGTGACATGGCTGCCGGGGGGTGTGTTTGGGGAGGGGTGACATGGGTCGGGTGCGGGTGTTGGGGGGGTGGGGTGACATGGGTGCCGGGGGGGGGTGTGTTTGGGGGTGGGGTGACATGGGTCGGGTGCGTGTGTTTGGGGGTGGGGTGACGTGGGTGCCGGGGGGTGTGTTTGCGGGTGGGGTGACATGGGTCGGGTGCGGGTGTTGGGGGGGTGGGGTGACATGGGTGCCGGGGGGGGGTGTTTGGGGTGGGGTGACATGGGTCGGGTGCGGGTGTTGGGAGGTGGGGTGACATGGGTGCAGGGGGGTGTTTGGGGGTGGGGTGACATGGGTCGTGTGCGGGTGTTTGGGGGTGGGGTGACATGGGTGCCGGGGGGGGTGTTTGGGGGTGGCGTGAAATGGGTCGGGTGCGGGTGTTGGGAGGTGGGGTGACATGGGTGCCGGGGGGGTCTTTGGGGGTGGAGTGACATGGGTCGGGTGCAGGTTTTGGGGTGTTGGGTGACATGGGTCGGGTGCGGGTGTTCGGGGGTGAGGTGACATGGGTGCCGGGGCGGGTGTTTGGGGGTGGAGAGACATGGGTCGGGTGCGGGTTTTGGGGGGTGGGGTGACATGGGTCGGGTGCGGGTGTTTCGGGGTGGGGTGACATAGGTGCCGAGGGGGGTGTTTGGGTGTGGCGTGAAATGGGTCGGGTGCGGGTGTTGGGGGGTTGGGTGACATGGGTTCCAGGGGGGGGGTGTTTGGGTGTGGGGTGACATGGGTGCCGGAGGGGGTGTTGGGGGGTGGGGTGACATGGGTGCCGGGGGGGGTGTTTGGTGGTGGAGTGACATGGGTCGGGTGCGTGTGTTTGGGGGTGGGGTGACATGGGTGCCGGAGGGTGTGTTTGGGGGAGGGGTGACATGGGTCGGGTGCGGGTGTTTTGGGGGTGGGGTGACATGGGTGCCGGGGGGGTGTGTTTGGGGGTGGGGTGACATAGGTCGGGTGCGGGTGTTGGGAGGGGGGTGACATGGGTGCCGGGTTGGTGTTTGGGGGTGGAGAGACATGGGTCGGGTGCGGGTTTTGGGGGGTTGGGTGACATGGGTCGGGTGCGGGTGTTTGGGGGTGGGGTGACATGGGTGCCGGGGGGTGTGTTTGGGGGAGGGGTGACATGGGTCGGGTGCGGGTGTTTGGGGGTGGGGTGACATGGGTGCCGAGGGGGGTGTTTGGGTGTGGCGTGAAATGGGTCGGGTGCGGGTGTTGAGGGGTTGGGTGACATGGGTCGGGTGCGGGTGTTTGGGAGTGGGGTGACATGGGTAGTGTGCGGGTGTTTGGGGGTGGGGTGACATGGGTTCCGGGGGGGGGGTGTTTGGGTGTGGGGTGACATGGGTGCCGGGGGGGTGTTTGGAGGAGGGGTGACATGGGTGACGGGGGGTGTGGTTGGGGGTAGGGTGACATGGGTCGGGTGCGGGTGTTGGGGGGTGGGGTGACGTGGGTGCCGGGGGGGGTGTTTGGTGGTGGAGTGACATGGGTCGGGTGCGTGTGTTTGGGGGTGGGGTGACGTGGGTGCCGGGGGGTGTGTTTGCGGGTGGGGTGACATGGGTCGGGTGCGGGTGTTGGGAGGGTGGGGTGACATGGGTGCCGGGGGGGTGTGTTTTGGGGGTGGGGTGACATGGGTCGGGTGCGGGTGTTGGGAGGTGGGGTGACATGGGTGCCGGGGGGTGTTTGGGGGTGGAGTGACATGGGTCGGGTGCGGGTTTTGGGGGGTGGGGTGACATGGGTTGGGTGCGGGTGTTTGGGGGTGGGGTGACATGGGTTGGGTGCGGGTGTTTGGGGGTGGGGTGACATGGGTGCCGGGGGAGTGTTTGGGGGTGGGGTGAAATGGGTCGGGTGCGGGTGTTGGGAGGGTGGGGTGACATAGGTGCCGGGGGGGGTGTTTTGGGGGTGGAGTGACATCGGTCAGGTGCGGGTTTTGGGGGGTGGGGTGACATCGGTCGGGTGCGGGTGTTTGGGGGTGGGGTGACATGGGTGCCGGGGGGTGTGTTTGGGGGTGGCGTGAAATGGGTCGGGTGCGGGTGTTGGGAGGCGGGGTGACATGGGTGCCGGGGGTGTGTTTGGGGCTGGAGTGACATGGGTCGGGTGCGGGTTTTGGGGGGTGGGGTGACATGGGTCGGGTGCGGGGGTTCGGGGGTGGGGTGACATGGGTGTCGGGGGGGGTTTGGGGGTGGGGTGAAATGGGTCAGGTGCGGGTTTTGGGGGGGTGGGGTGACATGGGTCGGGTGCGGGTGTTTGGGCGTGGGGTGACATGCGTGCCGGGGGGCGTGTTTGGGGGTGGGGTGAAATGGGTCGGGTGCGGGTGTTGGGAGCTTGGGGTGACATAGGTGCCGGGGGGGTGTTTGGGGGTGGAGTGACATGGGTCGGGTGCGGGTTTTGGGGGGTGGGGTGACATGGGTCGGGTGCGGGTGTTTTGGGGTGGGGTGACATGGGTGCCGGGGGGGTGTTTTGAGGTGGGGTGACATGGGTCGGGTGCGGCTCTTTGGGGGTGGGGTGACATGGGTGCCGGGGAAGTGTTTGGGGGTGGGGTGACATGGGTCGGGTGCGGCTGTTTGGGGGTGGGGTGATATGGGTGCCGGGGGGGGTGTTTGGGGCTGGGGTGACATGGGTGCTGGGGGGGTGTTGGGGGGTGGGGTGACATGGGTCGGGTGCGGCTCTTTGGGGGTGGGGTGACATGGGTGCCGGGGAAGTGTTTGGGGGTGGGGTGACATGGGTGCCGGGGGGGGTGTTTGGGGGTGGGGTGAGATGGGTCGGGTGCGGGTTTTGGGGGGGTGGGGTGACATGGGTCGGGTGCGGGTGTTTGGGGGTGGGGTGACATGCGTGCCGGGGGGCGTGTTTGGGGGTGGGGTGAAATGGGTTGGGTGCGGGTGTTGGGAGCTTGGGGTGACATAGGTGCCGGGGGGGTGTTTGGGGGTGGAGTGACATGGGTCGGGTGCGGGTTTTGGGGGGTGGGGTGACATGGGTCGGGTGCGGGTGTTTTGGGGTGGGGTGACATGGGTGCCGGGGGGGTGTTTTGAGGTGGGGTGACATGGGTAGGGTGCGGCTCTTTGGGGGTGGGGTGACATGGGTGCCGGGGAAGTGTTTGGGGGTGGGGTGACATGGGTCGGGTGCGGCTGTTTGGGGGTGGGGTGATATGGGTGCCGGGGGGGGTGTTTGGGGCTGGGGTGACATGGGTGCTGGGGGGGTGTTGGGGGGTGGGGTGACATGGGTCGGGTGCGGGTGTTGGGGGGTGGGGTGACATGGGTCGGGTGCAGGTGTTTGGGGTTTCGGTGACATGCGTGCCAGGGTCGGTGTTTGGGGGTGGGTGACATGGGTGCCGGGGAAGTGTTTGGGGGTGGGGTGACATGGGTGCCGGGGGGGGTGTTTGGGGGTGGGGTGAGATGGGTCGGGTGCGGGTGTTGGGGGGTGGGGTGACATGGGTCGGGTGCAGGTGTTTGGGGTTTCGGTGACATGCGTGCCAGGGTCGGTGTTTGGGGGTGGGTGACATGGGTGCTGGGGGGGTGTTGGGGGGTGGGGTGAGATGGGTCGGGTGCGGGTGTTGGGGGGTGGGGTGACATGGGTGCCGGGGGGGGTGTTTGGGGGTGGGGTGACATGGGTCGGGTGTGGCTCTTTGGCGGTGGGGTGACATGGGTGCCGGGGGGGGGGGGTGTTTGGGGGTGGGGTGACATGGGTCGGGTGCATATGTTTGGGGGTAGGGTGACATGGGTGCCGGGGGGGGTGTTTGGAGGTGGGGTGACATGGGTCGGGTGCAGGTGTTTGGGGTTTCGGTGACATGCGTGCCGGGGTGGGTGTTTGGGGGTGGGTGACATGGGTGCTGGGGGGGAGTTGGGGGGTGGGGTGAGATGGGTAGGGTGCGGGTGTTGGGGGGTGGGGTGACATGGGTGCCGGGGGGGGTGTTTGGGGGTGGGGTGACATGGGTCGTGTGTGGGTGTTTGGGGGTGGGGTGACATGGGTGCCGTGGGGCGTGTTTGGGGGTGGGGTGACATGGGTCGGGTTCGGGTGTTGGGGGCTGGGGTGACATGGGTGCCGGGGGGGGTGTTTGGGTGTGGGGTGACATGGGTCGGGGGCGGCTGTTTGTGGGTGGGGTGACATGGGTGCTGGGGGGGTGTTGGGGGGTGGGGTGACATGGGTCGGGTGCGGGTGTTGGTAGGTGGGGTGACATGGGTGCCGGGGGGGGTGTTTGGGGGTGGAGTGACATGGGAGCCGGAGGGGGTGTTGGGGGGTGGGGTGACAAGGGTCGGGTGCGGGTGTTTGGGGGTGGGGTGACATGGATGCCGGGGGGGGTGTTTGGGGGTGGGGTGTCATGGGTCGGGTGCGGCTGTTTGGGGGTGGAGTGATATGGGAGCCGGGGGGGTGTTAGGACTTGGGGTGATATGGGTGCCGGGGGGGTGTGTTTGCGGGTGGGGTGACATGGGTCAGGTGCGGGTGTTGGGGGGGTGGGGTGACATGGGTGCCGGGGGGTGTGTTTGGGGGTGGAGTGACATGGGTCGGGTGCGGGTGTTTGCGGGTGGGGTGACATGGGTCGTTTGGGGGTGGGGGTGACATGGGTGCCAGGGGGGGTTTTGGGTGTGGGGTGAAATGGGTCGGGTGCGGGTGTTGGGAGCGTGGGGTGACATGGGTGCCGGGGGGGGTGTTTGGGGGTGGCGTGAAATGGGTCGGGTGCGGGTGTTGGGAGGTGGGGTGACATGGGTGCCGGGGGGGTGTTTGGGGGTGGAGTGACATGGGTCGGGTGCGGGTTTTGGGCTGTGGGGTGACATGGGTCGGGTGCGGGTGTTCGGGGGTGGGGTGACATGGGTGCCGGGGGGTGTTTGGGGGTGGGGTGAAATGGGTCGGGTGCGGGTGTTTGGGGGTGGGGTGACATGGGTGCCGGGGGGGGTGTTTGGGGGTGGGGTGAAATGGGTCGGGTGCGGGTGTTTGGAGGGTGCGGTGACATAGGTGCCGGGGGGGGTGTTTGGGGGTGGAGTGACATGGGTCACGTGCGGGTTTTGGGGGGTGGGGTGACATCGGTCGGGTGCGGGTGTTTGGGGGTGGGGTGACATGGGTGCCGGGGGGGGTGTGTTTGGGGGTGGCGTGAAATGCGTCGGGTGCGGGTGTTGGGAGGTGGGGCGACGTGCGTGCCGGAGGGGGTGTTGGGGGGTGGGGTGACATGGGTGCCGGGGGGGGTGTTTGGTGGTGGAGTGACATGGGTCGGGTGCGTGTGTTTGGGGGTGGGGTGACATGGGTGCCGGAGGGTGTGTTTGGGGGAGGGGTGACATGGGTCGGGTGCGGGTGTTGGGGGGGTGGGGTGACATGGGTGCCGGGGGGGTGTGTTTGGGGGTGGGGTGACATAGGTCGGGTGCGGGTGTTGGGAGGGGGGTGACATGGGTGCCGGGTTGGTGTTTGGGGGTGGAGAGACATGGGTCGGGTGCGAGTTTTGGGGGGTTGGGTGACATGGGTCGGGTGCGGGTGTTTGGCGGTGGGGTGACATGGGTGCCGGGGGGTGTGTTTGGGGGAGGGGTGACATGGGTCGGGTGCGGGTGTTGGGGGGTGGGGTGACATGGGTGCCAGGGGGGTGTTTGGGCGTGGAGTGACATCGGTCGGGTGCGGTTGTGGGGGGGTGGGGTGACATCGGTCGGGTGCGATTGTTTGGGGGTGGGGTGACATGGGTGCCGGGGGGTGTGTTTGGGGGTGGCGTGAAATGGGTCGGGTGCGGGTGTTGGGGGGTTGGGTGACATGGGTCGGGTGCGGGTGTTTGGGTGTGGGGTGACATGGGTCGTGTGCGGGTGTTTGGGGGTGGGGTGACATGGGTTCCAGGGGGGGGGTGTTTGGGTGTGGGGTGACATGGGTGCCGGGGGGGGTGTTGGGGGGTGGGGTGACATGGGTGCCGGGGGGGGTGTTTGGTGGTGGAGTCACATGGGTCGGGTGCGTGTGTTTGGGTGTGGGGTGACATGGGTGCCGGGGGGTGTGTTTGGGGAGGGGTGACATGGGTCGGGTGCGGGTGTTTGGGGGTGGGGTGACATGGGTCGGGTGCAGGTGTTTGGGTGTGGGGTGACATGGGTGCCGGGGGAGTGTTTGGGGGTGGGGTGAAATGGGTCGGGTGCGGGTGTTGGGAGGGTGGGGTGACATAGGTGCCGGGGGGGTGTTTTGGGGGTGGAGTGACATCGGTCAGGTGCGGGTTTTGGGGGGTGGGGTGACATCGGTCGGGTGCGGGTGTTTGGGGGTGGGGTGACATGGGTGCCGGGGGGTGTGTTTGGGGGTGGCGTGAAATGGGTCGGGTGCGGGTGTTGGGAGGCGGGGTGACATGGGTGCCGGGGGTGGTGTTTGGGGCTGGAGTGACATGGGTCGGGTGCGGGTTTTGGGGGGTGGGGTGACATGGGTGCCGGAGGGGGTGTTGGGGGGGTGGGGTGACATGGGTGCCGGGGGGGGTGTTTGGTGGTGGAGTGACATGGGTCGGGTGCGTGTGTTTGGGGGTGGGGTGACATGGGTGCCGGAGGGTGTGTTTGGGGGAGGGATGACATGGGTCGGGTGCGGGTGTTGGGGGGGTGGGGTGACATGGGTGCCGGGGGGGTGTGTTTGGGGGTGGGGTGACATAGGTCGGGTGCGGGTGTTGGGAGGGGCGTGACATGGGTGCCGGGTTGGTGTTTGGGGGTGGAGAGACATGGGTCGGGTGCGGGTTTTGGGGGGTTGGGTGACATGGGTCGGGTGCGGGTGTTTGGGGGTGGGGTGACATGGGTGCCGGGGGGTGTGTTTGGGGGAGGGGTGACATGGGTCGGGTGCGGGTGTTGGGGGGTGGGGTGACATGGGTGCCGGGGGGGTGTTTGGGCGTGGAGTGACATCGGTCGGGTGCGGTTGTGGGGGGGTGGGGTGACATCGGTCGGGTGCGATTGTTTGGGGGTGGGGTGACATGGGTGCCGGGGGGTGTGTTTGGGGGTGGCGTGAAATGGGTCGGGTGCGGGTGTTCGGGGGTTGGGTGACATGGGTCGGGTGCGGGTGTTTGGGGGTGGGGTGACATGGGTGCCGGGGGGGGTGTTTGGTGGTGGAGTCACATGGGTCGGGTGCGTGTGTTTGGGTGTGGGGTGACATGGGTGCCGGGGGGTGTGTTTGGGGAGGGGTGACATGGGTCGGGTGCGGGTGTTTGGGGGTGGGGTGACATGGGTCGGGTGCGGGTGTTTGGGGGTGGGGGTGACATGGGTGCCGGGGGAGTGTTTGGGGGTGGGGTGAAATGGGTCGGGTGCGGGTGTTGGGAGGGTGGGGTGACATAGGTGCCGGGGGGGGTGTTTTGGGGGTGGAGTGACATCGGTCAGGTGCGGGTTTTGGGGGGTGGGGTGACATCGGTCGGGTGCGGGTGTTTGGGGGTGGGGTGACATGGGTGCCGGGGGGTGTGTTTGGGGGTGGCGTGAAATGGGTCGGGTGCGGGTTTTGGGAGGCGGGGTGACATGGGTGCCAGGGGTGTGTTTGGGGCTGGAGTGACATGGGTCGGGTGCGGGTTTTGGGGGGTGGGGGTGACATGGGTCGGGTGCGGGTGTTCGGGGGTGGGGTGACATGGGTGTCGGGGGGGGGTTTGGGGGTGGGGTGAAATGGGTCAGGTGCGGGTCTTGGGGGGGTGGGGTGACATGGGTCGGGTGCGGGTGTTTGGGGGTGGGGTGACATGCGTGCCGGGGGGCGTGTTTGGGGGTGGGGTGAAATGGGTCGGGTGCGGGTGTTGGGAGCTTGGGGTGACATAGGTGCCGGGGGGGTGTTTGGGGGTGGAGTGACATGGGTCGGGTGCGGGTTTTGGGGGGTGGGGTGACATGGGTCGGGTGCGGGTGTTTTGGGGTGGGGTGACATGGGTGCCGGGGGGGTGTTTTGAGGTGGGGTGACATGGGTCGGGTGCGGCTCTTTGGGGGTGGGGTGACATGGGTGCCGGGGAAGTGTTTGGGGGTGGGGTGACATGGGTCGGGTGCGGCTGTTTGGGGGTGGGGTGATATGGGTGCCGGGGGGGGTGTTTGGGGCTGGGGTGACATGGGTGCTGGGGGGGTGTTGGGGGTGGGGTGACATGGGTCGGGTGCGGCTCTTTGGGGGTGGGGTGACATGGGTGCCGGGGAAGTGTTTGGGGGTGGAGTGACATGGGTGCCGGGGGGGGTGTTTGGGGGTGGGGTGAGATGGGTCGGGTGCGGGTGTTGGGGGGTGGGGGTGACATGGGTCGGGTGCAGGTGTTTGGGGTTTCGGTGACATGCGTGCCAGGGTGGGTGTTTGGGGGTGGGTGACATGGGTGCTGGGGGGGTGTTGGGGGGTGGGGTGAGATGGGTCGGGTGCGGGTGTTGGGGGGTGGGGTGACATGGGTGCCGGGGGGGGTGTTTGGGGGTGGGGTGACATGGGTCGGGTGTGGCTCTTTGGGGGTGGGGTGACATGGGTGCCGGGGGGGGGGGTGTTTGGGGGTGGGGTGACATGGGTCGGGTGCATGAGTTTGGGGGTAGGGTGACATGGGTGCCGGGGGGGGTGTTTGGAGGTGGGGTGACATGGGTCGGGTGCAGGTGTTTGGGGTTTCGGTGACATGCGTGCCGGGGTGGGTGTTTGGGGGTGGGTGACATGGGTGCTGGGGGGGTGTTGGGGGGTGGGGTGAGATGGGTAGGGTGCGGGTGTTGGGGGGTGGGGTGACATGGGTGCCGGGGGGGGTGTTTGGGGGTGGGGTGACATGGGTCGTGTGTGGGTGTTTGGGGGTGGGGTGACATGGGTGCCGTGGGGCGTGTTTGGGGGTGGGGTGACATGGGTCGGGTTCGGGTGTTGGGGGGTGGGGTGACATGGGTGCCGGGGGGGGTGTTTGGGTGTGGGGTGACATGGGTCGGGTGCGGCTGTTTGTGGGTGGGGTGACATGGGTGCTGGGGGGGTGTTGGGGGGTGGGGTGACATGGGTCGGGTGCGGGTGTTGGTAGGTGGGGTGACATGGGTGCCGGGGGGGTGTTTGGGGGTGGAGAGACATGGGTCGGGTGCGGGTGTTCGGGGGTGGGGTGACATGGGTGCCGGGGGGGGTGTTTGGGGGTGGGGTGAAATGGGTCGGGTGCGGGTTTTGGGGGGGTGGGGTGACATAGGTGCCGGGGGGGGTGTTTGGGGGTGGAGTTACATGGGTCGGGTGCGGGTTTTGGGGGGTGGGGTGACATGGGTCGGGTGCGGGTGTTTGGGGGTGGGGTGACATGGGTGCCGGGGGGTGTGTTTGGGGGTGGGGTGACATGGGTCGGGTGCGAGTGTTGGGAGGTGGGGTGACATGGGTGCCGGGGGGGTGTTTGGGGCTGGAGTGACATGGGTGGGGTGCGGGTTTTGGGGGGTGGGGTGACATGGGTCGGGTGCGGGTGTTTGGGGGTGGGGTGACATGGGTGCCGGGGGGGGTGTTTGGGGGTGGAGTGACATGGGAGCCGGGGGGGGTGTTGGGGGGTGGGGTGACAAGGGTCGGGTGCGGGTGTTGGGAGCTTGGGGTGACATAGGTGCCGGGGGGGTGTTTGGGGGTGGAGTGACATGGGTCGGGTGCGGGTTTTGGGGGGTGGGGTGACATGGGTCGGGTGCGGGTGTTTTGGGGTGGGGTGACATGGGTGCCGGGGGGGGTGTTTTGAGGTGGGGTGACATGGGTCGGGTGCGGCTCTTTGGGGGTGGGGTGACATGGGTGCCGGGGAAGTGTTTGGGGGTGGGGTGACATGGGTCGGGTGCGGCTGTTTGGGGGTGGGGTGATATGGGTGCCGGGGGGGGTGTTTGGGGCTGGGGTGACATGGGTGCTGGGGGGGTGTTGGGGGGTGGGGTGACATGGGTCGGGTGCGGCTCTTTGGGGGTGGGGTGACATGGGTGCCGGGGAAGTGTTTGGGGGTGGGGTGACATGGGTGCCGGGGGGGGTGTTTGGGGGTGGGGTGAGATGGGTCGGGTGCGGGTGTTGGGGGGTGGGGTGACATGGGTCGGGTGCAGGTGTTTGGGGTTTCGGTGACATGCGTGCCAGGGTGGGTGTTTGGGGGTGGGTGACATGGGTGCTGGGGGGGTGTTGGGGGGTGGGGTGAGATGGGTCGGGTGCGGGTGTTGGGGGGTGGGGTGACATGGGTGCCGGGGGGGGTGTTTGGGGGTGGGGTGACATGGGTCGGGTGTGGCTCTTTGGGGGTGGGGTGACATGGGTGCCGGGGGGGGGGGTGTTTGGGGGTGGGGTGACATGGGTCGGGTGCATGAGTTTGGGGGTAGGGTGACATGGGTGCCGGGGGGGGTGTTTGGAGGTGGGGTGACATGGGTCGGGTGCAGGTGTTTGGGGTTTCGGTGACATGCGTGCCGGGGTGGGTGTTTGGGGGTGGGTGACATGGGTGCTGGGGGGGTGTTGGGGGGTGGGGTGAGATGGGTAGGGTGCGGGTGTTGGGGGGTGGGGTGACATGGGTGCCGGGGGGGGTGTTTGGGGGTGGGGTGACATGGGTCGTGTGTGGGTGTTTGGGGGTGGGGTGACATGGGTGCCGTGGGGCGTGTTTGGGGGTGGGGTGACATGGGTCGGGTTCGGGTGTTGGGGGGTGGGGTGACATGGGTGCCGGGGGGGGTGTTTGGGTGTGGGGTGACATGGGTCGGGTGCGGCTGTTTGTGGGTGGGGTGACATGGGTGCTGGGGGGGTGTTGGGGGGTGGGGTGACATGGGTCGGGTGCGGGTGTTGGTAGGTGGGGTGACATGGGTGCCGGGGGGGTGTTTGGGGGTGGAGAGACATGGGTCGGGTGCGGGTGTTCGGGGGTGGGGTGACATGGGTGCCGGGGGGGGTGTTTGGGGGTGGGGTGAAATGGGTCGGGTGCGGGTTTTGGGGGGGTGGGGTGACATAGGTGCCGGGGGGGGTGTTTGGGGGTGGAGTTACATGGGTCGGGTGCGGGTTTTGGGGGGTGGGGTGACATGGGTCGGGTGCGGGTGTTTGGGGGTGGGGTGACATGGGTGCCGGGGGGTGTGTTTGGGGGTGGGGTGACATGGGTCGGGTGCGAGTGTTGGGAGGTGGGGTGACATGGGTGCCGGGGGGGTGTTTGGGGCTGGAGTGACATGGGTGGGGTGCGGGTTTTGGGGGGTGGGGTGACATGGGTCGGGTGCGGGTGTTTGGGGGTGGGGTGACATGGGTGCCGAGGGGGGTGTTTGGGGGTGGAGTGACATGGGAGCCGGGGGGGGTGTTGGGGGGTGGGGTGACAAGGGTCGGGTGCGGGTGTTTGGGGGTGGGGTGACATGGATGCCGGGGGGGGGGTGTTTGGGGGTGGGGTGTCATGGGTCGGGTGCGGCTGTTTGGGGGTGGAGTGATATGGGAGCCGGGGGGGTGTTAGGAGGTCGGGTGATATGGGTGCCGGGGGGTGTGTTTGGGGGTGGGGTGACATGGGTCGGGTGCGGGTGTTGGGGGGTGGGGTGACATGGGTGCCGGGGGGGTTTTTGGGCGTGGAGTGACATCGGTCGGGTGCGGTTGTGGGGGGGTGGGGTGACATCGGTCGGGTGCGATTGTTTGGGGGTGGGGTGACATGGGTGCCGGGGGGTGTGTTTGGGGGTGGCGTGAAATGGGTCGGGTGCGGGTGTTGGGGGGTTGGGTGACATGGGTCGGGTGCGGGTGTTTGGGGGTGGGGTGACATGGGTCGTGTGCGGGTGTTTGGGGGTGGGGTGACATGGGTTCCAGGGGGGGGGTGTTTGGGTGTGGGGTGACATGGGTGCCGGGGGGGGTGTTGGGGGAGGGGTGACATGGGTCGGGTGCGGGTGTTGGGGGGGTGGGGTGACATGGGTGCCGGGGGGGGTGTGTTTGGGGGTGGGGTGACATGGGTCGGGTGCGTGTGTTTGGGGGTGGGGTGACGTGGGTGCCGGGGGGTGTGTTTGCGCGTGGGGTGACATGGGTCGGGTGCGGGTGTTGGGGGGGTGGGGTGACATGGGTGCCGGGGGGGTGTGTTTGGGGGTGGGGTGACATGGGTCGGGTGCGGGTTTGGGAGGTGGGGTGACATGGGTGCCGTGGGGCGTGTTTGGGGGTGGGGTGACATGGGTCGGGTTCGGGTGTTGGGGGGTGGGGTGACATGGGTGCCGGGGGGGGTGTTTGGGTGTGGGGTGACATGGGTCGGGTGCGGCTGTTTGTGGGTGGGGTGACATGGGTGCTGGGGGGGGTGTTGGGGGGTGGGGTGACATGGGTCGGGTGCGGGTGTTGGTAGGTGGGGTGACATGGGTGCCGGGGGGGTGTTTGGGGGTGGAGAGACATGGGTCGGGTGCGGGTTTTGGGGTGTGGGGTGACATGGGTCGGGTGCGGGTGTTCGGGGGTGGGGTGACATGGGTGCCGGGGGGGGTGTTTGGGGGTGGGGTGAAATGGGTCGGGTGCGGGTTTTGGGGGGGTGGGGTGACATAGGTGCCGGGGGGGGTGTTTGGGGGTGGAGTTACATGGGTCGGGTGCGGGTTTTGGGGGGTGGGGTGACATCGGTCAGGTGCGTGTGTTTGGGGGTGCGGTGACATGGGTGCCGGGGGGTGTGTTTGGGGGTGGGGTGACATGGGTCGGGTGCGGGTTTTGGGGGGTGGGGTGACATGGGTCGGGTGCGGGTGTTTGGGGGTGGGGTGACATGGGTGCCGGGGGGGGTGTTTGGGGGTGGAGTGACATGGGAGCCGGAGGGGGTGTTGGGGGGTGGGGTGACAAGGGTCGGGTGCGGGTGTTTGGGGGTGGGGTGACATGGATGCCGGGGGGGGGTGTTTGGGGGTGGGGTGTCATGGGTCGGGTGCGGCTGTTTGGGGGTGGAGTGATATGGGAGCCGGGGGGGTGTTAGGACTTGGGGTGATATGGGTGCCGGGGGGTGTGTTTGGGGGTGGGGTGACATGGGTCGGGTGCGGGTGTTGGGGGGTGGGGTGACATGGGTGCCGGGGGGGTGTTTGGGCGTGGAGTGACATCGGTCGGGTGCGGTTGTGGGGGGGTGGGGGTGACATCGGTCGGGTGCGATTGTTTGGGGGTGGGGTGACATGGGTGCCGGGGGGTGTGTTTGGGGGTGGCGTGAAATGGGTCGGGTGCGGGTGTTGGGGGGTTCGGTGACATGCGTCGGGTGCGGGTGTTTGGGGGTGGGGTGACATGGGTCGTGTGCGGGTGTTTGGGGGTGGGGTGACATGGGTTCCAGGGGGGGGGTGTTTGGGTGTGGGGTGAAATGGGTCGGGTGCGGGTGTTGGGAGGGTGGGGTGACATAGGTGCCGGGGGGGGTGTTTGGGGGTGGAGTGACATGGGTCGGGTACGGGTTTTGGGGGGTGGGGTGACATCGGTCGGGTGCGGGTGTTTGGGGTTGGGGTGACATGGGTGCCGAGGGGTGTGTTTGGGGGTGGCGTGAAATGGGACGGGTGCTGGTGTTGGGGGGTTGGGTGACATGGGTCGGGTGCGGGTGTTTGGGGGTGGGGTGACATGGGTCGTGTGCGTGTGTTTGGGGGTGGGGTGACATGGGTTCCGGGGGGGGGGGTTTGGGTGTGGGGTGACATGGGTGCCGGGGGGGGTATTGGGGGGTGGGGTGACATGGGTGCCGGGGGGGCGTGTTTGGTGGTGGAGTGACATGGGTCGGGTGCGGGTTTTGGGGGGTGGGGTGACATGGGTCGGGTGCGGGTGTTTGGGGGTGGGGTGACATGGGTGCCGGGGGGTGTGTTTGGGGGTGGCGTGAAATGGGTCGGGTGCGGGTGTTGGGAGGTGGGGTGACATGGGTGCCGGGGGTGTGTTTGGGGGTGGAGTGACATGGGTCGGGTGCGGGTGTTCGGGGGTGGGGTGACATGGGTGCCGGGGGGGGTGTTTGGGGGTGGGGTGAAATGGGTCGGGTGCGGGTTTTGGGGGGGTGGGGTGACATAGGTGCCGGGGGGGGTGTTTGGGGGTGGAGTTACATGGGTCGGGTGCGGGTTTTGGGGGGTGGGGTGACATCGGTCAGGTGCGTGTGTTTGGGGGTGCGGTGACATGGGTGCCGGGGGGTGTGTTTGGGGGTGGGGTGACATGGGTCGGGTGCGGGTTTTGGGGGGTGGGGTGACATGGGTCGGGTGCGGGTGTTTGGGGGTGGGGTGACATGGGTGCCGGGGGGGGTGTTTGGGGGTGGAGTGACATGGGAGCCGGAGGGGGTGTTGGGGGGTGGGGTGACAAGGGTCGGGTGCGGGTGTTTGGGGGTGGGGTGACATGGATGCCGGGGGGGGGTGTTTGGGGGTGGGGTGTCATGGGTCGGGTGCGGCTGTTTGGGGGTGGAGTGATATGGGAGCCGGGGGGGTGTTAGGACTTGGGGTGATATGGGTGCCGGGGGGTGTGTTTGGGGGTGGGGTGACATGGGTCGGGTGCGGGTGTTGGGGGGTGGGGTGACATGGGTGCCGGGGGGGTGTTTGGGCGTGGAGTGACATCGGTCGGGTGCGGTTGTGGGGGGGTGGGGTGACATCGGTCGGGTGCGATTGTTTGGGGGTGGGGTGACATGGGTGCCGGGGGGTGTGTTTGGGGGTGGCGTGAAATGGGTCGGGTGCGGGTGTTGGGGGGTTCGGTGACATGCGTCGGGTGCGGGTGTTTGGGGGTGGGGTGACATGGGTCGTGTGCGGGTGTTTGGGGGTGGGGTGACATGGGTTCCAGGGGGGGGGTGTTTGGGTGTGGGGTGAAATGGGTCGGGTGCGGGTGTTGGGAGGGTGGGGTGACATAGGTGCCGGGGGGGGGTGTTTGGGGGTGGAGTGACATGGGTCGGGTACGGGTTTTGGGGGGTGGGGTGACATCGGTCGGGTGCGGGTGTTTGGGGTTGGGGTGACATGGGAGCCGAGGGGTGTGTTTGGGGGTGGCGTGAAATGGGACGGGTGCTGGTGTTGGGGGGTTGGGTGACATGGGTCGGGTGCGGGTGTTTGGGGGTGGGGTGACATGGGTCGTGTGCGTGTGTTTGGGGGTGGGGTGACATGGGTTCCGGGGGGGGGGGTTTGGGTGTGGGGTGACATGGGTGCCGGGGGGGGTATTGGGGGGTGGGGTGACATGGGTGCCGGGGGGGGCGTGTTTGGTGGTGGAGTGACATGGGTCGGGTGCGGGTTTTGGGGGGTGGGGTGACATGGGTCGGGTGCGGGTGTTTGGGGGTGGGGTGACATGGGTGCCGGGGGGTGTGTTTGGGGGTGGCGTGAAATGGGTCGGGTGCGGGTGTTGGGAGGTGGGGTGACATGGGTGCCGGGGGTGTGTTTGGGGGTGGAGTGACATGGGTCGGGTGCGGGTGTTCGGGGGTGGGGTGACATGGGTGCCGGGGGGGGGTGTTTGGGGGTGGGGTGAAATGGGTCGGGTGCGGGTTTTGGGGGGGTGGGGTGACATAGGTGCCGGGGGGGGTGTTTGGGGGTGGAGTTACATGGGTCGGGTGCGGGTTTTGGGGGGTGGGGTGACATTGGTCAGGTGCGTGTGTTTGGGGGTGCAGTGACATGGGTGCCGGGGGGTGTGTTTGGGGGTGGGGTGACATGGGTCGGGTGCGAGTGTTGGGAGGTGGGGTGACATGGGTGCCGGGGGGGTGTTTGGGGCTGGAGTGACATGGGTGGGGTGCGGGTTTTGGGGGGTGGGGTGACATGGGTCGGGTGCGGGTGTTTGGGGGTGGGGTGACATGGGTGCCGGGGGGTGTGTTTGGGGGTGGAGTGACATGGGAGCCGGGGGGGGTGTTGGGGGGTGGGGTGACAAGGGTCGGGTGCGGGTGTTTGGGGGTGGGGTGACATGGATGCCGGGGGGGGGTGTTTGGGGGTGGGGTGTCATGGGTCAGGTGCGGCTGTTTGGGGGTGGAGTGATATGGGAGCCGGGGGGGTGTTAGGACGTGGGGTGATATGGGTGCCGGGGGGTGTGTTTGGGGGTGGGGTGACATGGGTCGGGTGCGGGTGTTGGGGGGTGGGGTGACATGGGTGCCGGGGGGGTGTTTGGGCGTGGAGTGACATCGGTCGGGTGCGGTTGTGGGGGGGTGGGGTGACATCGGTCGGGTGCGATTGTTTGGGGGTGGGGTGACATGGGTGCCGGGGGGTGTGTTTGGGGGTGGCGTGAAATGGGTCGGGTGCGGGTGTTGGGGGGTTGGGTGACATGGGTCGGGTGCGGGTGTTTGGGGGTGGGGTGACATGGGTCGTGTGCGGGTGTTTGGGGGTGGGGTGACATGGGTTCCAGGGGGGGGGTGTTTGGGTGTGGGGTGACATGGGTGCCGGGGGGGTGTTGGGGGAGGGGTGACATGGGTCGGGTGCGGGTGTTGGGGGGCGTGGGGTGACATGGGTGCCGGGGGGGGTGTGTTTGGGGGTGGGGTGACATGGGTCGGGTGCGTGTGTTTGGGGGTGGGGTGACGTGGGTGCCGGGGGGGTGTTTGGGGGTGGAGTGACATGGGTCGAGTGCGGGTTTTGGGGTGTGGGGTGACATGGGTCGGGTGCGGGTGTTCGGGGGTGGGGTGACATGGGTGCTGGGGGGGGTGTTTGGGGGTGGAGAGACATGGGTCGGGTGCGGGTTTTGGGGGGTGGGGTGACATGGGTCGGGTGCGGGTGTTTGGGTGTGGCGTGAAATGGGTCGGGTGCGGGTGTTGGGGGGTTGGGTGACATGGGTTCCAGGGGGGGGGGGTGTTTGGGTGTGGGGTGACATGGGTGCCGGGGGGGGTGTTGGGGGGTGGGGTGACATGGATGCCGGGGGGGGTGTTTGGTGGTGGAGTGACATGGGTCGGGTGCGTGTGTTTGGGGGTGGGGTGACATGGGTGCCGGAGGGTGTGTCTGGGGGAGGGGTGACATGGGTCGGGTGCGGGTGTTGGGGGGGTGGGGTGACATGGGTGCCGGGGGGGTGTGTTTGGGGGTGGGGTGACATGGGTCGGGTGCGGGTGTTGGGAGGGGGGTGACATGGGTGCCGGGTTGGTGTTTGGGGGTGGAGAGACATGGGTCGGGTGCGGGTTTTGGGGGGTTGGGTGACATGGGTCGGGTGCGGGTGTTTGGTGTTTGGGGGTGGGGTGACATGGGTGCCGGGGGGTGTGTTTGGGGGAGGGGTGACATGGGTCGGGTGCGGGTGTTGGGGGGGTGGGGTGACATGGGTGCCAGGGGTGTGTGTTTAGGGGTGGGGTGACATGGGTCGGGTGCGGGTGTTGGGAGGTGGGGTGACATGGGTGCCGGGGGGGTGTTTGGGGGTGGAGAGACATGGGTCGGGTGCGGGTTTTGGGGGGTGGGGTGACATGGGTCGGGTGCGGGTGTTTGGGGGGTGGGGTGACATGGGTGCCGAGGGGGGTGTTTGGGTGTGGCGTGAAATGGGTCGGGTGCGGGGTGTTAGGGGGTTGGGTGACATGGGTCGGGTGCGGGTGTTTGGGAGTGGGGTGACATGGGTCGTGTGCGGGTGTTTGGGGGTGGGGGTGACATGGGTTCCGGGGGGGGGGTGTTTGGGTGTGGGGTGACATGGGTGCCGGGGGGGGTGTTTGGAGGAGGGGTGACATGGGTGACGGGGGGTGTGGTTGGGGGTAGGGTGACATGGGTCGGGTGCGGGTGTTGGGGGGTGGGGTGACGTGGGTGCCGGGGGGTGTGTTTGCGGGTGGGGTGACATGGGTCGGGTGCGGGTGTTGGGAGGGTGGGGTGACATGGGTGCCGGGGGGATGTGTTTGGGGGTGGGGTGACATGGGTCGGGTGCGGGTGTTGGGAGGTGGGGTGACATGGGTGCCGGGGGGTGTTTGGGGGTGGAGTGACATGTGTCGGGTGCGGGTTTTGGGGGGTGGGGTGACATGGGTCGGGTGCGGGTGTTTGGGGGTGGGGTGACATGGGTCGGGTGCGGGTGTTTGGGGGTGGGGGTGACATGGGTGCCGGGGGAGTGTTTGGGGGTGGGGTGAAATGGGTCGGGTGCGGGTGTTGGGAGGGTGGGGGTGACATGGGTGCCGGGGGGGGGTGTTTGGGGGGTGGCGTGAAATGGGTCGGGTGCGGGTGTTGGGAGGTGGGGTGACATGGGTGCCGGGGGGGTGTTTAGGGGTGGAGTGACATGGGTCGGGTGCGGGTTTTGGGGTGTGGGATGACATGGGTCGGGTGCGGGTGTTCGGGGGTGGGGTGACATGGGTGCCGGGGGGGGTGTTTTGGGGTGGAGAGACATGGGTCGGGTGCGTGTTTTGGGGGGTGGGGTGACATGGGTCGGGTGCGTGTGTTTGGGGGTGGGGGTGACATGGGTGCCGAGGGGGGTGTTTGGGTGTGGCGTGAAATGGGTCGGGTGCGGGTGTTGGGGGGTTGGGTGACATGGGTTCCAGGGGGGGGGTGTTTGGGTGTGGGGTAACATGGGTGCCGGGGGGGGTGTTGGGGGGGTGGGGTGACATGGGTGCCGGGGGGGGTGTTTGGTGGTGGAGTGACATGGGTCGGGTGCGTGTGTTTGGGGGTGGGGTGACATGGGTGCCGGAGGGTGTGTTTGGGGGAGGGGTGACATGGGTCGGGTGCGGGTGTTGGGGGGGGTGGGGTGACATGGGTGCCGGGGGGGGTGTGTTTGGGGGTGGGGTGACATGGGTCGGGTGCGGGTGTTGGGAGGGGGGTGACATGGGTGCCGGGTTGCTGTTTGGGGGTGGAGAGACATGGGTCGGGTGCGGGTTTTGGGGGGTTGGGTGACATGGGTCGGGTGCGGGTGTTTGGGGGTGGGGTGACATGGGTGCCGGGGGGTGTGTTTGGGGGAGGGGTGACATGGGTCGGGTGCGGGTGTTGGGGGGGTGGGGTGACATGGGTGCCAGGGGTGTGTGTTTGGGGGTGGGGTGACATGGGTCGGGTGCGGGTGTTGGGAGGTGGGGTGACATGGGTGCGGGGGGGTGTTTGGGGGTGGAGAGACATGGGTCGGGTGCGGGTTTTGGGGGGTGGGGTGACATGGGTCGGGTTCGGGTGTTTGGGGGTGGGGTGACATGGGTGCCGAGGGGGGTGTTTGGGTGTGGGCGTGAAATGGGTCGGGTGCGGGTGTTGGGGGGTTGGGTGACGTGGGTCGGGTGCGGGTGTTTGGGAGTGGGGGTGACATGGGTCGTGTGCGGGTGTTTGGGGGTGGGGTGACATGGGTTCCGGGGGGGGGGTGTTTGGGTGTGGGGTGACATGGGTGCCGGGGGGGGTGTTTGGAGGAGGGGTGACATGGGTGACGGGGGGTGTGGTTGGGGGTAGGGTGACATGGGTCGGGTGCGGGTGTTGGGGGGTGGGGTGACGTGGGTGCCGGGGGGGTGTGTTTGCGGGTGGGGTGACATGGGTCGGGGTGCGGGTGTTGGAGGGTGGGGTGACATGGGTGCCGGGGGGGTGTGTTTGGGGGTAAGGTGACATGGGTCGGGTGCGGGTGTTGGGAGGTGGGGTGACATGGGTGCCGGGGGGTGTCTGGGGGTGGAGTGACATGGGTCGGGTGCGGGTTTTGGGGGGGTGGGGTGACATGGGTCGGGTGCGGGTGTTTGGGGGTGGGGTGACATGGGTCGGGTGCGGGTGTTCGGGGGTGGGGTGACATGGGTGCTGGGGGGGGTGTTTGGGGGTGGAGAGACATGGGTCGGGTGCGGGTTTTGGGGGGTGGGGTGACATGGGTCGGGTGCGGGTGTTTGGGGGTGGGGTGACATGGGTGCCGAGGGGGGTGTTTGGGGTGTGGCGTGAAATGGGTCGGGTGCGGGTGTTGGGGGGTTGGGTGACATGGGTTCCAGGGGGGGGGGTGTTTGGTGTGTGGGGTGACATGGGTGCCGGGGGGGGTGTTGGGGGGTGGTTTGACATGGGGTGCCGGGGGGGGTGTTTGGTGGTGGAGTGACATGGGTCGGGTGCGTGTGTTTGGGGGTGCGGTGACATGGGTGCCGGGGGGTGTGTTTGGGGGTGGGGTGACATGGGTCGGTTGCGGGTGTTGGGAGGTGGGGTGACATGGGTGCCGGGGGGTGTTTGGGGCTTGAGTGACATGGGTCGGGTGCGGGTGTTGGGGGGGTGGGGTGACATGGGTGCCGGGGGGGTGTGTTTGGGGGTGGGGTGACATGGGTCGGGGTGCGGGTGTTGGGAGGGGGGTGACATGGGTGCCGGGTTGGTGTTTGGGGGTGGAGAGACATGGGTCGGGTGCGGGTTTTGGGGGGTTGGGTGACATGGGTCGGGTGCGGGTGTTTGGGGGTGGGGTGACATGGGTGCCGGGGGGTGTGTTTGGGGGAGGGGTGACATGGGTCGGGTGCGGGTGTTGGGGGGGTGGGGTGACATGGGTGCCAGGGGTGTGTGTTTGGGGGTGGGGTGACATGGGTCGGGTGCGGGTGTTGGGAGGTGAGGTGACATGGGTGCCGGGGGGCGTATTTGGGGGTGGAGAGACAAGGGTCGGGTGCGGGTTTTGGGGGGTGGGGTGACATGGGTCGGGTGCGGGTGTTTGGGGGTGGGGTGACATGGGTGCCGAGGGGGGTGTTTGGGTGTGGCGTGATATGGGTCGGGTGCGGGTGTTGGGGGTTGGGTGACATGGGTCGGGTGCGGGTGTTTGGGAGTGGGGTGACATGGGTCGTGGTGCGGGTGTTTGGGGGTGGGGTGACATGGGTTCCGGGGGGGGGGGGTGTTTGGGTGTGGGGTGACATGGGTGCCGGGGGGGGTGTTTGGAGGAGGGGGTGACATGGGTGACGGGGGGTGTGGTTGGGGGTAGGGTGACATGGGTCGGGTGCGGGTGTTGGGGGGTGGGGTGACGTGGGTGCCGGGGGGGGTGTTTGGTGGTGGAGTGACATGGGTCGGGTGCGTGTGTTTGGGGGTGGGGTGACGTGGGTGCCGGGGGGTGTGTTTGCGGGTGGGGGTGACATGGGTCGGGTGCGGGTGTTGGGAGGGTGGGGTGACATGGGTGCCGGGGGGGTGTGTTTGGGGGTGGGGTGACATGGGTCGGGTGCGGGTGTTGGGAGGTGGGGTGACATGGGTGCCGGGGGGTGTCTGGGGGTGGAGTGACATGGGTCGGGGTGCGGGTTTTGGGGGGTGGGGGTGACATGGGTCGGGTGCGGGTGTTTGGGGGTGGGGGTGATATGGGTGCCGGGGGAGTGTTTGGGGGTGGGTTGAAATGGGTCGGGTGCGGGTGTTGGGAGGGTGGGGTGACATAGGTGCCGGGGGGGGTGTTTTGGGGGTGGAGTGACATGGGTCAGGTGCGGGTTTTGGGGGGTGGGGTGACATCGGTCGGGTGCGGGTGTTTGGGGGTGGGGTGACATGGGTGCCGGGGGGGGTGTTTGGGGGTGGGGTGAAATGGGTCGGGTGCGGGTTTTGGGGGGTGGGGGTGACATAGGTGCCGGGGGGGGTGTTTGGGGGTGGAGTTACATGGGTCGGGTGCGGGTTTTGGGGGGTGGGGTGACATCGGTCAGGTGCGTGTGTTTGGGGGTGCGGTGACATGGGTGCCGGGGGGTGTGTTTGGGGGTGGCGTGACATGGGTCGGTTGCGGGTGTTGGGGGTTGGGGTGACATGGGTGCCGGGGGGGTGTGTTTGGGGGTGGGGTGACATGGGTCGGGTGCGAGTGTTGGGAGGTGGGGTGACATGGGTGCCGGGGGGGTGTTTGGGGCTGGAGTGACATGGGTGGGGTGCGGGTTTTGGAGGGTGGGGTGACATGGGTCGGGTGCGGGTGTTTGGGGGGTGGGGTGACATGGGTGCCGGGGGGGGTGTTTGGGGGTGGGGTGAAATGGGTCGGGTGCGGGTGTTTGGAGGGTGGGGTGACATAGGTGCCGGGGGGGGTGTTTGGGGGTGGAGTGACATGGGAGCCGGGGGGGGTGTTGGGGGGTGGGGTGACAAGGGTCGGGTGCGGGTGTTTGGGGGTGGGGTGACATGGATGCCGGGGGGGGGGTGTTTGGGGGTAGGGTGTCATGGGTCGGGTGCGGCTGTTTGGGGGTAGAGTGATATGGGAGCCGGGGGGGTGTTTGGACGTGGGGTGACATGGGTGTCGGGGGGGGTGTTTGGGGGTGGGGTGACATGGGTCGGGTGCGGGGTGTTGAGGGGTGGGTGACATGGGTGCCGGGGAAGTGTTTGGGGGGTGGGGTGACATGGGTCGGGTGCGGCTGTTTGGGGGTGGGGTGATATGGGTGCCGGGGGGGGTGTTTGGGGCTGGGGTGACATGGGTGCTGGGGGGGTGTTGGGGGGGTGGGGTGACATGGGTCGGTGTGCGGCTCTTTGGGGGTGGGGTGACATGGGTGCCGGGGAAGTGTTTGGGGGTGGGGTGACATGGGTGCCGGGGGGGGTGTTTGGGGGTGGGGTGACATGGGTCGGGTGCGGCTCTTTGGGGGTGGGGGTGACATGGGTGCCGGGGAAGTGTTTGGGGGTGGGGGTGACATGGGACGGGTGCGGGTGTTTCGGGGTGGGGGGACATGGGTTCCGGGGGGGGGTGTTTGGGGGTGGGGTGAAATGGGTCGGGTGCGGGTGTTAGGGGGGTGGGGTGACATGGGTGCCGGGGGGGGGTGTTTGGGGGTGGAGTGACATGGGTCGGGTGCGGGTTTTGGGGGGTGGGGTGACATCGGTCGGGTGGCGGGTGTTTGGGGGTGGGGTTACATAGGTCGGGTGCATGTATTCGGGGGTGGGGTGACATGGGTGCCGGGGGGGTGTGTTTGGGGTTGGGGTGACATGGGTGCCGAGGGGAGGTGTTTGGGTGTGGGGTGACATGGGTCGGGTGCGGCTGTTTGTGGGTGGGGTGACATGGGTCGGGTGCGGGTGTTGGGGGGTGAGGTGACATGGGTGCCATGGGGGGAGTTTGGGGGTGGGGTGACATGGGTAACGGGGGGGGTGTTGGGGGGTGGGGTGACAAGGGTCGGGTGCGGGGTGTTTTGGGGTGGGGTGACATGGATGCCGGGGGGGGGGTGTTTGGGAGTGGGGTGACATGGGTCGGGTGCGGCTGTTTGGGGGTGGAGTGATATGGGTTCCGGGGGGGTGTTTGGAGGTGGGGTGACATGGGTGCCGGGGGGTGTGTTAGGGGTGGGGTGACATGGATCGGGTGCGGGTGTTTGGGGGTGGAGTGACATGGGTCGGGTGCGGTTGTGGGGGGGTGGGGTGACATGGGTCGGGTGCGTGTGTTTGGGGGTGGGGTGACGTGGGTGCCGGGGGGGGTGTTTGGGGGTGGAGTTACATGGGTCGGGTGCGGGTGTTGGGAGGGTGGGGTGACATGGGTGCCGGGGGGGTGTGTTTGGGGGTGGGGTGACATGGGTCGGGTGCGGGTGTTGGGAGGTGGGGTGACATGGGTGCCGGGGGGTGTCTGGGGGTGGAGTGACATGGGTCGGGTGCGGGTTTTGGGGGGTGGGGTGACATGGGTCGGGTGCGGGGTGTTTGGGGGTGGGGTGATATGGGTGCCGGGGGAGTGTTTGGGGGTGGGTTGAAATGGGTCGGGTGCGGGTGTTGGGAGGGTGGGGTGACATAGGTGCCGGGGGGGGTGTTTTGGGGGTGGAGTGACATGGGTCAGGTGCGGGTTTTGGGGGGTGGGGTGACATCGGTCGGGTGCGGGTGTTTGGGGGTGGGGTGACATGGGTGCCGGGGGGGGTGTTTGGGGGTGGGGTGAAATGGGTCGGGTGCGGGTTTTGGGGGGGTGGGGTGACATAGGTGCCGGGGGGGGTGTTTGGGGGTGGAGTTACATGGGTCGGGTGCGGGTTTTGGGGGGTGGGGTGACATCGGTCAGGTGCGTGTGTTTGGGGGTGCGGTGACATGGGTGCCGGGGGGTGTGTTTGGGGGTGGCGTGACATGGGTCGGTTGCGGGTGTTGGGGGTTGGGGTGACATGGGTGCCGGGGGGGTGTGTTTGGGGGTGGGGTGACATGGGTCGGGTGCGAGTGTTGGGAGGTGGGGTGACATGGGTGCCGGGGGGGTGTTTGGGGCTGGAGTGACATGGGTGGGGTGCGGGTTTTGGGGGGTGGGGTGACATGGGTCGGGTGCGGGTGTTTGGGGGTGGGGTGACATGGGTGCCGGGGGGGGTGTTTGGGGGTGGGGTGAAATGGGTCGGGTGCGGGTGTTTGGAGGGTGGGGTGACATAGGTGCCGGGGGGGGTGTTTGGGGGTGGAGTGACATGGGAGCCGGGGGGGGTGTTGGGGGGTGGCGGTGACAAGGGTCGGGTGCGGGTGTTTGGGGGTGGGGTGACATGGATGCCGGGGGGGGGTGTTTGGGGGTAGGGTGTCATGGGTCGGGTGCGGCTGTTTGGGGGTAGAGTGATATGGGAGCCGGGGGGGTGTTTGGACGTGGGGTGACATGGGTGTCGGGGGGGGTGTTTGGGGGTGGGGTGACATGGGTCGGGTGCGGGTGTTGAGGGGTGGGTGACATGGGTGCCGGGGAAGTGTTTGGGGGTGGGGTGACATGGGTCGGGTGCGGCTGTTTGGGGGTGGGGTGATATGGGTGCCGGGGGGGGTGTTTGGGGCTGGGGTGACATGGGTGCTGGGGGGGTGTTGGGGGGTGGGGTGACATGGGTCGGGTGCGGCTCTTTGGGGGTGGGGTGACATGGGTGCCGGGGAAGTGTTTGGGGGTGGGGTGACATGGGTGCCGGGGGGGGTGTTTGGGGGTGGGGTGACATGGGTCGGGTGCGGCTCTTTGGGGGTGGGGTGACATGGGTGCCGGGGAAGTGTTTGGGGGTGGGGGTGACATGGGACGGGTGCGGGTGTTTCGGGGTGGGGGGACATGGGTTCCGGGGGGGGTGTTTGGGGGTGGGGTGAAATGAGTCGGGTGCGGGTGTTAGGGGGGTGGGGTGACATGGGTGCCGGGGGGGGTGTTTGGGGGTGGAGTGACATGGGTCGGGTGCGGGTTTTGGGGGGTGGGGTGACATCGGTCGGGTGCGGGTGTTTGGGGGTGGGGTTACATAGGTCGGGTGCATGTATTCGGGGGTGGGGTGACATGGGTGCCGGGGGGTGTGTTTGGGGTTGGGGTGACATGGGTGCCGAGGGGAGGTGTTTGGGTGTGGGGTGACATGGGTCGGGTGCGGGTGTTGAGGGGTGGGTGACATGGGTGCCGGGGAAGTGTTTGGGGGTGGGGTGACATGGGTCGGGTGCGGCTGTTTGGGGGTGGGGTGATATGGGTGCCGGGGGGGGGTGTTTGGGGCTGGGGTGACATGGGTGCTGGGGGGGTGTTGGGGGGTGGGGTGACATGGGTCGGGTGCGGCTCTTTGGGGGTGGGGTGACATGGGTGCCGGGGAAGTGTTTGGGGGTGGGGTGACATGGGTGCCGGGGGGGGTGTTTGGGGGTGGGGTGACATGGGTCGGGTGCGGCTCTTTGGGGGTGGGGTGACATGGGTGCCGGGGAAGTGTTTGGGGGTGGGGGTGACATGGGACGGGTGCGGGTGTTTCGGGGTGGGGGGACATGGGTTCCGGGGGGGGTGTTTGGGGGTGGGGTGAAATGGGTCGGGTGCGGGTGTTAGGGGGGGTGGGGTGACATGGGTGCCGGGGGGGGTGTTTGGGGGTGGAGTGACATGGGTCGGGTGTGGGTTTTGGGGGGTGGGGTGACATCGGTCGGGTGCGGGTGTTTGGGGGTGGGGTTACATAGGTCGGGTGCATGTATTCGGGGGTGGGGTGACATGGGTGCCGGGGGGTGTGTTTGGGGTTGGGGTGACATGGGTGCCGAGGGGAGGTGTTTGGGTGTGGGGTGACATGGGTCGGGTGCGGCTGTTTGTGGGTGGGGTGACATGGGTCGGGTGCGGGTGTTGGGGGGTGAGGTGACATGGGTGCCATGGGGGGAGTTTGGGGGTGGGGTGACATGGGTAACGGGGGGGGTGTTGGGGGGTGGGGTGACAAGGGTCGGGTGCGGGTGTTTTGGGGTGGGGTGACATGGATGCCGGGGGGGGGTGTTTGGGAGTGGGGTGACATGGGTCGGGTGCGGCTGTTTGGGGGTGGAGTGATATGGGTTCCGGGGGGGTGTTTGGAGGTGGGGTGACATGGGTGCCGGGGGGTGTGTTAGGGGTGGGGTGACATGGATCGGGTGCGGGTGTTTGGGGGTGGAGTGACATGGGTCGGGTGCGGTTGTGGGGGGGTGGGGTGACATGGGTCGGGTGCGTGTGTTTGGGGGTGGGGTGACGTGGGTGCCGGGGGGGGTGTTTGGGGGTGGAGTTACATGGGTCGGGTGCGGGTGTTGGGAGGGTGGGGTGACATGGGTGCCGGGGGGGTGTGTTTGGGGGTGGGGTGACATGGGTCGGGTGCGGGTGTTGGGAGGTGGGGTGACATGGGTGCCGGGGGGTGTCTGGGGGTGGAGTGACATGGGTCGGGTGCGGGTTTTGGGGGGTGGGGTGACATGGGTCGGGTGCGGGTGTTTGGGGGTGGGGTGATATGGGTGCCGGGGGAGTGTTTGGGGGTGGGTTGAAATGGGTCGGGTGCGGGTGTTGGGAGGGTGGGGTGACATAGGTGCCGGGGGGGGTGTTTTGGGGGTGGAGTGACATGGGTCAGGTGCGGGTTTTGGGGGGTGGGGTGACATCGGTCGGGTGCGGGTGTTTGGGGGTGGGGTGACATGGGTGCCGGGGGGGGTGTTTGGGGGTGGGGTGAAATGGGTCGGGTGCGGGTTTTGGGGGGGTGGGGTGACATAGGTGCCGGGGGGGGTGTTTGGGGGTGGAGTTACATGGGTCGGGTGCGGGTTTTGGGGGGTGGGGTGACATCGGTCAGGTGCGTGTGTTTGGGGGTGCGGTGACATGGGTGCCGGGGGGTGTGTTTGGGGGTGGCGTGACATGGGTCGGTTGCGGGTGTTGGGGGTTGGGGTGACATGGGTGCCGGGGGGGTGTGTTTGGGGGTGGGGTGACATGGGTCGGGTGCGAGTGTTGGGAGGTGGGGTGACATGGGTGCCGGGGGGGTGTTTGGGGCTGGAGTGACATGGGTGGGGTGCGGGTTTTGGGGGGTGGGGTGACATGGGTCGGGTGCGGGTGTTTGGGGGTGGGGTGACATGGGTGCCGGGGGGGGTGTTTGGGGGTGGGGTGAAATGGGTCGGGTGCGGGTGTTTGGAGGGTGGGGTGACATAGGTGCCGGGGGGGGTGTTTGGGGGTGGAGTGACATGGGAGCCGGGGGGGGTGTTGGGGGGTGGGGTGACAAGGGTCGGGTGCGGGTGTTTGGGGGTGGGGTGACATGGATGCCGGGGGGGGGTGTTTGGGGGTAGGGTGTCATGGGTCGGGTGCGGCTGTTTGGGGGTAGAGTGATATGGGAGCCGGGGGGGTGTTTGGACGTGGGGTGACATGGGTGTCGGGGGGGGTGTTTGGGGGTGGGGTGACATGGGTCGGGTGCGGGTGTTGAGGGGTGGGTGACATGGGTGCCGGGGAAGTGTTTGGGGGTGGGGTGACATGGGTCGGGTGCGGCTGTTTGGGGGTGGGGTGATATGGGTGCCGGGGGGGGTGTTTGGGGCTGGGGTGACATGGGTGCTGGGGGGGTGTTGGGGGGTGGGGTGACATGGGTCGGGTGCGGCTCTTTGGGGGTGGGGTGACATGGGTGCCGGGGAAGTGTTTGGGGGTGGGGTGACATGGGTGCCGGGGGGGGTGTTTGGGGGTGGGGTGACATGGGTCGGGTGCGGCTCTTTGGGGGTGGGGTGACATGGGTGCCGGGGAAGTGTTTGGGGGTGGGGGTGACATGGGACGGGTGCGGGTGTTTCGGGGTGGGGGGACATGGGTTCCGGGGGGGGTGTTTGGGGGTGGGGTGAAATGAGTCGGGTGCGGGTGTTAGGGGGGTGGGGTGACATGGGTGCCGGGGGGGGTGTTTGGGGGTGGAGTGACATGGGTCGGGTGCGGGTTTTGGGGGGTGGGGTGACATCGGTCGGGTGCGGGTGTTTGGGGGTGGGGTTACATAGGTCGGGTGCATGTATTCGGGGGTGGGGTGACATGGGTGCCGGGGGGTGTGTTTGGGGTTGGGGTGACATGGGTGCCGAGGGGAGGTGTTTGGGTGTGGGGTGACATGGGTCGGGTGCGGCTGTTTGTGGGTGGGGTGACATGGGTCGGGTGCGGGTGTTGGGGGGTGAGGTGACATGGGTGCCATGGGGGGAGTTTGGGGGTGGGGTGACATGGGTAACGGGGGGGGTGTTGGGGGGTGGGGTGACAAGGGTCGGGTGCGGGTGTTTTGGGGTGGGGTGACATGGATGCCGGGGGGGGGTGTTTGGGAGTGGGGTGACATGGGTCGGGTGCGGCTGTTTGGGGGTGGAGTGATATGGGTTCCGGGGGGGTGTTTGGAGGTGGGGGTGACATGGGTGCCGGGGGGTGTGTTAGGGGTGGGGTGACATGGGTCGGGTGCGGGTGTTTGGGGGTGGAGTGACATGGGTCGGGTGCGGTTGTGGGGGGGTGGGGTGACATGGGTCGGGTGCGTGTGTTTGGGGGTGGGGTGACATGGGTGCCGGGGGGTGTGTTTGGGGGTGGCGTGAAATGGGTCGGGTGCGGGTGTTGGGGGGTTTGGTGACATGGGTCGGGTGCGGGTTTTGGGGTGTGGGGTGACATGGGTCGGGTGCGGGTGTTCGGGGGTGGGGTGACATGGGTGTCGGGGGGGGGTTTGGGGGTGGGGTGAAATGGGTCAGGTGCGGGTTTTGGGGGGGTGGGGTGACATGGGTCGGGTGCGGGTGTTTGGGGGTGGGGTGACATGCGTGCCGGGGGGCGTGTTTGGGGGTGGGGTGAAATGGGTCGGGTGCGGGTGTTGGGAGCTTGGGGTGACATAAGTGCCGGGGGGGGTGTTTGGGGGTGGAGTGACATGGGTCGGGTGCTGGTTTTGGGGGGTGGGGTGACATGGGTCGGGTGCGGGTGTTTTGGGCTGGGGTGACATGGGTGCCGGGGGGGGGTGTTTTGAGGTGGGGTGACATGGGTCGGGTGCGGCTCTTTGGGGGTGGGGTGACATGGGTCGGGTGCGGCTGTTTGGGGGTGGGGTGATATGGGTGCCGGGGGGGGTGTTTGGGGCTGGGGTGACATGGGTGCTGGGGGGGTGTTGGGGGGTGGGGTGACATGGGTCGGGTGCGGCTGTTTGGGGGTGGGGGTGACATGGGTTGCCGGGGGGGTGTGTTTGGGGGTGGGGTGACATGGGTCGGGTGCGGCTGTTTGGGGGTTGGGTGACATGGGTGCCGGGGGGGTGTGTTTGGGGGTGGGGTGACATGGGTCGGGTTCGGGTGTTGGGAGGTGGGGTGACATGGGTGCCGGGGGGTGTTTGGGGGTGGAGTGACATGGATCGGGTGCGGGTTTTGGGGGGTGGGGTGACAAGGGTCGGGTGCGGGTGTTTGGGGGTGGGGTGACATGGGTGCCGGGGGAGTGTTTGGGGGTGGGGTGAAATGGGTCGGGTGCGGGTGTTGGGAGGGTGGGGTGACATAGGTGCCGGGGGGGGTGTTTTGGGGGTGGAGTGACATGGGTCAGGTGCGGGTTTTGGGGGGTGGGGTGACATCGGTCGGGTGCGGGTGTTTGGGGGTGGGGTGACATGGGTGCCGGGGGGTGTGTTTGGGGGGTGGCGTGAAATGGGTCGGGTGCGGGTGTTGGGAGGCGGGGTGACATGTGTGCCGGGGGTGTGTTTGGGGGTGGGTGACATGGGTCGGGTGCGGGTTTTGGGGGGTGGGGTGACATCGGTCAGGTCCGTGTGTTTTGGGGGTGCGGTGACATGGGTGCCGGGGGGTGTGTTTGGGGGTGGGGTGACATGGGTCGGTTGCGGGTGTTGGGGGGTTGGGGTGACATGGGTGCCGGGGGGGTGGTGTTTGGGGGTGGGGTGACATGGGTCGGGTTGCGAGTGTTGGGAGGTAGGGTGACATGGGTGCCGGGGGGGTGTTTGGGGCTGGAGTGACATGGGTGGGGTGCGGGTTTTGGGGGGTGGGGGTGACATGGGTCGGGTGCGGGTGTTTGGGGTGGGGTGACATGGGGTGCCGGGGGGGGTGTTTGGGGGTGGGGTGAAATGGGTCGGGTGCGGGTGTTGGGAGGGTGGGGTGACATAGGTGCCAGGGGGCGTGTTTGGGGGTGGGGTGACATGGATGCCAGGGGGGGGTGTTTGGGGGTGGGGTGTCATGGGTCGGGTGCGGCTGTTTGGGGGTAGAGTGATATGGGAGCCGGGGGGGTGTTTGGACGTGGGGTGACATGGGTGCCGGGGGGGGTGTTTGGGGTGCGGTGACATGGGTCGGGTGCGAGTGTTGAGGGGTGGGGTGACATGGGTGCCGGGGAAGTGTTTGGGGTGGGGTGACATGGGTCGGGTGCGGCTGTTTGGGGGTGGGGTGATATGGGTGCCGGGGGGGGTGTTTGGGCTGGGGTGACATGGTGCTGGGGGGGTGTTGGGGGGTGGGGTGACATGGGTCGGGTGCGGCTCTTTGGGGGTGGGGTGACATGGGTGCCGGGGAAGTGTTTGGGGGTGGGGTGACATGGGTGCCGGGGGGGGTGTTTGGGGGTGGGGGTGACATGGGTCGGGTGCGGCTCTTTGGGGGTGGGGTGACATGGGTGCCGGGGAAGTGTTTGGGGTGGGGGTGACATGGGACGGGTGCGGGTGTTTCGGGGTGGGGGGACATGGGTTCCGGGGGGGGTGTTTGGGGGTGGGGGTGAAATGGGTCGGGTGCGGGTGTTAGGGGGGTGGGGTGACATGGGTGCCGGGGGGGTGTTTGGGGGTGGAGTGACATGGGTCGGGTGCGGGTTTTGGGGGGTGGGGTGACATCAGTCGGGTGCGGGTGTTTGGGGGTGGGGTTACATAGGTCGGGTGCATGTATTCGGGGGTGGGGTGACATGGGTGCCGGGGGGTGTGTTTGGGGTTGGGGTGACATGGGTGGCAGGGGGAGGTGTTTGGGTGTGGGGTGACATGGGTCGGGTGCGGCTGTTTGTGGGTGGGGTGACATGGTGCTGGGGGATGTTGGGGGGTGGGGTGACATGGGTCGGGTGCGGGTGTTGGGGGTGAGGTGACATGGGTGCCATGGGGGGTGTTTGGGGGTGGGGTGACATGGGTAACGGGGGGGGTGTTGGGGGGTGGGGTGACAAGGGTCGGGTGCGGGTGTTTTGGGGTGGGTTGACATGGATGCCGGGGGGGGGGTGTTTGGGGGTGGGGTGACATGGGTCGGGTGCGGCTGTTTGGGGGTGGAGTGATATGGGTTCCGGGGGGGTGTTTGGAGGTGGGGTGACATGGGTGCCGGGGGGTGTGTTAGGGGTGGGGTGACATGGGTCGGGTGCGGTTGTGGGGGGGTGGGGTGACATGGGTCGGGTGCGTGTGTTTGGGGGTGGGGTGACATGGGTGCCGGGGGGTGTGTTTGGGGGTGGCGTGAAATGGGTCGGGTGCGGGTGTTGGGGGGTTGGGTGACATGGGTCGGGTGCGGGTTTTGGGGTGTGGGGTGACATGGGTCGGGTGCGGGTGTTCGGGGGTGGGGTGACATGGGTGTCGGGGGGGGGTTTGGGGGTGGGGTGAAATGGGTCAGGTGCGGGTTTTGGGGGGGTGGGGTGACATGGGTCGGGTGCGGGTGTTTGGGGGTGGGGTGACATGCGTGCCGGGGGGCGTGTTTGGGGGTGGGGTGAAATGGGTCGGGTGCGGGTGTTGGGAGCTTGGGGTGACATAGGTGCCAGGGGGGGTGTTTGGGGGTGGAGTGACATGGGTCGGGTGCGGGTTTTGGCGGGTGGGGTGACATGGGTCGGGTGCGGGTGTTTTGGGGTGGGGTGACATGGGTGCCGGGGGGGTGTTTTGAGGTGGGGTGGCATGGGTCGGGTGCGGCTCTTTGGGGGTGGGGTGACATGGGTGCCGGGGAAGTGTTTGGGGGTGGGGTGACATGGGTGCCGGGGGGGGGGTGTTTGGGGGTGGGGTGACATGGGTCGGGTGCGGGTGTTGGGGGGTGGGGTGACATGGGTGCCGGGGTGGGTGTTTGGAGGTGGGGTGACATGGGTCGGGTGCAGGTGTTTGGGGTTTCGGTGACATGCGTGCCAGGGTGGGTGTTTGGGGATGGGTGACATGGGTGCTGGGGGGGGTGTTGGGGGGTGGGGTGAGATGGGTCGGGTGCGGGTGTTGGGGGGTGGGGTGACATGGGTGCTGGGGGTGTGTTGGGGGGTGGGGTGACATGGGTCGGGTGCGGGTGTTGGGGGGTGGGGTGACATGGGTGCCGGGGGGGGGTGTTTGGGGGTGGGGTGACATGGGTCGGGTGCGGGTGTTGGGGGGGTGGGGTGACATGGGTCGGGTGCGGCTGTTTGGGGGTGGGGTGACATGGGTGCCGGGGGGGGTGTTTGGGGGTGGGGTGACATGGGTCGGGTGCGGCTGTTTGGGGGTTGGGTGACATGGGTGCCGGGGGGGTGTTTGGGGGTGGGGTGACATGGGTTCCGGGGGGGGGTGTTTGGGGGTGGGGTGACATGGGTGCCGGGGGAGTGTTTGGGGGTGGGGTGACATGGGTCGGGTGCGTCTGTTTGGGGGTGGGGTGACATGGGTGCTGGGGGTGTGTTGGGGGGTGGGGTGACATGGGTCGGGTGCGGGTGTTGGGGGGTGGGGTGACATGGGTGCCGGGGGGGGTGTTTGGGGGTGGGGTGACATGGGTCGGGTGCGGGTGTTGGGGGGGTGGGGTGACATGGGTCGGGTGCGGCTGTTTGGGGGTGGGGTGACATGGGTGCCGGGGGGTTTTTGGGGGTGGGGTGACATGGGTGCCGGGGGGGGTTGTTGGGGAGTGGGGTGACATGGGTCGGGTGCGGGTGTTGGGGGGTGGGGTGACATGGGTCGGGTGCGTCTGTTTGGGGGTGGGGTGACATGGGTGCTGGGGGTGTGTTGGGGGGTGGGGTGACATGGGTCGGGTGCGGGTGTTGGGGGGGTGGGGTGACATGGGTGCCGGGGGGGTGTTTGGGGGTGGGGTGACAATGGGTCGGGTGCGGGTGTTGGGGGGGTGGGGTGACATGGGTCGGGTGCGGCTGTTTGGGCGTGGGGTGACATGGGTGCCGGGGGGGGTGTTTGGGGGTGGGGGTGACATGGGTCGGGTGCGGCTGTTTGGGGGTTGGGTGACATGGGTGCCGGGGGGGTGTTTGGGGGTGGGGTGACATGGGTGCCGGGGGGGGGTGTTGGGGGGTGGGGGTGACATGGGTCGGGTGCGGGCGTTGGGGGGTGGGGTGACATGGGTGGCGGGGGAGTGTTGGGGGGTGGGGTGACATGGGTCGGGTGCGGGTGTTGGGGGGTGGGGTGACATGGGTGCCGGGGGGTGTGTTTGGGGGTGGGATGACATGGGTGCCGGGGGGGGGTGTTTGGGGGGTGGGGTGACATGGGTCGGGTGCGGTGGTTTGGGGGTGGGGTGACATGGTTCATGTACGGCGGTTTGGGGGTGGGGTGACATGGGTGCCGGGGGGGGTGTTTGGGGGGTGGGGTGACATGGGTCGGGTGCGGGTGTTGGGGGGTGGGGTGACATGGGTCGGGTGCGGGTGTTGGGGGTGGGGTGACATGGGTGCCGGGGGAGTGGCTGGCAGCCGTTGGGAACAGCCTTTGACCACCTCCTTCCTTCCTGTCACTCAGCTACTTCCTTCACCCTGGGACTGAGAAGGACCAGGCCCTCCACGCAGCCTAGCCAGTCCTTCCCCAATGGCCAGAGAGGGTGTTGATCAGAGGGTTCTCCACTGCTCCCCATTGCATTGACCCCATGACCCAAATTCTTGATGCCCAGGTTCACCCCATGACAGGCAGGCTCTGCAGCCCACGTGGCTTCATAATCACTACCTCAGCCTGAGGTAGAGGCTTCTTAGTGGATCCGGGCCAGGTGAGGCTCGGAGATCCCTGGAGCCAGCCTCCCAAAGCTGAGAGACAGTCACCCTCAGCCCACACTGCGCGGCACTCCTCACACAGGAAGGAGCAGCAGGAGAACTCTCCCAAGGGCCCTCAACAGCAGCTCCGTTGGCTTTCTCTGCTCCTCATTTCCTTTCCCGGCCTTCTGGCCTCAAGGGCTCCCTCTGTAGGAAGCGGGGAAGTCATAGAAACAGGAATCCAGGACCTCAGCCAAACGTGCACGGCCGCACTTTAGCAGAGACTCTTGTGGCACCGAGAAATCCCATTCAGCCCAGGTGAAGTGCCTCTGGGTATGTCTGTGCTACAAAATGAGGTTGAATAAGTTCAGGTCAATTTTGTGGTGCTGGTTGAAGTAAGAGGGAGACCAACGTTGGAGAAAAGAGAGACATTTGCAGGCTGACAACAGTGGGCTGTCGGGAGAGAGGAAAACCGACAGTGGGAGAGTATGGACATGGAACCGACTCCAGCTCACCAGCTAACCCCCCACATATGCAAGCAGTTTGAGGCACCAGCCATGGAAAGTGAAGGCTCCAGAGTTTTAAGGGGAACAGTGTCAGATGGGTGTGGTGGCCACATGCTGGTTGGGGGATGGCCTAGGTGAGTGGGGTCTGCCCCACACTGGCTCTTTATGGAGGCCCTCCGGCAGTCAAGGTCCCCCCTGCATTCCCACACACTGCATTTATGTCAGTGACCCAAACCTCTCGGAGGCTGAACTGCCGTCTGTCTCGTTCATCCAACATAAGGCCTAAGCCCCGCTCCTAAATGTGCATCTGGATGGAGTAGCACAGGCCTGGGAGAGCCAGAGATTTGCAGTGAACCATCACAGCCCTCAGAGATCCCACTGAGATTTGACCTCAGGTTGCAGAATTCAGAGCCCTGCTCATTACACCAGGGGAACTGCAGCTGGACTTTTCTTGGGAACCTGTGACTCTTGGCAGGCTGGTGCCCTGTGCTCCTTGCCTCCCTCCAGCTGCTTCACTTCCTGCTCCATCCCTGCCACTCTCCTCTTCCAGACATCAAGCCCAGCCCTTCTCGCTGCTGACTCCAACCGGCTGCAGGGCCACATTTCTCTGACGCCCCAGAGTGACGAGAAAGGGCCATTCTTTTAAAATAACCAGCTGGAGACAAGTAACGGAGATGCAGAGACTGGAAAGGTCGGTGGTGATTGTCGAGGAATATCCAGCCGGACGAGACAATGGCCATGGCTGTGAATTCACAGAGTAACTGACATCCTCTCTGCACACACATGTACAACGTGTGCAGATACTATGCAGCTGAATGTGAGACATTTGATAGACTCTGAAGGATCCTCCACCAAAACAAGGGCAAGCAGCAGACTTTTGCAGTTCACAGAACCGTCCCTGCTGCATGTACAGCACCTGCCCATGTAGCTCAGCACATCTGTGAGAGCAGGTAGGTGACAGGCCCAGCAGCACGGAGGACACCAGGAACCCACACCTGACTCCCTGCCAGCCCCAACACCTGGGCCTGCCCAGCTTTGCTGGTGTTTGGATCCTGTAACGCACCAGGGCGAGCTCGGCTTGTGCTGGGTAGAGCCACAGAGACCAGGCAGGTAAAGGGTCTGGGAAGGACTAAGTCCAGCACCACCAGTCCACCCAGCTGAGGGTGTGTGAATCTCACTCGAGGCAGGAGGGAGTGTGGGGAAGGGTTTGGGAGGTGAGGTCAGGTGCAGGTATTGTGAGAAGAGATGTTTGTTTTTCCTCCACAGCTGGGTTTGTTTTGCAAGGCCGAGTGTTACTCGGGGCACAAGAAGTCTTGAGTTGAACTTCCTTATACTACTCCCAAAGAGTGTGTTTGCTGCTGTCCTTGACTTCGTGTTTCTCGATGTTTTTCTCCCACACAGTGTGGTTTGTGACCTGTTCAGAGTGTGAAGTTGGTTTCTTGCTTCAGATCTGTGAAGAGATCTTGGAAATGACCTTGGAAAGGTGAAGTTAGGTGTGATACTGATCAGAGCACTGGCTCTTTCTTCACACCTGGTCCTGGAGCATATCCAGGACATTTCTTCTCAAAGGGGCTTCTTGGTTTAGGGATATAACACTTGCTTAGGTTGGAAGGTGTCCTGGGTTTAAGTCCCAGGCAAACCCTTCTTCTGCCTTTCTCAGAGAGCCTTCTGGAGCGTGTTTTTCTTCTGTTCATTTGCTCAGTGTGACGGAGCAATTGCTTTCCCCTGGATGGCTCACCCTAGGCATTAACTCTGCCAGGATGAGCAGTCCCTGTCAGTGGCTACAGCCCTGCTGTTAACTGTGGCTGCACCTCTTCCTGCCAGAAGCCAACACTGCCCAGCTTGCAACTCAGCTGTGTTTTGGATAACTTCATATTTCCCCTCTTTTGGGCTAATGGCCCTTCAATTCTCTGTCACTCCCACAGCGACTCTGGCAGTGTTGTTCCCTGCCACAGGCCCCATCTGTACTACTCCAGCAGTGGCTGCTGGGGGCACCCAGGCTCATCTCTCTCAGGTTCCAGCCCAGCAGGGACCCGGCACTCAGCACTTCTGGGCTTTTCCCTCCCAGCTCCCACTGCTCCTTCCCTGGACTGCCACCTACAACTGCCCCTTCATTTGGCTCTACTGGCTTTGAACCCTCAGCCACACAAGTGCCTCCCTTTCCCAGAGCCTCTGTGTTACCAACTTCCATCCCTGCCTTATAGCCCCTTCTGCTCCTGCTGGCAATCAAAAGCTGCTCCCTGCCTCTTCCTCCAGGTGCAGCCTGGGCAGTGCCTTGGCCTGGCCCTCAGGCAAGCCTGGGCTGGGCAGATGCCCTCACACGTTTATCGTTGTGTTTGGGTCATTCTGAGGCCTCGGATTTGTTCCAGTCTCTGCGTGTGTTTTCTTGCTCTCAGGGTTTGGTTCTTGATCTAGGTTCTTTTTTGTGGCCAAGCAGAGCAGCAGGGGGCCTGGCAGGCATCTGTCCCAGCCCTGGGAGCCCCAAGCCCTTTGGGGCAGGCGTCACTCCATGGGTGTCTGGTCCCTTCATTCTCAGGGCCCCCTTCTCACCCATGGCGGTGGCGCTGGTGTTAGCCTGGCTCACTCGTGTCTTGCTTTAGGTGGTTCTGGGCCAGTGCATGAGGGCAATGGACACCAAGCTTCCCCGGCACCGTGCCTGCCGCATGGTGTGCGCGTGTGCCCAGAAGTAGGATTTACGTATGGGGGGAATTAATGATATGACTGTAAATGGTTGTACAATGACAGTGGAGCTGTACAGGCCAGAGCCCAGAGCCAGTCCTAACTGTGAGGGTGAGGTGGGCTGGTTTTATTATCCCTGACAGGGCCCAGCCTGTCCCCTGTGTCAGCCCCCCAGGGCCACACTCACCTCAGCAGAGCAGGGACTCAAACTCAGCTGGGGGATGTGGTGCCTCAGCCAGGCCCACAGAAAAGGGCAGCTGTGACTCAGCTGCAGACAGGGACACAGCCAATTGCTTGTAAGGGAAGGGCCTGGCCCTAAGGCTGACTGAGGGGCTCTGGTCTCTCCCAGCTGCTGAGGAGGGCTGGGCAGAGCATTGCCCTGAGGGACTAAACATCCCACTCCTGGCAGCAGGAGTTCAAGTCTGCAGCACCAGCCACAAGTCCTCCTGCATTTCAAACCAGACAGGAAAGTTCTGAGACCCCCATACATTACACCCCTGTTGGTGGGGCACCCAAGCAGAGATCAAGCTGCAGGGGGAGAAGCCCTCAATCCATCTGCAGGGAACAAAGCCCAGCCCTGGCAAAGATTCACAATAAACCACACACAGGTCCCACTGAGATTTGAACTCAGATCACAGGATTCAGAGTCCTGAGTGCTGACCATTACACCATGGGACCTGCACTTCCTGCCCTTTCTGAGCACATGTAACTTGGCAGGCTGAGACCCTGCACTCCTTGCCACCCTCCAGCTCTGTCACCACTCAGGACACTGCTTCCTGCTCCACTTCTCCTGCTCTCCTCACCAGACGTCCCTCTCCGCCCTTCCTGCTGCAACTCCAGAGTGACAAGACAGGGTCATTTTTCTTTTAAAGTACCAGCCTGGAGAGAACTAAGGGAGAAGCAGAGACTGGAGAGGCTGGTGGTGATTGTAGAGGGGTATGTGGGTGAGGGAGGACACAATAGCCCTGGCTGGGAATTCACAGAGTAATTGACATCCTCTCTACACACACCTTTAAAGCGAACAGATGCATGTGGCTGAATGTGACACATTTGATAGATTTGGGAAGAGCCCCTCTTAATAGAGAAGAGACCCAACATTGCTCATGTCACTATCTACTGCCTGCTAAGGGACGGGTTTATGAGGTTTATGTGCATTGGCACTAGGCAAATGTTGAGGGTTCAGCTCCATTTGAAGAATCCTCAAAGAATAGAAATCCAGAGTGTGTTTGAGGAAGGGAGATCAGTAACTACCTTTGAAGAGTAACAGAGAGGAAGCCGTGCTAGTCTATATACTATCAAAACAAAAAGACAGTCAAGTAGCACTTTAAAGACTAGCAAAAGAGTTTATTAGGTGAGCTTTCGTGGGACAGACCCACTTCTCCAGACCATAGCCAGACCAGAACAGACCCAATATTTAAGGCACAGAGAACCAAAAACAGTAAGCAAGGAGGACAAATCAGAAAAAGATAATCAAGGTGAGCAAATCAGAGAGTGGAGGGGTGGGGGGGAAGATCAAGAATTAGACTGAGCCGAGTATGCAGACGAGCCCCTATAGTGACTCAGAAAGTTCCCATCACGATTTAAACCATGTGTTAATGTGCCAAATTTGAATATAAAAGCCAGCTCAGCTGCTTCCCTTTCCAGAACGGTGCGATAATTCTTCTTCAGTAACACACATACCTTTAGGTCATTGACAGAATGCCCCATTCCATTAAAATGTTGACTAACTGGTTTGTGGATCTGGAGTGTTTTGATGTCTGTTTTGTGCCCGTTGACCCTTTGTCTAAGGGAGTTAGAAGTCTGTCCAATATGCAAAGCATCTGGGCATTGTTGGCACATGATGGCATGTATGATGTTAGTAGAGGAGCATGAGAAAGTGCCCGTGATTCTGTGAGAAACCTGGTTAGGTCCAGTGATGGTATTTCCAGAGAAGATATGTGGACAAAGCTGGCAGCGGGCTTTGTTGCAGGGAAAGGTTCCAGGACTGGTATTCCTGGGGTATAGACTGTGGCTGTTAGTGAGGATCCTCTCTATGTAGGGAATGTGGCAGAGGGAACACAGTGCTGCTGAAGGCTGGGAGGAATGTGTCTCCCAGAGGTCATCTGCATGAGAATGCAAAGGGCTGCAGGTGTGATACTGAGGCTGGGAGGAATGTGATTTATCTCCTGCCATCCATCTCCTGCCCTTGTACTGAAGGCCAGGGCACCATACTTTATCCCTGGCTAATAGCCATTTATGGACCTAACCTGCAAAAATTTATCAAGCTCTTTTTTAAACCCTAATAGAGTCCTGGCCTTCACAGCCTCCTCCAGCAAGGAGTTCCACAGGTTGACTGTGCGCTGTGTGAAGAAAAATTTCCTTTTATTAGTTTTGAACCTACTACCCATCAATTTCATTTGGTGTCCCCTAGTTCTTGTATTATGGGAAAAGGTAAATAATTTTTCTATATTCACTTTCTCCACACCATTCATGATTTTATATACCTCTATCATATCGCCCCTCAATCGCCTTTTTTCCAAACTGAAAAGTCCCAGTCTCTCTAGCCTCTCCCCATATGAGACCCGTTCCAAACCCCTAATCATCTTAGTCGCCCTTTTCTGAACCTTTTCTAATGCCAATATATCTTTTTTGAGGTGAGGAGACCACATCTGCACGCAGTACTCGAGATGTGGGCGTACCATAGTTTTATATAGGGGAAGTATGATATCTTTTGTCTTATTATCTATCCCTTTTTTAATAATTCCTAACATCCTATTTGCCTTACTAACTGCCGCTGCACACTGCGTGGATGTCTTCAGAGAACTATCCACTATAACTCCAAGATCCGTTTCCTGATCTGTCGTAGCTAAATTTGACCCCATCATGTAGTACGTGTAATTTGGGTTATTTTTTCCAACATGCATTACCTTACACTTACCCACATTAAATTTCATTTGCCATTTTGCTGCCCAATCACTCAGTTTGCTGAGATCTTTTTGTAGTTCTTCACAATCCCTTTTGCTTTTGACTGTCCTGAACAACTTGGTGTCATCTGCAAACTTTGCCACCTCACCGCTTACCTCATTTTCTAGATCATTGATGAACAAGTTGAACAGGATCGGTCCCAGGACTGACCCCTGGGGAACACCACTAGTTACCCCCCTCCATTGTGAAAATTTACCATTTATTCCAACCCTTTGTTTTCTGTCTTTTAACCAATTCCCGATCCATGAAAGGACCTTTCCTCCTATCCCATGACCACCTAATTTACATAAAAGCCTTTGGTGTGGGACCGTGTCAAAGGCTTTCTGGAAATCTAGGTATATTATGTCCACTGGGTGCCCCTTGTCCGCATGTTTATTAACCCCTTCAAAGAATTCTAATAGATTAGACAGACACGACTTCCCTCTGCAGAAACCATGCTGACTTTTGCCCAACAATTCGTGCTCTTCTATGTGCCTTGCAATTTTACTCTTTACTAGTGTTTCTACTAATTTGCCTGGTACTGATGTTAAACTTATCGGTCTATAATTGCCAGGATCTCCTCTAGAGCCTTTTTTAAATATTGGTGTTATATTGGCCGTCTTCCAGTCATTTGGTACCAAAGTGGATTTAAAGGATAGGTTACAAACCACTGTTAATAACTCTGCAATTTCACATTTGAGTTCTTTCAGAACCCTTGGGTGAATGCCGTCTGGTCCTGGAGACTTGTTACTATTCAGCTTATCAATTAATTCCAAAACCTCCTCTAATGTCACTTCAATCTGAGTGAGTTCCTCAGATTTGTTGCCTAAAAAGGCTGGCTCAGATTTAGGAACCTCTGTAACATCTTCAGCCGTGAAGACTGAAGCAAAGAAATCATTTAATCGCTCCGCAATGGCACTGTCTTCCTTGATCGCTCCTTTTATATCTTTATCATCCAAGGGCCCCACTGCTTTTTTAGCAGGCTTCCTGCTTCTAATGTATTTAAAAAACATTTTACTATTGTTTTTTGAATTTTTGGCTAGCTGTTCCTCAAACTCTTTTTTGGCTTTTCTTACTACATTATGACAGTTAATTTGGGAGTGTTTATGTTCCTTTCTATTTTCCTCACTAGGATTTGACTTCCACTTTTTAAAAGCTGCCCTTTTCTCTCTCACTGCCTTTTTAACATGGCTGTTTAGCCATGGTGGTTCTTTGTTAGGTCTCTTACTGTGTTTTTTTATTTGGGGTATACATTTAAGTTGGGCCTCTAGTATGGTGTCTTTAAACAGTTTCCATGCAGCTTCCAGGGATTTTAGTTTAATTACTCTACCTTTTAGTTTCTGTTTAACTAGCTTCCTCATTTTAGTGTAATTCCCCTTTTTGAAATTAAATGCCAGCGTGTTTGACCGCTGCGGTGTTCTTCCCAACACAGGAATATTAAAAGTTATTATATTGTGGTCACTATTTCCAAGCGGTCCAGTAACAGTTACCTCTTGGACCAGATCCTGCGTTCCAGTCAAGACTAGATCGAGAATCGACTCTCCCCTTGTGGGTTCCCGTATCATTGTGGCTCCCAGTGATCATTTGCATGAGAATGCAAGGGTGTGCACGTGTGATACCTTTCAGGCAAAGCCTAATGGGTAGCAAGTCAGCCATGAGATTTGGTCTATTGTAAACAAGTTGTTGTAAAATCACAATTTAAGCTGACACTCAGTGTGGGAGTTGTGAGATCTCACCAATGCTCTGGGTTGTTGTGGGGGGACAGGGCAGTCGCCATAGCTATGTAAGACATTGATGACACAGGGCTCTGTGGTTTAAAGCATTGTAAAAGGGGAAGGAAGGGGGTAGTGGCTGAGCTACTTTTTGGAGTGTTTTGGTACTCTTTGTAAAAGTTGTTTGACTAATCCCCCCAGCTGTTGAAAGATAGAGCTGAATACTTGGGTGTTTGTGAAACCCCATGGTGGAAGTATCAAGAGCTGAAGTCACAGAGTAGCAGTGGTGGCTCTGCAGAGCTGAAATCACAGGGTTCTACCTGAGGGTGATCCTAAGCAGTGGGGTTCGGAGCAGCCTGGTTGGCTGGTAGGAGGAGCTGTGGATGGTGGCAGCAAGGGGAGGCTGCAGACAAGTGGACAGCTAGTACTGCCCTGGTGATGTATCTGTGGGCTCTGGGTTTGGGACTGCACTGCAGAAGGTACACCCTGTAACTGTGTAGCCGTGTCTACACGTGCATGCTACTTCGAAGTAGCGGCACTAACTTCGAAATAGCGCCCGTCACGGCTACATGTGTTGGGTGCTATTTCGATGTTAACATCGACGTTAAGCGGCGAGACGTCGAAGCCGCTAACCCCATGAGGGGATAGGAATAGCGCCCTACTTTGACGTTCAACGTCGAAGTAGGGACCGTGTAGTTGTTACGCATCCCGCAACATCGAAATTGCGGGGTCCTCCATGGCGGCCATCAGCTGAGGGGTTGAGAGACGCTCTCTCTCCAGCCCCTGCAGGGCTCTATGGTCACCGTGTGCAGCAGCCCTTAGCCCAGGGCTTCTGGCTGCTGCTGCCACAGCTGGGGATCCATGCTGCAGGCACAGGGTCTGCAACCAGTTGTTGGCTCTGTGGATCTTGTGTTCTTTAGTGCAACTGTGTCTGGGAGGGGCCCTTTAAGGGAGCGGCTTGCTTTTGAGTCCGCCCTGTGACCCTGTCTGCAGCTGTGCCTGGCACCCTTATTTCGATGTGTGCTACTGTGGCATGTAGACGTTCCCTCGCAGTGCCTATTTCGATGTGGTGCTGCGCAACGTCGGCGTTGAACGTCGACGTTGCCAGCCCTGCAGGACATGTAGCCGTTATTCATCGAAATAGCCTATTCCGATGTAGCGTTCACGTGTAGATGTAGCCTGTGTGGGGTAAAGGGCCAAGAGCCCCAGCAAGAGACTGGGTTCTACTGAATATGGGGATGGTATCTTGGTAAAGGGGTTTGTCTCTCCTTTGCTTAGATACACTGCGTCTGTCACTGTAACCTGGGGGTAGGTTATGGTCATTAAACAAACCATTTCTATCTCAGACTCTGTGCTTGTGAGGGGGGAGAACCGCCTTACAGGCACCCAGCACAGGGGTGAAATTGTCCCAGGCCAGAGGGGGCTCGAGCTGGTTGGTTGTATCCTTGACAGGAAAACCCCCAGGAGTTGAACCCGGCCCTTCTGGCAGGCATCTGGCATCAATGGAAGGGTTACGCTTGGGAACCTGTGATTGTTGGCAGGCTGGTGCCCTGTGCTCCTTGCCTCCCTCCAGCTGCTTCATCTCCTGCCCCATGTCTGCCTCTCTCCTCCTCCAGACATCAACCCCAGCCCTTCTCGCTGCTGACTGCAACTGGCTGCTGGGCCACATGTCTCTGACGCCCCAGAGTGACGAGAAAGGGCCATTCTTCTTTTACAATAACCAGCTGGAGACAAGTAACGGAGATGCAGAGACTGGACAGGTCGGTGGTAATTGCAGAGGAGTATCCGGCTGAGGGAGGAGATAATGGCCCTGGCTGTGAATTCACAGAGTAACTGACACCCTCTCTGCACACACATGTACAACGTGTGCAGATACCATGCGGCTGAATGTGACTCTCAATGATCATCCACCAAAACAAGAGGAAGCTGCAGTTCACAGAACTGTCCCTGTTGCATGTTCAGCACCTGCCCATGCAGCTCAGCACATCTGTGAGAGCAGGTAGGTGACAGGCCCAGCAGCACGGAGGACACCAGGAACCCACACCTGACTCCCTGCCAGCCCCAACACCTGGGCCTGCCCAGCTTTGCTGGTGTTTGGATCCTGTAACGCACCAGGGCGAGCTCGGCTTGTGCTGGGTAGAGTCACAGAGACCAGGCAGGTAAAGGGTCTGGGAAGGACTAAGCCCAGCACCACCAGTCCACCCAGCTCAGGGTGTGTGAATCTCACTCGAGGCAGGAGGGCGTGTGGGGAAGGGTTTGGGAGGTGAAGTCAGGTGCAGTTGGGGTGTGTGGAAGTATAACATTGTATAAGTATAACATTGTATAAGTATAACGTTGTATAAGGGGACATGCTGGATACATTGTATATGAGAGGGCATGCCAAAACATGTTACAAAGTATCTGAGGGAGCACACGTAGGGACAGTTAGCTTTTGAATGGAGAAGCAATTAAGATGGAGCCAGCACGTCTAAGAAGCAGGCATCAGAATGGAAGGTGTGAAGGGCAATTAGTTAAGTTAACTGGAAGCTGTTAAAGGAGATTGTTAAGGGTGGCAGGTAATTGAAGATACGTGACTGGTCTCAGGGATCTCGAAGGGTGGTGACTAAAATCTTTTCTTCTTTTGTCTGTAACTTCTCTGTAACTTGTTCTCCAAAAACAACTGTATAAATTAAGAGACACAAGCCCCACTCAGGGGGCTCACTTCTAAATGTATTAGCAGAGCGGCTTTGCTAATAAAACAGAGTGGTCTGAGAAATTGTGAGTCTGAGTCAAACTTTGACAGGTGAGAAGTGGTGTTTGTTTTTCCTCCACAGCCGGGTTTGTTCTGCAAGGTGAAGCGTTGCTCAGCGAGCAAGAAGTCTTGAGTCAACTCCCTGATGCTCTGCCAAAGAGTGTGTGTGCTGCGCATCTTGGCTTTGTGGTCCCTACTTTTGTTCTCCCACTCAATGTGGCTTGTGAGCTGTTCAGGATGTGAAGTTGATTTCTTGCTTCGGAGCTGTGAAGAGACCTTTGAAATGGGTTTGGAAAGGTGAAGTGAAGTATCAGAGGGGTAGCCGTGTTAGTCTGGATCTGTAGAGCAACGAAAGGTTCTGTGGCACCTTATAGACTAACAGAAGAGTTTAGAGCATGAGCTTTCGTGAGTTAACTCACTTGACCAGCATCTGAAGAAGTGAGTTAACTCACGAAAGCTCGTGAAGTGAAGTGTGGCACTTACCAGAGCACTGGCTGTTTGCTCACACCTGCTGCTGGAACATCCCCAAGGCCTGTCTATAGATGTGGCTTGTTGGTCTGGGGTGTGACCCTCCCTGAGGGTGGGTGAGGTCCTTGATTCAAATCCTAGATCAGCCCTTTTTGTCTGCTGTCCTCCCTGGGCAGCTGCTGGCCTGGTGGGTATTTTCCTTCTGGTCATTGGCGCAGGGTGGTGGAGCAGTTCCTCTCCACGGGGTAGCTCAGCCTAGGCATTCGCTCTGCCAAGATGAGGCCCCTGCCACTGGCCACACCCCTCCCCTTCACTGTGCTTGTACCTCTTGCTGGCAGCAGCCACCAGTGCCCAGGCTGTGACTCAGCTGCCTTCTCAGTAACTTGGCATTTCCCATCTTCTGGGCTAAAGGCCCTTCAATTCTCTGTCACTCCCACAGTGAGCCAGGCCGGCCTCTTGTTCCCTGCCACAGGCCCAACCTGTGCTGCTCCAGCAGTGGCTGCTGGGCGAGCCCCGGCTCACCTCCCGCAGGTTCCAGCCCAGCAGGGACCCGGCACTCAGCACTTCTGGGCTTTTCCCTCCCAGCTCCCACTGCTCCTCCCCTGGACTGCCACCTACAACTGCCCCTTCATTTGGCTCTACTGGCTTTGAACCCTCAGCCACACAAGTGCCTCCCTTTCCCAGAGCCTCTGTGTTACCAACTTCCATCCCTGCCTTATAGCCCCTTCTGCTCCTGCTGGCAATCAAAAGCTGCTCCCTGCCTCTTCCTCCAGGTGCAGCCTGGGCAGTGCCTTGGCCTGGCCCTCAGGCAAGTCTGGCCTGGGCAGATGCCCTCACACGTTTATCGTTGTGTTTGGGTCGGTCTGAGGCCTCGGATTTGTTCCAGTCTCTGCGTGTGTTTTCTTGCTCTCAGGGTTTGGTTCTTGATCTAGGTTCTTTTTTGTGGCCAAGCAGAGCAGCAGGGGGCCTGGCAGGCACCTGTCCCAGCCCTGGGAGCCCCAAGCCCTTTGGGGCAGGCGTCACTCCATGGGTGTCTGGTCCCTTCATTCTCAGGGCCCCCCTCTCACCCATGGCGGTGGCGCCGGTGTTAGCCTGGCTCACTCATGTCTTGCTTTAGGTGGTTCTGGGCCAGTGCATGAGGCCAATGGACACCAAGCTCCCCTGGCGCACTCACTGCTGCGTGGTGTGCGCGTGCGCGTGCAGGAGCAGGAGCAGGCGTTGAAGTGTTGGGGGTGGTTAATGATACGACTGTAAATGGTTGTGCAGGGACAGTGGAGCTGTACAGGCCAGAGCCCAGCCGGAGGCCAAATCTCTTTCTGTCGTCGGTTGCTCCCCAGCACCCAATGCAGAGGCAGGGACATTAGCCCAGCACAGGTGCCCACTGAGTGTGTGTCTACAGGACAAGGTGAGCCCAGGGGAGGAGCAAACAAGTGCACAGAGCACAGGGGCCTTTCTAAACAGCCAGACCTGCCCCTCCTGTGTCCCCAGCCAGCCAGCGAGTGGCAGGAAGGTTCCCGGCAGTGCTGGCTGTGGGACGTTTGAAAGAGCAGCAAAGAGCTTGAGTGAGGTGCAGGGTGGTGCAAGCGCTGAACTGCTCATCCCTTGTGCTCCGCATGGGCAGGTTTGAGTGAGGTGCAGGGTGGTGCAAGCGCTGAACTGCTCATCCCTTGTGCTCCACATGGGCAGGTTTGAGTGAGGGGCAGGGTGGTGCAAGCGCTGAACTGCTCATCCCTTGTGCTCCACATGGGCAGGTTTGAGTGAGGTGCAGGGTGGTGCAAGCGCTGAACTGCTCATCCCTTGTGCTCCACATGGGCAGGTTTGAGTGAGGGGCAGGGTGGTGCAAGCGCTGAACTGCTCATCCCTTGTGCTCCACATGGGCAGGTTTGAGTGAGGTGCAGGGTGGTGCAAGCGCTGAACTGCTCATCCCTTGTGCTCCGCATGGGCAGGTTTGAGTGAGGGGCAGGGTGGTGCAAGCGCTGAACTGCTCATCCCTTGTGCTCCACATGGGCAGGTTTGAGTGAGGTGCAGGGTGGTGCAAGCGCTGAACTGCTCATCCCTTGTGCTCCACATGGGCAGGTTTGAGTGAGGTGCAGGGTGGTGCAAGCGCTGAACTGCTCATCCCTTGTGCTCCACATGGGCAGGTTTGAGTGAGGTGCAGGGTGGTGCAAGCGCTGAACTGCTCATCCCTTGTGCTCCACATGGGCAGGTTTGAGTGAGGTGCAGGGTGGTGGAAGCGCTGAACTGCTCATCCCTTGTGCTCCGTATGGGCAGGTTTGAGTGAGGTGCAGGGTGGTGCAAGCGCTGAACTGCTCATCCCTTGTGCTCCGTATGGGCAGGTTTGAGTGAGGTGCAGGGTAGTGCAAGCGCTGAACTGCTCATCCCTTGTGCTCCACATGGGCAGGTTTGAGTGAGGTGCAGGGTGGTGCAAGCGCTGAACTGCTCATCCCTTGTGCTCCGTATGGGCAGGTTTGAGTGAGGTGCAGGGTGGTGCAAGCGCTGAACTGCTCATCCCTTGTGCTCCACATGGGCAGGTTTGAGTGAGGTGCAGGGTGGTGCAAGCGCTGAACTGCTCATCCCTTGTGCTCCACATGGGCAGGTTTGAGTGAGGTGCAGGGTGGTGCAGGCGCTGAACTGCTCATCCCTTGTGCTCCACATGGGCAGGTTTGAGTGAGGTGCAGGGAGGTGCAAGCGCTGAACTGCTCATCCCTTGTGCTCCGTGGCTACGTCTACACGTGCAGCCAACATCGAAATAGCTTATTTCGATGTTGCGACATCGAAATAGTCTATTTCGATGAATAACGTCTACACGTCCTCCAGGGCCGGCAACGTCGATGTTCAACTTCGACGTTGCTCAGCCCAACATCGAAATAGGTGCAGCGAGGGAACGTCTACACGTCAAAGTAGCACACATCGAAATAGGGATGCCAGACACAGCTGCAGACAGGGTCAACGGGAGGACTCAACAGCCAGCCGCTCCCTTAAAGGGCCCCTCCCAGACACAGTTGCACTAAACAGCACAAGATCCACAGAGCTGACAACTGGTTGCAGACCCTGTGCCTGCAGCATAGATCCCCAGCTGCCGCAGAAGCAGCCAGAAGCCCTGGGCTAAGGGCTGCTGCCCACGGTGACCATAGAGCCCCGCAGGGGCTGGAGAGAGAGCATCTCTCAACCCCCCAGCTGATGGCCGCCATGGAGGACCCAGCAATTTCGACGTTGCGGGACGCGGATCGTCTACACGGTCCCTACTTCGACGTTGAACATCGAAGTAGGGCGCTATTCCTATCTCCTCATGAGGTTAGCGACTTCGACGTCTCGCCGCCTAACGTCGAAGTTAACTTCGAAATAGCGCCCGACGCGTGTAGACGCGACGGGCGCTATTTCGAAGTTGGTGCCGCTACTTCGAAGTAGCGTGCACGTGTAGACGCAGCCCGTATGGGCAGGTTTGAGTGAGGTGCAGGGTGGTGCAAGCGCTGAACTGCTCATCCCTTGTGCTCCACATGGGCAGGTTTGAGTGAGGTGCAGGGTGGTGGAAGTGCTGAACTGCTCATCCCTTGTGCTCCGTATGGGCAGGTTTGAATTCCATTATCACCACGGCTTTAGAGCTTTCTTCCCACTGAGACCTGTTCAGCGCCAGCCCCCTTCTGCGATGCTGCTGCCGACACGCCCCATCCCTGGCCCTGCTGGGTTCCAGCTCCTCTGCTGGGCAGACTCCAAGCACAACCTGACAGTGTGAGGGTGGGTGGGATGGTTTAATTATTGCTGACAGAGCCCAGCCTGTCCTCTATGTCAGCCCAAGAGTGCCAAACAGACCCCAGCCGAGCAGGGACTCAAACAGAGCTGGGGGATGTGGAGCCTCAGCCAGGCACAGGGAAAAGGGCAGCTGTGACTCAGCTGCAGACAGGGCTATGGGCAGCTGCCTCCGCGTGAAGGGCCTGTACCCCAGGCTGACTCAGGGGCTCTGGTCTCTCCCAGCTGCTGGGCTGGGCTGGGCTGTGCAGAAGCAGATAATTGCCCTGAGGGAGGGAATGTCCAACTCCACCCCCGACAGCAACTGGTGAGTCTGCAGCACCAGCCACATGTCCTCCTGTATCTCAAACCAGACAGGAAAGTTCTGGGGTTCCCCTGTATTACAGCCATGTTGGTGAACCAGCCCATGCAGGGACCATATCTCCTGGGGATCAAATTCCTCAGGCAGGAGGGAGAAGGTCTCACTCAGGGCAGCTGTGGATAAAGGCAGCCAGCCCTGGCTAAGATATATAATAAACCACACAAAGGTCCCCAGAGATTTGAACACAGTTCACAGGATTCAAAGCCCTGAGGGCCGACCATTACACCACGGGACCTGCAACTAAGCTGCTTTCTGAGCACCTGTGACTCTTGGCAAGCTGCTACCCTGCCCTCCTTACCACCCTCCAGCTCTTTCACCTCTCAGGACACTGCTTCCTGCTCCACTTCTGCTGCTCTCCTCACCAGACGTCCATCTCCGCCCTTCTTGCTGCAACTCCAGAGTGACAAGACAGGGTCATTTTTCTTTTAAAGTACCAGCCTGGAGAGAACTAAGGGAGAAGCAGAGACTGGAGAGGCTGGTGGTGATTGTAGAGGGGTATGTAGGTGAAGGAGGACACAATAGCCCTGGCTGGGAATTCACAGAGTAATTGACATTCTCTCTACACACACCTTTAAAAGTGTAACCCTGCTGTTAATGCCAGATGCCTGCCAGAAGGGCCGGGTTCAACTCCTGGGGGGTTTTCTTATCAAGGATACAACCAGCCCACTCGAGCCCCCACCCAGTGGCCTGGGACAATTTCACCCCCCTGCTGGGTGCCTGTAAGGCGGTTCTGACCCTCTCACAAGCACAGAGTCTGAGATAGAAACGGCTTGTTTAATGCCCATAACCTACCCCCAGGTTACAGCGACAGACGCAGTGTATCTAAGCAAAGGAGAGACAAACCCCCTTCACCCAGATCCCCTCCCCATATGCAGTAGAACCCAGTCTCTTGCTGGGGCTCTTGGCCCTTTACCCCACACACAGTTACAGGGTGAACCTTCTGCAGTGCAGTCCCAAACCCAAAGTCCACAGATACATCACCAGGGCAATACTAGCTGTCCGTAGGCAGCCTCCCCTTGCTACCACCAGCCACCCACCATCATACTCCGCTCCTCCTACCAGCCACCCACTGGTCACCATCATTCCCAACCCCACTGCCTGGGATTGCCCTAAGGAAGAACCCCGTGATTTCCACTCTGCCTGGCTCCAACTGCCACTCTGTGATTTCAGCCTGGGTTATTTCTCATATCAAGTTTCACAAACATCCAAGTACACAGCTGTCTTTTAACAGGTGGGGAGGTTAGTCAAGCCAGGTTTACAACTACATCGTCAAGGCATAGGCAGGGCCATAGCCCTCAACAAGCTGGATCAACCAGTACCCCTCTCTTTTCTTTTTACAGTGCTTTAAACCAGGGAGCCCTGGTTAATCAATGTCTTACACAGCGATGGTGACTGCCCTGTACCCCACAACAACCCAGAGCATTGGTGAGATCTCACAACTCCCGCATTAAGTGTCAGCTTAAACTGTGATTTTACAACTACATGTTTACAATAGACCAAATCTCATGGCTGACTTGCTACCCATTAGGCTTTGCCTGAAAAGGTATCACACCTGCCGCCCTTCGCATTCTCATGCAGATGACCTCTGGGAGCCACATTCCTCCCAGCCTCAGTATCACACCTGCTGCCCTTCGCATTCTCATGCAGATGACCTCTGGGAGCCACATTCCTCCCAGCCTTCAGCAGCACTGCGTTCCCTCTGCCACATTCCTCCCAGCCTTGCGTTCCCTCTGCCACATTCCCTACAAAAGTGCACAGATACATGTGGCTGAATGTGATACATTAGATGGACTTGGGATGAGCACCTCTTTATGCAGATGAGACCCATCATTGCTCATGTCACTATCTACTGGCAGCTAAGGGACAGGTTTGTTAGGTCTACAGGTGTTGGCAATAGCAAATGTTGAGGGTTCAGCTCCATTTAAAGAATCCCTCTGGAATAGAAGTCCAGAGTGTGTTAGAAAAGGCCAAGCAGTAACTGCCTTGGGAAGGGAGTGCTTGGACTTGAACCACAAACCACTTGATCTGTAGTCAAATGCTCTTCCACTGAGCTACACCTCCTTCTCTGAAGCCTCCTTGCTTCACTTGTCTTGAGTGTCCTGCAGAACAAACTTTTTCCCAGCTCCTTTCCCTTCCTCAACCCAGACTGGTTTCACTGACGCACACACGGGGTTTGATTAAACTTTATTTCTCCCTGTGCATGATGCAGCTTGTCCCCCACTGACCTGGCTTCTCCCACTCACAGAGCTACAGCCCCTCAGGGAGGCAGATTACCGGCATAGGTGGGACAGTTCTCTCCCATTCACTTGGAGCATCATCAGTGGTTACAAAGAACCAGGAAACAACCTACAGAAGGACACCCACCAATCCATCAGATATTGTTGGGTTTGCCGTCAGTGGCAGTAACTCCTCTCTCTGGCACACGTGGTGATCCAGCGGCCTGGCTCCCTGAGGTGCTGGACAGCAGAGCTTCTACAGCACTAAAATGTCAGCCCTCGCGACAATATGATGTGTTGTTTTCAGCAGGAAGGTGCTGGGTTGCGTTGAACATTTGCGTACCAGTGAAATTGAATCCATGTAGAGTTTGGGGTTAAATACTTTCACAATGTCACACACCTTTTAAACTGGTCTGGCAGCACAATTTCCAACAGTCCCTTTTCCAGTCATATTGTCGTAGGCATGTTCCTGCTTGGAAAGGCGGAGCGGCCTCAACATAGTAACAAAACTCTCACTGTTGTCCAGCCATCGAGAGCCTGGCTCAGTGGTGGAACACTTGACTGCAGATGAAGCTATCCCAGGTGCTCCCGTTTGGATGGTTTTCTGAACGGAAATCCATTTTCATCTCTGGCTCCAGGATGTTGAGGGGTTGCACTGGATGCTTGAAATGGATTTAAACACTTCACACTTTCCTCTGCAAATGTCCGAACGCTGAGCAAACCCGTCCCTCAGCTGCCTCAGTTCCCAGCCTCCGAGGCTCAGGTGTCTGTTCCCATCGATCACACAACGGTGCAGTGTGATGCACATGCGCAGGGATCTGCTTGCCATGTGTGATGGAGTGGGGGATACCTGTGTGTATGTGAGTGACTCACAGAGGGTGTGGGGCTCCTGCTGAGGGTAACCTTGATGACCAGGTAACACCTTTGTACTGCAGACAAAGGAGGAGGTGGAGCCTGAGGGGTTTGAATTGGAACTGGGAGTTGGGAAGCAGTTAGTCTGGGCTGGGAGAGAGAGAGAGACAAAGGAGGGGGCCAGGCCCCAGCTCTGGGGGCCCCTCGGGGCCTCCTCTCCCCAACATGGATTGGACTGGCTGTCTCTGCCGGCTGTACTGACTCCTCTGTATGATGCTGTGTCCTGTCGGCTAATAAACCTGCTGTTTTCCTGCTGAGTGAGAGACTCTCCTGCCTGCGGACAGGGTGCAGAGCTTGGGGGACCCCAGAACCCCATCACACCATGGGCTGCACTGGGCAGGAGAACCAGACCCACAGCCGGGGGGCGCTCAGGAGTCTGATGCAGAAATGCCCTTGGTGCAGGCTGACACACCTAGGCCATGTCACACTCAGCCAGCAGCAGCGGGGCCTGCCCCAGTGTTAGCCAATGGCCAGGTAATGAGTGGTCTGTGAGCCTATTTTACAGCCGAGTCTTCTGCTGCTGGGACGGCCCGTCCCTTCGCAGCGGGCAGCCAAGATGGCTGATGGATGCCCCGAGATTCAACCGAGTCCTTAACCGCTAGGACAGACTGTCCCTTTGCAGTGGGCAGCCAGTGTGGCTGACGGGTGCCCCAAGAGTCTGCTCTGTGGAGGCAGCACGATTCAGTGCCCAGCTTTTACTGCACCTTACCACTGGCCAGGCTGGTATAGCCAAACGGCGAAGGTTCTTTGTGTTTGGCTGAGTTACAGCAACTAGAAGGAGTCAGGTTGAAGCTTAAACATGGTTACTATTTATTACAAAGCAGAAATGAAAATCTTAATGCTTACAGAATTGTAGAAAGTCTTAATGGTTACCGTTGCAGGAAAGGTGAGATAGAATCTTAATGGTTGCACTGTTATTGCTCTATTTACTTAACTACTAGTAGGATGATACAAATGACATGTCAATCAGAAGAGTTACCCATATGAGGACCAGACGCCTCAGCCTAAAGAGCTCTTACTATTAAATGTGCACAAAAAAAAACATTACAGGTATAATTCTCACCCCTGCGTCCTTCGACTCCGGCATAGCCAACGTCGTTCACTCAATCCCTTGGCAAGAACAAATACAAGGAGAGCGTCCCCTGGACCCTTGGGAGGCGAAGACCTTACCCGACCGGCAGGTGTAGGTAATTGGAGCTCGGTTAGAGTAGGCTGCCAGACCCCTCTTTATACCCTCTTGGGGCACGTATAGTCTTCCTTATCTGTAAGGTACCAATTGTGCTGGTTCGTCTTTGTGACGCCAGCACTTACAAGGCAGTTACACTTGTAAGACAGAGATAACTAGATTGAAAGAAATGGGGCAAACTTTCACACGGGCACTAAAATTCCCCTCCTGGGACAAAAGTGTGTGTGGCTCAATTATCAATACCAGCCAAGGGCAGCTTGAAGCCCCGAGGCTGTCGGCTGGGCCGTTAGCCCTCTTATCGGTATTCCCCCATCCAGGTCATGCTGACAGAGCACATCTGTGTGTGTGAGGCACCAGCAGACAGTGTTTGAGATTAGCGCATCTCTGCTCTCAACACATTCCAAGACTGGGCTGTTTCTCTGTGCCGTGTGCTCTGAGGCACCGAAGAGGGGCAAGATGGAGTAAAGCAGGGGGGTCTGTCTGGCTACACCCTCCCACCAGCCTGGCGCTTTGGTTTGTTTTCACTCTAATGGTACGTGAGTGTTGGTGAGCAGGGGTTTCTTAGCACTTCCACTGCACCAGACCGAGTTGCTGATCAGGAGCCAGAGAACTGGAATCCAATCAAGCCCTGAGAGGTAGCCAGTGCCTCCAGCAGGGGAGCCATGCAGCATTGCCAGGGAGGGCTGCCCCAGGCTCACCAGATCACACCAGCTTCAGAAGTACAGGGATCTCTGGGCACCCTGCCAAGTTCCAGACCACCAACCGATTCCCCAACCCCTGCAGCCAGTTAAGCCAAAGACCTGGCTGCAGCCGGCGGGAGTCACCCACATCTCTCTTACATGGGATGAGAGAGGGAAGCAGCACGGAGAACTTGCCAAGGCAGCACCAGCAGTTGCCTCTGACCTTGAGGTCGGAGTGCAGGAAGCAGAGCCCAGAATGGTGGCCTCCAACCCCTCCAGCCAGCGAGTCACCCCACTCTCACTCTCACGCAGGACAGGAGAGGGAAGCAGCTCAGAGAGCTGTGGGGCTATGCCTCACACCAAGGCAGAGGCAGGAGGTGTCTCTGATACTGAGCTCAGAGTGCAGGAAGCAGAGCCCTGAACGCTGGCACTCACCCATCCCCAGCCGCCCCTCACACCTTTAGCTTATTCCAGAATTAGTATTCCAATATGCACTATTTCAGGTGAGAGCCTGTGGAAGCGCACAAAAGAGAGGCACTTGCAACCAGTGTTGTGCGTCTACACAGCAGCATTATTTCACAATCACCATGTTCAGAACAGCTCTTTGGGAACAAGGCTGCTGTGTAGACACAACCTAAGTTCCCCCCATCCCTGTGTGCCCAGACAGAGAGGTGCAAGGGATGGGACGGGTGGCTCTCAGCAAAGCCCAGGTGGTGCGTGAGTGAACTCCTTTACCTCGCGTCACTCAGAAGTGCAGTGAGTCTGGAGCACAGAAGTATAAAGAGGGCAGTAATGAGCCCATCCTGGGTTTGTGTGGTAACAAAGATGTTCAGCACCAAAGTAGTAACCACCAGCACAGCAGCATTTCCCTAGTTTGCAGGACTTGAACCTACACAGTGAAACTAGATTCTTAATCCCCCACTTGCCTCAACCCCTTTTCTCCCCACACTTGGCTTCTGCTCTCAGCCATTGGCCCTTCCCAGAGGTCTGCTGGGAATTTCCAGCACCCTGTGAAATCTCGTCAACACATCTGACAACGTGAGGCCGTGGTGACGCTGGGGTGGCTGGAGCACAGCCTGCCACCCCAGGGCACTCACACTGCAATGGGGACAGGCACCTCTGTGATCAGCGCCTGCCAGCACCATGGAAAGCACAGGAAAGCGCCCTGGGGGTCAGACCAAAGGTCCGTCCGGCCCAGTGTCTAGTTGTCTGGCAGTGGCCACGTTCAGGTGCTCCAGAAGCCCAGCAGCAGGTCCCAGTAGGAGCTGAAACCGGAGCTGCCTGTTTACCAGGCAGGGGCTTCACCCAGCTCAGCCAGGGCGTTGACCTCCAGCTAAGTTCTGCTCTGCCCACACCTGACTCCTGCCTGCCCCCACCCGGGCCTGCCCAGCTCCGCTGGTGGCGTTTGGATGCTGTCAGGCAGAGCAGCTGGGGAAGTTTCACTCCCAGAGAGGGGTGACTCATTGCACAGGCTGGAGAATTAGCTCAGTGTCACTCTGTGACTAACACTAGCTGCAATATCACAAACACCCCTCCCGTCCCACCACATGCGCCTCTCTGCCCCTCTCCTGAGCTCCCCTGGCCAACACTGCTCACCATGGACCGACCCCCTCCAGCAGCCCGAGCAGGGGCTGGGCCACCTCAGGGACAGGCAGCACACGTGTGGGAAGAGGAGCAGCGCAGGCAGGAATGTGCCCCCCTGGGGAGTTGTCTGGGCCTGTGGTGTTGCAGTACCAGGGCTCCAGGGAGGGAGCCTGTGAGGCCCGAAGGACTGGGGAGAAATGGGGAGCAGGGGAAGCCAATGGAGCTGCTGTGGAGGGCTGGTGCCCCTGGCAGGGTGCTCCTGCAGCCCCCTGCTGGCTGAGGTGTGTGTTACAGAGCTGGGGATCCTCACCTGGCCCAGGGTGGTGACTCTGTCCTGCTCCCGGCCAGGCTCTCAGCCTCTTTCCTTCAGCTCTATTGGCCTCCTGCCCAGATTAAGGAAAACAAGAAAGGCCCTGCAATGGCCAGCATGGGGCTTGAACCCAGGACCTTGGTGTTAGTAGCACCACACTCTAGACAGCTGAGCTAACTGGCCTGTAGGGAAAAGCTTCCCAAGGGCCCTTTTTGGGTATGAGCAACAGGCAGCTGCAGGGCCCCACACCACTGAATGAGATTTGTTCCCCTCCCCCACCAGCCTGGCCTCCCCTTTCAGCCTCTGTCACCCATCCCCCACTGCTCTGAGCCCAGCTAGGGGTCCCCTCAGCCCCGGCTGCCCCTTGCCAGCTGTCCTGGGTCCCTGCAGTGTGTCCCTCAGACCCTGTCTCTCCCACCCCTCCCCAGTGCCCTGATCCCCTCATCCCCTCAGACCCTGCCAACCCCCACACTGCCCTTTTCCCCTCCTCCCTCAGCCATAAGCCCTGGCCGGGTTCCCCCTCACACCTGCCACCCCCCCGCACTGGCAGCCGGCCTCCCCCTCCCTCTCCACTGCACCGTCAGCAGCTGAAACCTTGGCCCTGCCGGGGCCTGTGTGAGAGCACAGCCAGCCTGTGGGTGCAGCCCCTGCCCGGGGGGGATCCTGCGGCTGTGTCTACATGTGCCTCTTGTTCCCGAAGCGGCATGGTAGTGAGCTGTCCAGAAGATACGAATGAGGAGCAGATGTAAATTGCCTGCACCTCATTAGCATATGGTGCATAATTCAGAGTCTGGAAAGGCTCTTGCAGACTCCAAAATACATGTGCCGACATGTGGCCCACAGGGATCTTCCAGAATGAAATGATCGTCTGCCACTGCTCCTTCCGGCCGCCTGCCGCTGCTCCTATGGGCTGCCCACCGGTCCCCGTCATCCACCGCCCCTTTACCAATCATGCTGCTTGGGATCGCCCTGAGGCAGAACCCTGTGATTTCAGCTTTGCATGGTCTCAGCTGCACTCTCTGATTTTAGTTTTCTGTGGTCCCAGCTGCCACTCTGGCTCTGTCTGTACTAGCCAAAAACTTTGAAATGGCTGTGCAAATGGCCAGTTTGAAGTTTGTCAATGAAGTGCTGAAATGCACATTCAGCACCTCATTAGCATGCAGGTAGCCCCAGCCCTCCAAAATTGACACAGCTTGCTGCTGTGCAGCTGGTCCAGCCAGGGCTCCTTTTTGAAAAGACCCTGCTTACTTTGAAGTCCCCTTACTCCCATCTGCTTATAAGAATAAGGGGACTTCAAAGAAGGCAAGGTCCTTTCCAAAAGAAGCCCCAGGGGCACCAGTTTTGTCAATTTCCAAGTGCCACAGCCAGCCACAGGATAATGAGGTACTCAATACATATTTTACCACTTGACTAGTGAACTTCAAAACTACCCCCTTAAAGTTTTCAGCTAGAGTAGACACAACCTCCATGATTTCAACTCTTACTATCTTTAGTAGGAGGTTTTATGAACATACTAGTAACCAGCTCTACTGTTCAACAGGTAAGATGAAAAAGTCAAACCAGACTTATAACTATAAATCAAACACACTCAAAAAGCTGAACCAACCAGTATTAACCTTCTGTTTTACAATGCTTTAAAGCAGGGAGCCCTGTGTAATCAACATCTTATGCAGCTGTGGCGACTGCCCTGTCCCCCACAACAACCCAGAGCATTGGGGAGATCTCACAACTCCCACACTGAGTGTCAGCTTAAACTGTGTTTTTACAACAACGTGTTTACAATAGACCAAATCTCATGGCTGACTTGCTCCCCATTAGGCTTTGCCTGAAAGGTATCACGCATGCAGCCCTTTGCATTCTCATGCAGATGACCTCTGGGAGACACATTCCTCCCAGCCTTCAGCAGCCTTGTGTTCCTGCTGCCACATTGCCTACAGAAGCAAAGCTGTGACCAAGAGGGCAAGACCCACCACTCCATTGTGGCAAAGCTGGGTGGGCAGAAGTGGGTTTGAGGGGGCTCCCTGTCAGCCCCAGGGTACTGAGAAGCATTGTCCCTTTGCAGCTGAGGCAGGGGAGGGGTTCATAGTTTTAGCCATAGCTAAGTATGAGATGCCTGACTCCACAAAGCTCCAACTAGCTTGTGTGACAGGGGCTGTGTCTACCTGAACCCAAACTTTGGAATGACCCTTTTGAAGTTTACTACTGAAGAGCATATTCAGCCCTTCTTGAACATGCAGGTGGCTGCAGTACTTCAAAACGGACACACCTTGCTGTCATGCATCTTGTCCCCACTGGGCTCCTTTTTGAAAAGACCCTGTCTACCTCAAAGTCCCCTTATTCCCATCAGCTCATGGGAATAAGGGGACTTTGAAGTAGGCGGGGTCCTTTTGAAAAGAGCCCTGTGGGGATGAGACGTGTGGCGGTGCAGCGTGTCAATTTCAAAGTGGTGCGCCCACCCACATGCTAATGAAGCACTGAATATGCATTTCAGCACTTCATTGGTAAACTTCGAAGTGGCCATTTGCGTGGCCATTTCGAAGTTTGGGGCTCGTGTAGACATAGCCGGGCAGATCTAAGGCAATTGCCCTAAATATCTGAGGTAAGAAAGAATCATTCACACATCAGAATCTCATTTCTACGTGTGCAGACTTTGTGTTTTGGGTGATGGCTCAGTCTGTCTGTCTCTCTGTGTTTCAGAACTCCTGCTATGTCTCTGGGTCACGCTCAAAGCCAGTTGGGCAACGCACTGCCCAGCTTGCTCAATGGCCCCTCCTGTAGCATCTCCTATCCAGTTGGCCCAATGAGAAAGCCAGGAATACAATTGAAGGCTACGCAAGTAGCTCTGACCATGCCCATGCACAGAACCCAGAGCCTTCCAGGCCACATGCTGAACAGCTTTTGCCTGGGACAAAGGAGCCACAAATCCCATGGCAACAGGAAGACAAGAAGGAGCTGCATCTTCCCCAGCTTGTCTTCATTCCTGCTTCTTCTCTCTGGGGTAATTGTTCTCCAACCGGAGCACTGAGAAAAGCACTGAAAGACCCACCCCAGCTGTGGCTGGATCACCAAGAGACTTTCAGTCCTGCAAACTCCACAGAACTGCTTGTAATCTGAAGGTTTGGGAGGCTTTGTGTGCCTGTGACGGGCCATTTAACAGCTCCCATCCTGTTCAGTTGTGTTCTCTTCAGAATAAACCTTTTGTTTTACACACTAAAGGGTGGGGTGGCCTGTAGGGTCAGAAGAACATTTTTTGTATGTGAGCAGGGGGGTTAAATTGATTCTCACTGTCCCACACCTAGTTCCTGATTGGGAGTCAGAGAACTGGGATCAAATCAAGCTCTGAGAGGTGGCCAGGGCCTTCAGCAGGGGCAACATCGAGCATTTGCAGGGAGGATGGACCCAGACTCACCAGATCACACCAGAATCAGGACTCCAGGCATCTGTGCACACGCTGCCTAGTTCTACAGCCAAAACCAATTGTCCCAACCCACCCGAACAGCTCAGCCAAAGTCCTGGATCTGGCAGGCCTGAGTCACCCCACTCTCCCTATCTCTCTTTCTCCCATGGGATGAGAGAGGGAAGCGGCACAGAGAGCTTGCCAAGGCAGCGCTAGCAGGTGCCTCTGACCTTGAACTCTGACTGCACGAAGCAGAGCCCTGAATGGTGAACTTCACCCCTCCTCAGATGCCCCTTACACTTTTGAACAGGCTGGTATTGCACCCTGGGCACCTTTCACCCTCAGCTGGCAGCAGCACTCTGCCCTCATTGCTTCCCTGCAGCTGCTCTTTCTCCCGGGACCCCCTCTCCCCACCCTGGGCTTCCTTAGCATGTGGCCCCACGGCACTTCCTCCAGTCAGAGACTGAGCTGTCCAGGCCCATTCCTGCGGAGATGAGATTCGAACCATGGAAGCCTGGTGCTGGGAAGGACCTCAGGAGGTCATCCAGTCCAGTCCCCTGCCTAAAGCAGGACCAACCCCAACTAAATCACCCCAGCCAGGGCTTGCTCAAGCCAGGACTTGAAAACCTCTAGGGATGACGATTGCACCACCTGTCTAGGTAAAGCACTGCAGTATTTCACCATCCTCCTGGTGAAGTAAAAGCAGCACGACCCAAACACTGGGCTATTACTGCTACGGCTTGAACCAAGGTTGTTGTAGCCACAATACCGAGTACTAACCACTGTACAATCACAGGCAGCTACAGGAGGCCTGTAGAGAGCCCTTTCCTTTCTCAGGCTTTGCCTGACAGTCTGAGATGAGGCTAGAAGGCCTGGGGAGGTGATGGAGAGCAGAGAAAGCCTGTGCCACGGTGGGGAAGGCTGGTGCCCTTGGCCTTGGGTTCCTGGTGTCTCTTCCTGTGTGAGGTGGGTGTTGCCATGTTGAAGAACTGGGGAATCCTCTCCTGGGCCACACCCCAGCTGCAGCCCCTCCCTTAGCCGGGGGTGGTGACTCTGGCCTGCTCCCTGCCAGCCACTCAGCCTGTTTCCCTCATCTCTGTTGCTCTCCTGCCCAGAGGGGTCAGGTGAAGGACAACAGGAAACACCCTTCAATGGCCGGCATGGGGCTGGGACTCATGAGTTTGGTGCTCTGAGTACCAGGCTCTGCCCAGCTGAGCTCTCCAGCCTGCAGAGAAGGGCCTCCCAAGGGGCCTTCTGGAAATGAGCAACAGGCAGCTGCAGGGCCCCTGGCCACTGAATGAGATTTTCTCCCCTCCCCCACCAGCCTGGCCTCCCCTTTCAGCCTCTGTCACCCATCCCCCGCTGCTCTGAGCCCAGCTAGGGGTCCCCTCAGCCCCGGCTGCCCCTTGCCAGCTGTCCTGGGCCCCTAAACTGTTTTGCCTCAGATCCTGCCTCTCCCGCCCCTCCCCAGTGCCCTGATCCCCTTGTCCCCTCAGACCCTGCTCACCTCCCCACTGCCCTTTTCCCCTCCTCCCTCAGCCACAAGCCCTGGCTGGGCTCCCCCCACACCTGCCACCCCTCCCCACTGGCAGCCGCCCTCCCCCTCCCTCTCCACTGCACAGTCACCAGCTGAAAACTTTGGCCCTGCCCAGGGGCTGGGTGAGAACAGAGACAGCCTGTGGGTGCAGCCCCTGCCTGGGGGGATCCTGCCCCGCTCCCACCTGCACCATTCATGTCCCTGCAGGGGTTTTGCTCCCAGCAGGACAAGGACATTTCGAGGGGAAGCAAAGGGAAGCCACAGGAGGGGTCCCAGGCTGCTCCCAGGCAGTGCGGGTGCATCAGTTCAGCACTGGGGGCAGCTGGGGGAGGGGGAATTACCACTGGGGGGCAGAGCTGGGTGTGAGCACCTGGGAGTGAGACTCTCCCTGTCGCTCACTAGCGTGGGGTGTCTCTGCGGTGGCAGGGCTGGGGCAGGAGCTGCTCCCGCAGACAGGGCAGAACGTGGCTCCTGCCGGCTCAGGCAACTGTGTGTGTGTTACAAATGTGCTGCAGGAGCTGGTTAGCGCTGACCTGTCTGGAGAGGGCCAGGAGGCAGCACACACTGTGACCGGGATTCCCTCGTGCTCCGTGGCCCAGGACTTAGTGCTGAGCACTGGGCTGCACAGACCTGGTGGTGAATAACAAGAATCAAGGGCATCACCTCCCTGCCTTAGTAACAGACAAAGGGCTTTGGGGTTCCTCCCATGCTCCCCAGGCCCCCTCTGCACCACCTCAGCCGTCCACCTGTCAGTGTCTGTTACTTCTTCCTCCAGAAGGACGGCAGCCGCCTCCTGCAGCTCTGAACTCCCCAGCACAGCCCAGAGGTGCTGCAAAGCAGGTGAGAGGCAGCCAGAAATATTTGGCCAGGCACCACTGGGTGCTGCTTTCCTCATCCCCATGTACCTGGGAGGTTCATGGCCAGGGGAGCCACAGAGCCTCTCTGGGACTTTTCTCCTCGCTCGTTTGGGTTTTGTTGGTGACAAATGTGGGGATGTGAGAGGAGAGTAACTCTCCCTCTCCTGCCCTGCCCCACTGCCACCTTCTGTGTGCACAGACAGCCCCAGAGAGCCCCAGCGCTGGGAGGATCAGACTCTGCTCTTGCAGCCAGAGGAGCCCCCTTCCCAACACCAGTCCCAGCTCCCTTTGCCTGAGCTCTGCTCTGTGACTGGATCCTTCCCAATGCCCCTCTCCCATCAGCCTTTACCTTCCCCAGCCATGACTGGGATTGCCAAGGGAGGAAAACGTTGCCAAAGACGTGCAGCCAGGCACCACTGGGAGTCGAACCCAGGATCTCCTGTTTACTAGGTAGGTGCTTTAACCAGCTGAGCCCTGGTGCCCCCCTCGGTTGAGTTGTGGCTCCTGACGGAGAGGTGTCTGCATAAGTCTGCATCTTCAGCCAAAAAGCCGTCCTGGAGCACTTTAAAGATGACCAACCTAATTTGTCAATTTTGTGGGGCTGAACCACTGTGATGGATGCCCACAGCCACCCCTTCCCACTGCCCAGCACAGACATTGTGCCTGAGGGACGCTGGAGTTGCCACCGAGAGGATAGTGAGGATGGGAGGAACGAAAAACCCCCTTTTGCTCGTTGTCGCCTCTGCAGTGTGTGGGTCGGACTCCACCAATCTACCCTCCTCTCTCCCCACCTGCCCCATTGCCAGGATCCCACCAGCAGAGCCTGGAGTCCTGCCCGTCCTCTGCTCCCCCAGCCTGAGTCCCCCCCTCACTTTCACTCTGTGCTCCCCACTCCCTCCTTTCTCCCTGTTCACACCCCAGGGGTGGGGCGAGGAGGGCCCAGCTGTGGGGCACAGTTATCTCCTGTCTCTCATGGAGGGGGGATGGGCTGCGCTGCCCCAGCTGGAGCTTGTCAGGGGGAGTGTTTGATGCAGCGTAACGAGAAGAACATTTTGCCTTTCTGTCTCCTTCTGCCCTTCAGCCCCACTTGTGACCCTCCACACAACCCCTTTGCTCTATTACCAGCCCAGTGCAAATCCCTGTGCCCTGGGGGTGGGGCTGACTTTACAGCTTTCCCTGTGTGAAACCTTTGAGCAGGGCTGGGGGCTGTGGCTGGGTAGTTGCTGGTCGGGGCCACTGGGTGTGTGTGGGGCTCCCGGTCATATCTGGTGCCCCTGCCCCGTGGCATGGAGGTGTGTGCCCTGCGGGGTGTGTACCTGACCATCCACTGCTGTGGTTGGGGGAACCCTCGTGCGTGGATGCCCAGCTGGTGCTCTGGGAGGGGACGTCTCTGAGGATTCCCCCCCTTCACTGCTGGACCCCTCCTCCGTCATCCCGAGGGGTGGGTCCTCGGGTGGGCCCTGGGGTGGGGGCCTGGCCTCCAGGATGGACTCCAGCTCCAAGGCCTGCTGGGACTCATCTGCCGCTGTGTCCAATGTGGCCTAGGGGGAGGAGGTGTTCCGGGGTCCAGGATGACCCTGAGCTCCCTGTAAGAGGGGCAAGTGGTGGGGGCAGTCCCAGACTGGCTGACCAATTCCCGGGCCCAGGCGTAACCCTGCCGCACCTCCTTCTCCTTGCTACGGACGTGATCCGGATGTGGGCAGCGTGATCCCGGGCTGCCAGGCCCTCGGCCAGTCAGGTGAATGCTTCCGCTTTCCGAGGCTTGCTCCCCATCACGTGTAGCACGTCCTTCTCGCCCCAGAAGATCTCAGAGCTCAGCCTCCAACCAGGAGGGGCCCCACCTCTTTTTTGTCCCCTGTTTGGCTCCTGAGAGGTCCCTGGGTCCCCTCGGGGGGGAGCCCTGGGGGGTTTGAGGGGGCTGGCTCAAAACCTTGTTGCTGTGTGGTTGGGTTGATGTCCATAGAGGGCTTGCAGGGCTAGCACGTGTATGTGCTGCTGCCTGCATGCTCTCAGCTTCCTGCCACAGGAAATCCGGGTCCGTGGTGCTTTAAGGGCTGCTGTGCGCAGTGATCATAGAGCCCCACAGGGGGTGGACAGCACGTCTCAACCCCTCAGCTGATTGCCGCCATGGAGGACCCTGCTATTTCGAAGTAGCAGGACGTGTATCGTCTACACATGCCCTAATTTGACGTTCAATGTCAAAGTAGGGGGCTATTCCCATCTTTGGATGGGAAGAGCGATTTCAACGTCTCTCCACCTAACATCGATTTCAATGTTGAAATAACGCGCGGTGCGGGTAGACACAATGCGCTATTGTGACGTTGTGCTGGTTCCTTTCAGGTGAGACAGGCCTTTTGGGGTCTGGCACAGTGGGGTGCGAGGGCAGGAAGGTTTGAACCACAGCAGTGGCCTCCCTCAGAGCAGCTGAGGTAAACACAACGGTGAGGCCCCTTTGGGTTTGGTCCATGGGGAGGGCTTTGTACCAGTGGGGGATGCAGGCTGATTTCTGGGAGGTTCCTCTAATGCCGAGACTCTGTCCCCACCACTTACTGATGGGAGCCCAGAGAGTCTCTTCCCAGTGCAAAATGGCCCAAGAGCTGCAACATCAGCCTGCCGGAAAGGAGGGCTCAGCACAGCTTTTCTGTGTGGCCAGTTGGATACAGTGCTGGACTTCGGATGAGGCCATTGAAGGTTCAAGTACCTATATGGTCATACTGGCTCGAGGCAGCCTTTGCCCACAGACCACAGCCCTCTGCTTCTCACGAGAAGGAGAGAAACCTCTTGAGGCCACGTCTCCTGCCCCACTGCCAACCTGAGTCCCACAAGCGGAAGCAGTGACAGAGCTGCTGAGGAGCTGCTCTGCTTCCTGCCATCTCCTGACACTGGGAGCAGACTGTCAGCAGCTGGCCCCAGGCTGGCTGATGGGAGGCCTTCAGTCACTGTGTGGCCTGCCAGGGTCAGGAGAAGAGCCTGGCTGGGGGTGTCTGCGGCTCTCTGCCCTCAGGCTGATCACCGCCAGGCCTTTGGTCAGCATTGAACATTCCAGAGGGTGGGAGCAGCCTGGCTGGGGGTGTCTGGGGCTGGCTGCAGGCCAGGTATGATGGTGAATCCTTTCAGTGTGTGACACGCATGATTTTGGGAGGAAGATTGTGCACGTGCTGGGGGAGGAGCAGAGGAGTCTCAGAAGCAGGCAGCTTGTAAGCCATGACCTTTAGACAGGCTTACAACTGGGTCGCGCAGTAAAGGGGTAACGAGCCTGCACTGTAGTGTGGAAGGGAAACTGAGGCACTTCACCTCATGACATTGGCGGCTAAATGCCAAGCAATGTATCCATTCCCAGACACTGCTACCTGCATTCTGGGGGCTCTTGTTCCCACAGGGGAGTGCACCAGGCTGAGTGAATCAGTTTTCCATCCTTGGCCAGAAAAATCACATGAATATCTGAGAGGTGTCAAGCAAAAGGAGTAGCATTGTCCCCTCAGTGGTGTAACATCGAAGAGTCCACAGCTCCCTCCCCCCATTCAGTTCCAGGGCTGGGAGGAAAAGGTTTCTGCAGAATTATACAGAATAACAGCTTCTGTACTGCACCCGTCCATTGGGCTGGCCACTGGGGGAGGGCAGCAACCCACGAGGCTCAACCTCTGCAGCCCTCATCCCTTCCTTTGTCAGCCACCAGAGGACCAAGGCCACATCCGTGTTCCCTCGGCCATTGCCCGTCCTCGGGCTGGTGGAATTTCCTTTGGGGCGGGATGAATTTTTTATGGGCACCACCAATGCTGGGGTCATGTGTAGATTTGCCTCATGGGTACAAATAAGCATCCTTAGCTATTAATACCTATTTGGAACAGCTCATAGGTACGGAAGACAAACAGATTTGAGCAGCTGATGACTCACAAGGAGCAATGCTGCTCATGATTATTTCATACGACGTCATATTAAAAAGAATATTAACGCCCCGTTTCGGTACCTCTATTTGATCATCCTTTGTAGCAGCTCCAGCTATTAAACACACCCAGATGGAGCACTCTGAAAGTGGCTCTATAAATAAATCACAGACATGGCCGTTCAGTAAAAGCTTAAAAATATGCCCCTGACCCCAATGGAAACACCTCCTCCCACAGCCCCTAACTCTCCACTGCAGCTGCTCTCACAAAGGAAGCACCTGCCAGAGCACCGCGTGCTACACACCTCTGCAGTTCACGGAGCCACCCGCTACGTGTATCTCACCTGCCCACGGAGCTTAATGACGCTGAGTCCAGGGAGGTGACCCAGCCAGCGGAACGTGCAGAGGACACCAGGCACTGCAAAGCCACTGGAACCTCCCTGTCCCTGTCCAGAGCAGCCAGGCCAGTTAGTCAAGATGCCCCGAGGGCTCACCTGGAGCTGGAACTGCCATTTTGGCGTTATTAGCAGCTGTGTCTGAACAGCTCCGCCAGCTGGTAGGAACCGGTCTTACAAGTGTCGTCTTCGGAAAGGAGCCAGGGGAGCGGCAGGGACATATGGGCTCAACAGTGGGGTGTCTGGGGCACAGTGTGGTGGGCAGGCTCAGCACTGCACACAGAGAAGGTTCTGGGGCTGGGGTGACAGCTGTGGGCTCTGTGCCTGTGGTAGGAGAGCAGACAGGGCAGCTGCTGGTGCAAGGCCACGTGCTCTGGGTGAGCTGGGAGCAGCTGAGCTCAGGAGCAGGCAGCAGGCTGGGGTCCCTCCATCGGAAGCACATTGCAGCGGGTGGTGATGGTGTTACCCTCTGCCAGGGAACATGGGCCGTGTTAATGTCGTGCTCAGGGCAGTGGGGGTTGGCAGGGTCTGAGGCAACACCCAGCGGGGGCCTCGGACAGCGGGTGGGGGGCAGCAGGGCGAGGGAATTCCTAGCCAGGACTCAGGGCAGAGGGGAATGGGAGACACAGTCTGGGTGGGGTGGGTGCCAGGTTGGGGCTCAGGATGGTGGGGGGAGGGGGTTTGGGAATGCCCAGGTGGGATGCTGAGCTGTGGGGGAGGGACAGCGATCTCACTGCAGGGGCAATACTGTCCCGGCAACTGCCAGTTGCTCTTTTCTGAAAGCACCTCGGGGAGTCCAGCTCCTCTGTCAGTTGTCTGGCTCGTTCGGTTAACACTGAGCCCTTTGCTACCTCATAGACAGCTGCAGGGTGCTGGTCTGTTCCCCTTTGCTTGACTGCTAGAGACAGCGAGGTCCAAAGATCAAAGAAAGAGGTTGAGCGGCTTGTAGGGAGCAGGCCAGAGTCCTGCCGAGAGGAGGTGGCAGGATGCAGATGCTTTGCTGGGGGTGGGGGAGGCTCTGCCCTTTACTCCCCTCACTCATTTACCATTTCAAATCCCCTGTCACTGGGGTGCTGGTGAGTGAGAACCTGACGTGCAGTGCTGGGTGTCTTCCGAGCAGCTGCTGCTGTGCCTGTCACAGCCCTGGATGCATAAGGGGGCTCTACACAGCAAAGCTATTTCAAAATAACTATGCCAGCGTCTACACAAGGCAACCGCTGCTTTGAAATAATTCAGAAATAAACCGGGGTTGGCTTATTTCGAAAGACGTAAACCTCATCGTACGAGTAAGAGCAGCGATTGGGAAATCGGGGCTGCTGAGACAGGGACTGGAGCCGATTTTGAAATCAGCCATAGCGTGTCCAGTGGCTGCATCTGAAATAGGCTTCCTGTGTGTAGACGCTGTATTTGGAAATCTTGATCTTGCCGCTCAGTGGTGCTGCAGCTGTCCCGAACTTCCTACGCCGAGCGCAATATCGACACAACAAATTAAGACTGACACAATTGACCTCAGCGCGGACCCAGTGCAGGCGGTAGAGCAGGTTTCTTTTTCATTTACAGCTACACCGTACATTACAGGAGAGTTTTCTGTGGCAGGTGGCCTGGTAGCCCTGCTCCAGAGAAAAAGGCATTAGTGGCTCACAGACTGTTGTGCTTTCCAGCTCTGGGCCAAGGGAGCTGGAAGGAGGCCCCTGATTCATTCACTGTGCGGTTGCACTGGGGATTGCAGAACCTTAAGCTGTTGTTTTCCTGCCTTCAATTCACTCAGCACCAGCTGGACCAGACTCGACCTTCCCCACAGGGACGTCTGCCATCCAGTGCAGTTAGTGATGGGAAAGGGGAACACGTCAAAGAGGCTCCTCCTCGCGCTCATCTTCCTCACCCTGAATTCTCTGTCCAGCCCCCCAGGGCAGAGCTCTCGAGTAAAAGACTCCCTGCAGCAAAGCCCTGGGGGACTCTGAGATGGCCCCTGTCCTGCAACCTGTCCCACCTGGCCATTGTTCTGCACTGATGTGAGGTCACCACCTCCCCACCTCCTTTAACCAATCAGCTACTGCTCTGCGAAAGGTCCTCGTGATGTCACTGCCACACCCCCCGCCCCTCTGCAGGGCTCATGTCCTGACCCCGGCAGCCCCTTGTGTAAACACACCCGAAGGCTCTGGAACAAAACAGGCACATAATAAAAAACCCAAATAATCTGTCTGACTCTGTGTCTGTGTCTGTGTCTGTGTCTGTCTGTGTCTCTCTTCAAAATGTTCTGCCCTGCAGGGATCTTTCCCGTAAGTTTTGAACTGTTTCCTTGAACTTTGGGCCCTAGAGGTGTGTGACTGTGCAGTGAAGGGCACAAGTCTGGCCCAGAACGAAAAGGGAGAGGGACATTGGTGGCTCTTAGCCAGGAGAGTCAGAGAGGGGAGCTCGTATGCTGGGTGTCCCTAGTCTCTGTGTGGGGCCCAATGGAAAGCGTGCTGCCCTTCCCAGCTGTCACGATTACCTTGAGCTAAAGCTCATCACCAAACTGATTGTCTTGTTAGTCTTTAAAGTGGTGCATTTGTGCAGTTTTGTGTTGTTTGGTTACCTTGAGTTAAGGCCGGTCATTCAAAGGCTGTGAGGTCAAATGCTGCCAGACTCACCTTGCTGGGCATTACCTGTTGGGAGGGCTGGCGAAGATGGCAGAGCAGGGACTTCAACCCGCCGGGATCTACTCTACGGAAACCTCAGCTCTGTTCTCTCTTGTCTTATGCCACAACTGAGAGAGGCAGCGCCTGCTGCAGGGAATCTCTTCCATGGGACAGCTGCCCCTTTCCCCAGCACGGCAGCCCCCACGGCCAGGAACCCCTGCTGTGGGGTGGCTGCTGCATTTCCTGACCCCACCCCCCCGGTGAGAGCTTTCACAGCCCCTTTTCTCAGCACACACCCCCACCAGGAGATTCTGGAGCCCCCATCCTTTGCTGCCTCTCACCTCTGCTGTTGCACCTCCACCTCTGGTGCCTCTCCATGGGGCACAGCCCCCCATCACCACAGAGCCCTGACACAGGAGAGCAGCTCCCCTATGTCCAGAGATCGGTGTCCGGTATTTGCCACAGGGCAGTGTGGTCACTCTCTGGACTTCCTTTTCTACATTGTCCCAGTTTCCCTGTGCTACATCTCTGGGGACTCCACACTGCCCACCATGAGATGCAACGCACCTCTGCTGAACACCAGCTTCCACCTACTGAGACCTTGAATCTGTCTCAAGGCCACATCCCTTAGTGCCAGGTTGCAACCCTCTCACACCAGGGTGAAAGCACCTGGCCCTGATGAGAGGCTCCATGTCACAGCACTGCTACTTTGGGCTTTCCCAGAGACTTCTTCCACCCAGCTCCCAAAGATCTCAGTTCAGCTCCAGTCTTGTCATTGACATGCCTTTATTTGCCATCGTTCACACAGGCCCGTGTTTCCCAGCTGGTGTTCCGCAAAGTGAAATTAAGGGCTCCCCACTCAGGGGGCAGCAAATTGTCGCTCCAGGGCTGCATGCAGATTCATTTGCATCTTCGCATTCTTCCACCACTGACTCCTCTGCTGTTCCCTGCCCTGCTGCCGCTGTGTGACCCTTCTGCGGATCCCTGCACTGCTGTTGCTTGAAGTGGAGTCAGAGGCGTCCTGCATTATCCTGCGTCAGTCCTTCCCGACTTGAGTAGGAGACGCAGCGGTAGAGTCATCCATCATGTTGGGTGAGGTATCTGGGAGGGTTTCTGGTTGAGAGGGGTTAAGCTTGGGGATGAGGGTGGTGAATGTGGGGCTGAGAGGGGTTAAAGGGTTATTAGGGGTTCTTTAAATTTCTTTTGAAGTTTAAAAGGTTTCCTTGGCCAAATAAAATTGGGTAACTCTGACATAGACAATCACACACAGCTGGCCTCCTTTGCCTCCCCTGCCATCACCAAGGGAGCACGGCGCATCCGTTCCAGGTTGGGGGACCCAGGGAATAATACTGGGTCCCATTATACAAAGTTTGCTCACCCTGATGTAAACCATCAGAACAGCTCTTATGGATCACAGAGAAGGTTCACCAACGCACATAGCCTTATAGTGGCCAGGGCCAGGTACAGCAAAACCCAACCTGCAGGTACGATTGGGAGCGGAACCTCGGATCTCCAGTTTACAAAACATGCCTAAACCAGCTAAGCCACAGAGCCCATCACCATTGCTAAAACCCAGGCACTGCTGGGAATGGGACCTGGGCTCTTCTGTTTCTAAGACATGCGCTTTAACCTGCTATTCCACAGACCATCAAGTACCAGGGGCTCAGCGCTCGTTGGTGGCCAATGCCTCCCTCACAATTTCCTTCATTCTTTCCCTGTCCAGTGCTGAACAGCTCAGTTTCCGTAGACTAACTCCGAGCCCACCTACGAGGGAAAGGCACCTCACAGGGGAAAGGCTCCTCACAGCCTGGGACTCCCTTGTCTCAGATGATAAGAATTTACAGTCAGCTCGGGAAATTGCCGGCAGGTTTAAAACTTAGGAGACTTAAGAAATGGATGGACATTTGGAACGGCTCTACTTATGGGAATCCCCGAGAACAGTGGCCACTGGAGGGCAGTTTTGATTTGGAAAAGCTTGCCCACCTTAGAGGTTTCCTCGAGGAAACACATCCTAACCAGATGGAATATTGGTACCTCTGGCAGGATGTGGCAGAAAAGAAAAAGAGCCAAAGCATAATGGCGAGCCAAAAAGACTCTATTGAGAAGCTGCAGCAACAATTGGCTACTCTAAAGAAACAGCCCAATTCCCCAGAATCGCCGTCTGCACCCCCACTCCACTCAGCAACGGCACAATTATATCCTCAGTTGCCTGAGAATAAGGCTACCCCAGCCCCAATCCCTGACCCGCCAGAGGACCTTTTGGACATGTGGACAGGCTGGCTACCGCCACCCCTGCCTCCCACACATCCATCCCCTCCACCAGATCAGACTGCTTCTTCCTCACGAATAAACCGGACACTGCCTAATCAGCCAGAACAGCCCCCATCTCTGCGCCAGGTTGAAGTATCCCTCACCTTACCTGAACCAGACCATCCTGATATGATTTTTGTACCCATTAAGCCTCTTAAGGAACATACTCTTCAGGAGTTGATTAATAGCCTTAACCCTATATTGCTTAAAGCTGGTTGGAAGCCAACTGGAATCCACACTGACACAAACCCTGTTGCAATTGTGAAGGGTGCTCGCCCATCTAAAGTTTCCTTGGAGCGACGCTACTTCCCGACCTTATTTAAGAACTCACAAGAGTTGTCACCAGCCACCAATATTTCTGATCAGGGAAACTCATCGCAAGTCATAGAGGCTCCCCTTAGACTGTTTCCAGGGGCTTCAGGAGAGGCTCCACAGCGAATCCATGCACCATGGACCGCTGCTGCTATTTTAAGTTTTAAGAGCATTTTGCCTCCTTTCCGAGAGGACCCCCAAGGATTCTGTGAGGAAGTACAAAGGCTGATTAACATTTATAACCCCACGCATCGGGACATGGACTGGCTCTTAAGAGGTAATCTGCCTCCACATGATTATGCAGCTTTAATTCGGCAGGCTCAATTAGCAGCCCCACATCATAAGGGTGCTCAATGGCCAAATGATCCTCTCCCTGCCCCCGCTCCCCACTAACGATAATGAGCAAAATGTTTTAAATAATGACTTGAAGGGACTCCTTAATGCAATCACTGAGGTTGTCCCAGTGCGGCAGGACTGGTCAAAAATACAAGCTGTAAAGCAAAAGCCAGATGAACCTCCTGTCTCATACATTGAACGCCTCCTGTCTGCCTTTCGAAAATTCTCCCAAATTGACCCAGAAGTGGAAGGTAATCGTCCCATTATTATTGCAGTTGTAGTGGACAATCTCCTCCCTGAAATCAGAGACAGGGTTAAAAACAACGTTGTAGGCTGGAGAGAGAACACAATCCTTCAAATTCAGGGGGCAGCTACACAGTTTTGGGAAAACTTGCAAGCTGACAAAGCAAAGAAAAAGGAATTAAAAACAACTCTCATGGCCATGCAAATTGCAGATCTGCAGAAAAAGAAAAACCCTAAACGGCGCCCAACTAGTGCATCACCGCCACCTAGAAGTCAAAACTTTATTCCTTTTTCTGGTCAACCTAACTTTCCCCAACAACAACAGCAACGCTCACTATCTCAGCCCCGGGGACCCCTAAGAACTGGGGAGTGTCATTACTGTGGGAAAAATGGCCACTGGAAAAATGAATGCCGCACGCGCCAGCAGGACATGGCACAAGAAAATCGGGGTCTCTTACAACACCAGAGCCAACTCAACCCTGCTGCTGCTCCCTGGCCTGATCCCCCAAGCAGCCAAGATCTGCTTCCACAGCCTAACCCACGTGTTAGCCACTTGGGAACTGATCAAAATTATGCCTGTAATTATTGACAATGCCGTGAGGTCCTCACATTACCCCTTCAGACTTCCCCACAAGTTCCTGAACCTTTTATTTCAATAACTGTGAATGGACAACCCCACAAAATTTTGGTTGACACTGGGGCTACCCTTTCTACTTTAAGACAGTCTGAAACCTCCCTCCATAAAACTCCTTCTGTGATTAATGCTGTGGGAATAGGAGGTCAATGTATTCCTCATCCAGTCTCAGAAACCACGTCAGTGACTGTTGGACCCTTATCAGCTGAGCATTCTTTCCTGTTATCTCCCAGTTCTCCTGTAAACCTTATGGGATGTGACTTGTTGTGTAAATTGGGAGCAAACCTCTGTTGTAGAGAGGAAGGGATATTTGTTGACCTTCCTCCCTATCACACTCCAAATTTGATGGCATTACTACTCTCAGTGGAATCTGATGAGGCCTCAGGACATGCACCGCTCCTGGACCTCTCAGATATCCCAGAGACATTGTGGGCAGCCCATGCAAATGAAGCTGGGTTGCTAGCCTCTGCAACACCAGTGCAAATAACATACACACACAATAAGCCTTTCCCAAGGGCACCCCAGTATCCGTTGTCTAGGGAGGCAGAAGAGGGCATTAAGCCTGTAATCTCTTCCCTCCTTGAACAAGGGATACTTGTTTACACAACCTCACCATGTAACACACCTATACTACCTGTGAAAAAGGAAGGAAAATTTGATAACCAGGGTAAACAAATCTATAGGTTTGTGCAAGACCTGAGAACCATCAACAAATTTGTAATCCCCAGGTTTCCAGTAGTACCTAACCCTGCTACTGTTCTTTCCTCTGTTCCACCCACATCTAAATGGTTCTCTGTAATAGATTTATGTTCTGCCTTCTTCTCTATTCCAGTGCATGAGGATTCCCAGTTCCTCTTTGTCTTTTCTTTTCAGGGTCGTCAATTAACCTGGACACGTCTTCCCCAAGGTTATTGTGAAAGCCCGACCCTGTTTTCTCAGTTTCTGAAAGCTGATCTTGATTCCATAGCTCTCCCCTGTGGGTCTGCACTAGTTCAGTATGTGGATGACGTGTTAATTGCCAGTGAGACTGAGGAAGATTGTAGAACTGATACTCTGCATGTGTTAAAATGCCTGGCTGAAAGAGGTCATAAGGCCTCCAAAGCCAAATTGCAATTTGCTAAACAACAGGTTCAGTACTTGGGACATTTACTTTCAGGAGATGGCCGCCAGTTAACACCTGAGCGGATCTCACAAGTACTCTCCATTCCTCACCCATTAACCAAACGTCAGGTACGCAAATTTCTGGGTGCTGCTGGATATTGCAGACAATGGATTCCTAATTTCTCTGTGCTCACCAGACCCCTTACTGAGCTACTCTTAGATGCAGCCTCTGATCCTGTGGAATGGTCTACAGATTGCGAATTTGCCTTCCTTTCTCTTAAAACGCTTCTCTCACAGCCCCCAGCACTTGGGTTACCCGACTATCTGAAACCTTTTACCCTATTTCGTCATGAGCAGGATGGAATTGCATCAGGGGTTCTCTGCCAACCCTTTGGGTCCACACTGTGCCCAGTAGCTTATTTTTCAGCAACCCTGGACTCAGTAGCCTGTGGGTTTCCACTCTGCCTACGAGCAGTTGCAGCTGCTGCTGAATTACTTGAAAAAGCTCAACCTATCACATTAGAACGCAGTGTTATCCTACAGGTCCCCCACGCTGTCTCTGCTCTCTTGCAGCGACACCGCACCCAGCATCTGTCCGTTCAGAGACAGACCCGCTATGAAAATGTTATCCTTCCTTCTCCAAATGTTGTCATTCAAAGGTGTAATGTGCTTAACCCAGCTACTCTTTTTCCTTTACCCTCTGATGGTGAACCTGTGATGGGGTTCAGGGGTCCCCCTGCACTGCACCCCGTCCGCTGGCAGGAGAGACTCTCACTCAGCAGGCACAACAGCAGGTTTATTAGGCAACAGATGTCCAGTTCCTCACAGAAGCAACAGCATAGCCGCCAGAGACAGTCCTTCCAACCTGTCCTGGGGGGAAGACCCCGAGGGGTGCCCCTCTGGGGTGTAGCTTTCCCCCTCCTCAGGCTGGCTGCCTTCCAGCTCTCCCTTTTCCTCGCCTCTAACTGCCGCCCCCGATTCAAAACCCAGCTCAGCTCCTCCCTGCTCTTTGTTTAGGCAGAGGTGTTATCTGCCAGTTGTAGCCCTAGGGTCATCCTTAGCCACTGGGAGCTGCTGCTTGCCTCGGACATCCAGCCTGACTCACACATGCACCCCCCCCACTCCATCACAGAACCTCATATCCACGACCGTGAAGAGCTGCTTGAACACTGTGTTAAGCCTCGCCAAGATCTGTCTGATCAACCCCTGGAAAATGCAGATCTGGTATTGTACACTGATGGGTCATGTAAAAGAAATCCATTTGGTGAACTAGAGACTGGATACGCCGTGGTTTCAGATAATGATGTTCTAGAAGCATTTTCTCTCCCAGGTATCAGATCAGCTCAAGCAGCTGAACTTATCGCTTTAACCTGTGCATGTCTCCTGGCTTCTGAACAGGCTGCTGCTATTTACACTGACTCAAAATATGCTTTCTCTGTTTGTCATGCTACAGGACAACTTTGGAAACAGCGAGGTTTCCTTACCTCCTCTGGCTCTGCTGTCTCCCATGGTCCCCTTATCTCCCAACTTCTCAGTGCCATTCGGCTCCCTATGTCCCTCTCCATTACCCATTGCCCGGCTCACACACGTGCCACTGATCCTGTTTCTATGGGCAATGCAAGTGCTGATGCTGCGGCCAGACATGCAGCAGCACATGGACTTCCGGCTCCTTTTCAGATTCTGGTCTCTCTCTCTCTCCCTGTTTCGTTGCAGGACCTGATAGAGCTACAGAAGGCTGCTTCACCTGCAGAGAAAAATCTCTGGGAGAAAGCAGGCTGCTCCTTATCCCCAGCAGGGATCATGGTTGCACCTGACGGTTGCCAGGTCGCCCGGAGATCTCTGACACGACAGCTTGCTCAGGTGTCTCACCAGATGACACACATGAGCAAAAGGGGGGTGGCCTCACAGATCCTAAAACAATGGTACGCCCCAGGCGTGCACATAGAAGCTGCAAGGATATCTAATTCATGTGTGATCTGTAAGCAGCTTAATGTTGCAGGAGGAGAAACTACAGATCCAAGCGCCACTCCATGGCCAGAAGGACCATTTCAGTATTTGCAAGTAGACTTTATTGAGCTTCCAAAATGTACAATGTATCAGTATTGCCTCGTTATAGTGTGTTTGTTTAGCGGCTGAATTGAGTGTTCCCCTTGCAGAAAAGCAGATGCTGTGACTGTAGCTAAGAAGCTGTTGACTGAGATCGTTCCCAAATTTGCTGTGCCCTTACGAACTGATTCTGACCGAGGGAGCCACTTCACTGCATCCCTTATGATTGCCATCTGCAAGGCTTTAAATGTCTCTCAGCAGTTCCATACCCCATACCACCCACAGGCCAGCGGCCACACAGAAAGAAGGAACCTTGACATAAAACGGCGGTTAGGGAAGATCTGTGCTGACACTGGACTGAAGTGGCCAGAAGCCCGACCCTTAGTGCTAATGCATCTTAGAAATACACCTAATAGAAAACACAACCTCATACCCCATGAAATAGTCTTTGGCCGACCCATGGCAGTGGGACTATCACCCCCTAGAGTTGTAAAAAGTTTAAGTGAGGAGTTTGACTCTTTAACCGAATTTGTTATCCAACTAACTAAGCTTGCTTCCAGCTTACATTTGCAGGTGAAAGAAGCCCTCCCAGTACCTACTGATGTACCATTCCACAACATCCGACCAGGTGACTACGTGCTTGTGAAGGAACATTGCAGAAAAACTGCCTCGCAGCCCGGTGGGAAGGACCGTTCCAAGTGCTGCTTGTCACCCACACAGCAGTGAAGGTAAAGGAGCGCCCCTCGTGGATCCACGCAAGTCATGTACACCGAACTGTAGACCCGGCAGAGCTGATTGACCCCATCACCCAGGACCCCTCCCTGGAGAAATCACCTGAGGACGAGGTTCAGCAGACCGAGGAGGCAGATTCCCAAGCCAGACTGCTACCAGACAGGCCTCCACTGGGAGCTTTAAGATATAAGCTGAGAAGTAGAACTGTGCCACCAAAGAACTGCAGGTGATCCTAACACCCTGTAACTTTCATAAAAAGGAAACTTCCTGCAGTATTGAGTGAATTAAAAGACTCCGAAATCTGGAAGAGTGCCTGCAGAGGCAAGCCAAACAGTACTAAATGACTGAGCTTTACTAAGGGGACTGTTGTGCTATTTGCTTACTGATTACTGTGCTATTACTATCCTTTCTATTTCAGAGCTTTAAGACACTATAATAAGATGGGTTAAGTATCTTAGCAGAAGAAGAACACCTAAGATTGTCCAAAATGGAATTAGAGTGATACTCCTGTGGAGTATCAAAGGGGGTATTTGTGGGGGGAAAAACGAAAAAGAAAAACTGCTGTAGGGGTTAAATTTTTTACCTTTTCCACAATAACCAGACCCCACTCTGTGAGAGGAAATTAGGGGGTCATCTGCACCTCTTTGAAGTTGTTACCTTGTCACTTAGAGACAATTTACCCTGAAGACTCCTTTGTTTTGGTCATCATGTACCTTTGTAGGGTAAACTGAAGTCAGCAGAGCTGGTGTTTGCAGACAGATCTCAGGAGAACTTGGCTGAGACTTTGGTATGTTAAAGAAGACAATTAATTACCAAACTATCTGAACAAACTGTATAAAAAGGCCTGAAAACTGATTCTCAGGGCTCCCACTTCTCTGGAAGTTGGCAGCCTGCATATATGCAAATAAACTTTCCTTTTAGATCTCACTCTTGCCTCACTGCTTTGACCTCCAGCCTCGGACCTTTGGGGAACACTGTACCCCAGGGGAAAGTGGCTTCCCCGACACACTCCACCTTCGGGTTCTCTCCTTTACATGCACACACAACTTGTGCACACTCAGCCTGTGTCACTCCACCTTCGGGTTCTCTCCTTTACACACACACACACACACACTTGTGCACACTCAGCCTGTGTCACTCCAGCTTCGGGTTCTCTCCTTTACACACACACAACTTGTGCGCACTCAGCCTGTGTCACTCCAGCTTCAGGCTCTACTTTACACACACACACTTGTGCACACTCAGCCTGTGTTACTTCAGCTTTGGGTTCTCTCCTTTACACACACACACTTGTGCACACTCAGCCTGTGTCACTCCAGCTCCGGGTTCTCTTCTTTACACACACACACACTTGTGCACACTCAGCCTGTGTCACTCCAGCTTCGGGTTCTCTCCTTTACACACACACAACTTGTGCACACTCAGGCTGTGTCACTCCAGCTTCGGGTTCTCTTCTTTACACACACGCACACACACACCGTCAGGATGTGTACTTTCACATCTGGCCATTTCGAAGTTTTGGGCTAGTGTAGACACAGCCCTACTGTTGCTTCGTCAACTTTCAGAAGGCATTTGACAGTATAGGTCAGAAAGTGACTTTGGCAGTGTTGGAGTCATATGGAGTGGATCCCAGACTGATACAGTTGTTGAAGGATATCAGAGGCAGTGGTGAGAATGTGCGGGGAGTTGGGAAGTTGGTTTAGAATGAATAGAGGTACGAGACAAGGAGATCTGATGTCTCCGAATATCTTCATCACACATCTAGAGAGAGCGATGGACAAGATCAAGGAGAGGTAGAAGAGATATCTGTGCACAGGATAAGAATTAACAACTTGAGGTTCACGGATGATATAGTTATCATTGAGGAAGATGAGGAAAAGTTAGCGAAAACAGTGCAGGTGCTAAACAGGGAAGAGAAGTTATACAGACTGATTATGTCAAGTATCGGAGGGGTAGCCGTGTTAGTCTGGATCTGTAACAGCAATGAAGGGTCCTGTGGCACCTTATAGACTAACAGAAAAGTTTTGAGCGTGAGCTTTCGTGAGCAGAGACTGCAGCATCTGAAGAAGTGAGTCTGTGCGCACGAAAGCTCATGCTCAAAACTTTTCTGTTAGTCTATAAGGTGCCACAGGACCCTTTGTTGCTGAGACTGATTATGAACATTGATAAAACAAAAGCAATGGCATTTGTAGATAAGGAAATAGGAAGGAAGATCAGTGTAGATGGGATTGATCTAGAGAACACAGGAAAGTTCACGTATCTGGGGAGCAACATAATATATGATCTAGACTGTCAAAAGGAAATAGCAACTAGAATAGTGAAAGCAAGAGCGAGTTTGAAGGCGATGGCTAAGATCTGGAAAAGCAAAGCAATTCGCTTATGAACGAAGCTGAGCACCTTGAAAACGTGTATTCAGCAGTATCTTGTACAGATGTGAGACATGGGTGATAACAAAATATTCAAAGAGAAGAATATTGGCATTCCAGAGGAGTCGTTATTGAAGGATCCTGAGAATAGAATGGATGCAGAAGGTCACCAACGAGGAATTATATAGGAAGATACAGCCGACAGAGAACCTGCTGCAGAAGGTTATACAATGGAAGTTACAGCTATTTGGGCATATTTGCAGAATGAACAATGAATGAAAAATCAAGACCCTGGTATTTGGCATAATGGACGGTTCGAATAGGAGAGGCAGACCCCACAGAGAATGGGTAGATGATACAGCAGAGTGGTTCAGAGCTAGTCTAAAGAAACTAAGCCCCTCCGCATTGGACAGGGAAAGATGGAAGGAAATAGCGAAAGAGGCATCAGACGCCAACAGGCGCTGAACCCATGGTTGTTGATGATGGTGATGATGATTTATTTGCAACCTCTCCTGAGCAGGGTTGATAATCCTCCTGTTGATGCAACCTCCCGTACTGTGTCAGAGGCATGACTCACTCCTACACCAGACAAGATTGGGCACTTAAAGTTTTCGTCTTGGGCAGCAAGGAAAGTTCTTGGGCCAGCACCTGGCTGTGTGCCTCCTGCTGCTGCCCAGGCGCTAGGCGTCCTGGTCCACGTCTGAGTTCTCACCAGGGCAGGTGGGCAGGAGTAGCAAAGGGGACAGAAATGTTGGCTGGGATGCAGGTGCTCCTTTGTTTATTGACACCCCAGTTTAGACCCTGGAGCCCTTCTCTTCTGAGATGCTGCATGCCTAGAACTCCACGGAAAGCTAGTGGCCATATGCTGCTCTCCTCCCACTCCCCCATGGCCGAAAGACCCCACAAGCACGTGGAAGTGGGTTATCCCCCCTGAGTGCTGGATGGAGTGTGGGGACTGCGTTTTTGGCCATGTTTGCATGAGCAGAGGTGCTGCTGAGTGCAGTTCTGGAGGGAGAGGAGAACGGGGTTCAGAAAGACAGTCCCTGAACCGGGCCTTTGAAGGCCTGTTACACACCCACACCCTCTCAGTCAGAAGTGTGATGCACCAGTGCGGTTATAGCATGACAAGCACCAGCACAGGTGCCCTACGGCAGGAGAGACCTTGTCTCCTCTCCTCCCTCTGCCCCAGATGGAGATAAATTAAACCTGAAAGTGTAGCTATGCCTACACGGGGGCATAGACGGCTTTGGCACTCTTACACAGTACAGATTCTGTGTGGAAACAAGGGCTCCGGGTTGTGTGTGTAGTGCAGGCTGGCGTAGGGAATAGGTGTCCTTACACACCCTCTGCCCATCAGCAGCCTGGATTTCCTCCAAGGATCCCAAAGCACATTTTAAAGGTTCGTTAATTCAGCCTCCCTGCAGACTAGTCTCACTAGCCCTCCTCTGCAGGTGAGGAAGAGAAGAGAAGTGACTTAGCAGCCTGTTGAGAACAGAGGAACCCTGTGCTCCAACAACTAGACTGTACTCCCTGCAGATATAGCCTCAGAGACAAATCAAAGTTCTGTGATCAGACCACGCCTCAGCGAGAAGCTGGCTCCATCCTATGTACCCTCTCACGGTGGCTGAGCTCCTTCATGGAGCTGTCTTGTCTGAAGGAGAACAGATATGGAGCATTGATCAGAGATGGTCAATTCCTTCTGTAACAGGGCTTCACAGAAAGACCCTGGCCCCACAGCCCAGCATGGGCAGCCACTGGCTCAGGGTGGGCCTAGCAGGAGTGTGTGGCTGTAGAAATGACATCCGCCTAGGGTGGGCTCTGCACACAGCAGAGTGTTCATGGCAGAGGCAGGATTTGGGCTGTCTGGCGAAGTCTCTGCTCCCTGGCCTTGGGAAGAGAACATCTCGGCAGGTCGGCTTGGTTTCCAGTAACCAGAAATCCAGCCCTTGGTTGCCTTTGTCTTGCTGCCAGATCCCTAGGCTATGCCTGTAACCCATGTAGCAGCTGTGACACCTGCACCGACTTGGGGCTGAACTCCACGGTGCTGAGTGAATAATTATCGGGCTGTGTGAGCGTTCTCATTAGCAAATGCTGCTGCAGGCAGGTATCCAAGTCGTTGCCAGTAACAACAAACTTGCCCCTCCAATAACAAGCTAGTTTGCAATTGGAGTCTGGGTAATATATTGATTTGCCTAGTCCAGTGCCTTTGAGAGCCCCCCCACGCCCACCCCCCCAGTAGCAGCAACCACGTCAGTCGGCCGGCTGTGGAGCCCTGCCTGTCAGTGCTGGGGCTGGAGGGCCTCTGGGGGAATCTACTCCCACAGCTTTCCTCTTTTGGCCTTCCCTGACATTTCCTGGCCTGTTCTGCCATTTGGGACTTGGCCTGTGAATTCTTTGGGGTGCGGCTGGGGCGGACATTTTGAAGACGCACTCAGGTGACTCAGAAGCACCTCCCCTATCGGGAGACTTGTGCTCTGCAACGCATGGGACTCGTTGGACACACCTGCCCTGCGTCTTGCTGTGTGAGAAGCGAGTGCAGCGCCAGGGTGGGTGCAGCGGCTCCTGCCGCAGGCTCTGTCTCAGGCCAGGCGCTCCGCCTTCAGCGCCCGGCTCAGCCCTGGGTGCTGCCCAGCCCAGGCTGAGAGAAGGAGCAGTTGCAGCAGGCTGGTGGGTTTCTGGCTTAGCTTCATGTGTGTTTTAATCTTCCTGTGAAAGGAATTTTCTGGACCTGTCACGTCTTTTGCTCACTGGGCGCGGAGCTGCCTCAGGTCTGCTCTTTCGCTCTGCAGGTGCGCGAGGGTTAGCTCAGAGCCCCGCCCCTCCCTCTCCTCTTGCACCACTTGTGTCCTGCTGTAACTCCCCTGCCTCATACGGGGTTGCTCTTGATTCACACCAGGGCAGTGGGGGAGTCAGGCTCAGAAAGTCACTCCTAATTTACACCAGCTGAGTTAGAAGGACTCAGGCTCGGTGGGTAACTCCTGATTTACACTAGGGGAGCAAGGAGGATTAGGCCCCAGAGGGTTACACCTGATTTACACCCAGGGGAGCAAGGGGGCTAAGCCCCAGTCACTTACTTTTGACTCCCATTGGGCAGTGGGAGGGGGAGAGGGGACTCAGATGGGCCGTCTACCCATTCTGAGTCAGCCCAGCCCATAGTTCAGGCAGGCCCCTGCTCACGGTATTCTCCCTGCCGTGAATGCTTCTGGCCAGCCAGGCACGTGCAGCGATTCCCTCCTGCCTCACCCCTGCAGCGCTCGGCTGCTGAGCCTGGCTTCCCCCCCCGGAGCTTGCACAATTGCAGGCCTGGTGCAAGGGCTTAGCATCCCCTCTTGCTGCGGGCAACATGTGGAGATGGTGCTGCAGACAGAATAGGAGGGATCCGCACACCCTGCAGGGGAGCAGGTGCTGTGCTGTGCTGTGGCACGGAGCCATGTCCTGGCTGGGCAGACAGGCTGCTGGGCTGTTCATGGGTTCCCACCCTACTCTTGGACAAGGGCTCGCCCCTCCCTGCCTCCGCGCCTGGCCTCGTCACTCCTGGAAGGGCTGGGAAGGTGTTGCTCATCTGCCCCTCCTTTCTGAGTCACTGGTTTACCTGGGAGGGCCTGAGCCAGCAGAGCGGAGCAGAGCCAGAGACAAGGGAGAGGCTGGCAGAGGGGACTAATCGACGGAGCGTGAGGGCATAGGGAGCAACTCCCCCCCAGCAGTGAGCTGAATTTAAAAGCAAAAGGCAGCTGCAAGTGTTTCCTGCCGGGATTGTGGGCCAGTGCAAGGCAGAGACGCCACCCAGGTAAGGACAACTCTGCTCCTTCCCTGGGATCAGCAGGTGAGGGTGTGTCCTGCGCTCTGGGCAGACGCTGAGTGTCAGACTGCAGCTGGGGCTGGGGAAATGAATGGAAAGGGAACACAGGCTGCAGCAAACAGCTCCTGTAAGGGGAAGGGCAGCTGCCTTTGCAGGGGCCAGAGAGACCCCTTCTTGCTGCCCGTGGGCAGTGCCCGTCTGGTACCCCGTCACAAAGTGATACCCTGGGATTTCAGTGGGCTCGTCTCAGCTGCAGGGCGAGTCCAGCCCCAGCCCTCGCTGTGGGACTGTGGGCTCTGTGGAGATGTCTTGGGCTGGGAATGTTCACTTGGGACTGGCGTGAAATTGCTCGTGGGGGTGGGGCTGGGGGGCTGTTTCTACTAAATCCCCAGGGCTCAGAGTTTGCCAGCCCAGCCCTGGTGTCCGGCTGTGAAGTCTGTGCTTACAGGACCCTGTGCTGGGTTTGGCTGGCAGAGCTGCTGGGGGATGTGGCCGTGTTGGATGGACCCGTCTGGAAGATTCACACCCAACCCCCAGCGAGGGAGCTGGGGCACTGCCAGGAGCCCTGCGTTGGCAGGCGTGGAAACTGCAGGGTCCAGGAGCGAGCAGAACGGGAACAGGGGACCTGCAGCCTCCTAAATGTCTCAGGGCCAGGCCCAAAGGGAACTGCTCTGGAGGCAGAGTGGGAGACGCCGAAGAATTAGGGGCCATAGACCACTGGCCATGCGGCCTAGAGGGTGGAACACTACACTGGGACTCAGGAGACCAGTCTTTTCTCCCTGGCTCCACTGGCCAGCTGGGAGACCCAGGCAAGTCACTACCATGCAACAGGCCTCAGCTTCCCCATGGTAGAACAGGCTTGATAACCCTGTCCTGCCTCGTAAAGCACGTTGAGATCTGCGGACACAAAGCACTACAGCAGAGCCAGTAACTATCATCTCTTCTTATGTTGCCTTGTGCAGAAATGCTGGAATCACCGGAGCCGGGGCTAATGCCCATCCAGGCTTCTCTCAGGTTTGCCTGGGGTGTCTCACAGCCCAGGAGTGTTGCAAGAGTCAGCTTGTGGTGCTGCCTTTGCTCTCTGCTTCTGCCGTGCCTGGTGAGCCATTGCTGTGATGTGTGGGGGCCCAGCCTGTGCACACAGGAGCAGCTCTGCACCTCTCCTTTTGTCGCTGAGCTCAGTGCTGGTGCATCTTTGCTGACCCCTGCCCCTGCCCTGCTCCCCACAGGGACCTTGGTCTCAGGTTACAGAGGGGGAGGTGCGGGTTGGCTATTAGGAAAAACTCTTCCCCCAGGAGGGAGGTGGATCACTGGAATGTGCTACCGAGAGAGGTGGTGGAATCTCCATCCCTGGAGGGTTTTAACTCCTGGCTTGATGCAGCCCTGGCTGGGGTGACTTAGTTGGGGTTGATGCTGCTTTGGGCAGGGGCCTGGACTCAGTGACCTTGTCCCTTCCAGCCCCAGGATTCTATGAAATGTATAATCAGTGACTTATCCCCCATGCCAGCCCTGAGCCACCCTTCGCCCCCTCTGCCTGAGCAAGGAGGAAGGAGACAGATGCTTTGCCTCCTCTGACTTGCTCCCAAGTAACCCCTCCCCTGACACCAGTTGGCTAAGAAGGGGCTTAAACTGTTTGGCCAGGAGTGGAGGTGGGTCAGTATCATGCCCTGGCTCTGCTGCCCATGTCTTGGGGGATGGGAACTCCTGGGCAAGCCGACCTAGCGCTCTGTGGAACAGCAGGCCTGCTGGCTGTCCTGTGAGCACAGCGCTGTGCGGAGGCCAGGCATTCCTGGCCATGTGTCAGCAACAGAGCCCCAAGGGCTCTCAGTGCGGAGATATGGAGGGCCAGACTTTTTGGGTGCCTAGCACCCAGCACGCCAAAAGCTTCTGAGAACTGGGGCTCCACTGTTCAGCTTGGGAGTCAGAGAAACAGCCTGCGTTGGGGCTGCCCCTTTGTATGTGGCCTGGGCAGAGCAGGGAGGCTGGCACTGGACTAGCACTGGCTTGGCGAAAGCTGCTCAGGAAAGAATTGCAGACACTGGGTCAGAACAGCTGCCAAACCGATGGGAAAACACAGTGAGCTAGGGACTCAGTGTCCTCAAGGGCTGCCCTGGTGGGTCTTCCATCAGCCGCAGGGACTCAGCTGGATCCCCAAAAGGCATCCACGTGCCGGCAGCAGAGGAGGGGTGGCAGGTGGCATTGGCCTGCGGGTGGCAGGTGGAGTGATGTGCAGGGTTGCAGCACATGAATCACAGTCAAAGAGCCCTGGTTCCACAGAGCTGGAATACAGATTTCTGGTGAACTCTCCAGAGCACCAGGGAGTGGGTAGGAAGGGGCATGTGACAGGGAAACAGGGAAAATATGGTTTGCTACAGGAGTGGTGGGAGCAGGTCAGCTCCAGCGTGGACAGGACAGGGGCATGCAGCCAGCAGAGTGATCCAGAAGCTCTGCACTTGTTCAAGACTTAACCGTGGCTGACACTTCAGGAAACTTTCCTAGTCACTTGTTTTTTCTCCTATTAGACAAGGGATACATAATAAGACAGGAAATACCATATTGCCTCTGTATAGTACGCCCACACCTGGACTACTGTGTGCAGACCTGGTTGCCCCATCTCAAACCTGTACCTGAGGGGTAGGGTCCATTGGGAGAGGAGAACTGGCTGTATTTTAAAGAAGCCTTTTTGAGTAGAAGGAACAAACCATCCATCCCCATGTGCAGAGAGAATAGCAAATATGGGGAGTGGGGTGAGCTTAAGCCCCAAAGGAAGCTTATAAGAAGTGGAAACTTGGGCAGATGACTTGGGAAGAGCATAAATGTATTGCACAGAGCAGGGTGTAGTGAAGTAGGCCAAAGCACGAGAGTTGTAGCTAGCAAGGGAGCTGAAGGATTTCTATAGTTGTGTTACTATTAAGAAAAAGGTCAGGAAAAGAGCAGAACTCTTAGGCCATGTCTACACTAGCCCCAAACTTCGAAATGGCCGTGCAAATGGCCATTTCGAAGTTTCCTAATGAAGTGCTGAAATACCTATTAAGCGCCTCATTAGCATGCGGGCGGCTGGGGGACTTTGAAATTGACGCGGCTCACTGCTGCGTGGCTCATCCAGACAGAGCTCCTTTTAGAAAGGACCCCGGTGACTTCGAAGTCCCCTTATTCCTATGAGCAGATGGGAATAAGGGGACTTCGAAGTAGCTGGGGTCCTTTCAAAAAGGAGCCCCGTCTGAACAAGCCGCACGGCAGTGAGCCGCGTCAATTTCGAAGTGCCGTGGCCACCCGCATGCTAATGAGGCGCTGAATATGCATTTCAGCACTTCATTAGTAAACTTCGAGATGGCGATTTGCATGGCCATTTTGAAGTTTTTGGCTGGTGTAGACGTGGCCTTACTGAATGGGGAAAGCAAACTAGTGACAGCTGATGTGGGAAAAGCTATGTGCTCAATGCCTTTTTGTCTTTGTCTTCTGTGACAGGGTCAGGCCAGAGAGCTAGTTTAGAAGGAGAGGGAGGCAACACTAACCAAGCAGAGACAGCCTGGCTAATTAACAGAGAACTACTTCAGGGCAGGGAGGAGCAGCTGACGTGGGGAAGCAGCCCAGGAGTGGCTGCTGTATATCAATTAGGACTAGCTGAGCTAACTGGAGGCTGCCACCTGAGTGTTGAAAAGTCCACACCTGCCCCCCAAGAGTGGAAGAGGAAGCTGAATTAGCTGGCAGAGAATACCAGTGTTGCCAGAGAAGATGGGGTGAAGCATTCCCACAGGAATATTGTGTCCAGTTTTGGGGCCCCCAGTATAGGAAGGATGTGGATGTGCTGGAGCACGTTCAGTGGAGGGCAATGAAAATGATTAAAGGGCTGGAGCACACGACCTATGAGGAGAGGCCGAGAGATTTGGGCTTATTTAGCTTGCAGAACAGAAGATAGGGTGATTTGATAGCCACCTTCAACTTCCTGAAGGGGAGCTCTAGAGAGGATGGAGAGAGACTGTTCTCAGTGGTGACAGATGGCAGAACAAGGAGCAATGGGCTGAAGAGGGCTCTAAAGAGGATGGAGAGAGGCTGTTCTCAGTGGTGACAGATGGCAGAACAAAGAGCAATGGGCTGAAGTTACAGAGGGGGAGGTGTAGGTTGGATATAAGGAAAAACTCTTTCCCCAGGAGGTGGTGAAGCACTGGAATGTGGTGCCTAGAGAGGTGGTGGAATCTCCATCCCTGGAGGTTTTTAAGGTCCTGGCTGGGATGACTTAGTTGGGGTGGATCCTGCTTGAAGCAGGGGGCTGGACTAGATGACCTCCTGATGCCCCTTCCAGCTGTATGATTCTATGATTCAAACGCTTGCCCCATAACCTCCCACCCGCATCACTTGCTCTTGCCAGGAGCAGGAGGGGAGTCTGGGCTGGGGCAGGGGTTTGGGAGGTGTGAGGTGACAATTTCTGCTGGGGGTACAGGCTCTGGTGTGGGACACGGGAGGGGTGCAGGCTATGGCCAGGTGGTACTTAACTCAGGCAGCTCTTGGAAGCTGACGGCGTGTCCCTTTGGCCCCTAAGCGGAGATGCAGCTGGCTTGCTTCATGTGCTACCCTGTCCTCCAAGCGCTGCCCCCACAGCTCCCATTGGCTACAGTTCCTGGCCAATGGGAGCTGCAGAGCTGTGCTAGGGGTGTGGGTAGTGCACAAACTCTCAATAACCACTTCTATGCCTGAGCGCCAGAGGGACCCACCAGCCTCTCGTGGAGTCAGGGCAGGCGGGGGGCCTGCGACTGGGCACGCCAGGTGGAAGCTGGATGCCGAGCAACTCCAGCCAGAAATAGAAGAAAGAGTCCCTGACTTCTGCCCCGCAACCCTGCTCTAACCCATTAGGCTCCATGCCCCACCAGAGCCCACGGGTAGGATCCAGGACACCTCCCCTGTTCCTGCTCTAACCACTAAGCCACCAGTAGAGCTCCGGAGCCCTGAGCCCCCATTTCTCTAACAAGGTCACCTTTTTGCTGGGACTCCCCTGTCAAAACCAGGACACCTGGCGTTCAGCACCAGGCCTGCACCCTGGCTGGGAAGGGTTGGTCTGTTAGCTGCTCAGAGCTTCTGAAGCTTCCAATGCGTCTCAGCAGCATGCAAGGCCGTGCTGAAAGCGAGGTGTTGTCCTGCTGGAGTCTCTGCCAAACTACTGTCTCAGGTTTCCCTTGAGCCCCAAATCCTTCCCCTCGGCCTGGTAATCCCCACTCGCTTCCCCCAGGGCAGGGCTTTTCCTTGACCCTCAGCCATGTCCCTCTCCCTTGCTTGTGTCCTGGTGGCTGGAAGGCTTGGCCTGTCTGTAATGTCCCCTCATAGTCCAGCACCTTCACTGACCTCAGACCCACCTCTCCTCCTACCCGGGCTCTGCCGCCTCTGTACCCCCCACCCATTTGGCATGGGGGGTGTGCCCTGTGCCCCTGCGTTTGTAGCTGGAGGGCTGCCTTCCCCAACAGTCCCTCTCCCCCCGCGCTGTCTGAGACACTTGGTGGCGCTGGGCGCTAGTGATGCTACCTGCGTAGCAATAGGCACAGTGACCTTGTTTTCTCCACGGGCTGTTGGTGCCATACCCACAAGGGGCAAAGTCCACGTGCCCAGATGGCACCTGGCCCATGTGTATCCATGACTTTGTGATTAGCACCTACAAGTTGGGCTCACTAAACAAGCAACAACCCCCACTGAAACCCCACAACTGAACAGACCTACTGATTGTCCTCCACTCACCCGACAACTGCAAAGGCCAGTGCCCTGTTTTCAAAGGGAGGTGCTTGGTGCAGAGGCTCTGTGAATACATGGCTGCTCGAGGGCTGCTAGGGGTGACTGGCTGCTTGGGGCACATGTGAGCACAGTGTTGGATGGGTGGTTGGAAGCCCAGTAGTAGATGTCACAGGCTCTTCTCATAAACTCCATAGAGACAATTTACAACTGAGTAAACATTTTTTGAAACATCAGGTAAGTGCTTCATGACTCATGTCCAGCCATTTACGAGGGGGCTTGGGCACACTGGGTGACTTGATGGGGTGACTTAGCTCCTCTCCAGGGAGATTCAGTCAGTAGAGTCACTCAACATGTGGGTTTGTGACCTGCTTTTTCATCCTCAAAGAACTTCCACCAGTCAGTTACCCGACCCTGTCATGTGAGGCAGGTTAGTGTCAGCATCGCCAATGTTCACATGGGAAACCAGAGGCACAGACAGGGGAGATGTGGCTGCATTCTCTCCCTTCGTCACATCCTGACATGTAGAATCTCAGAATCCTGGGGCTGGAAGGGACCTCAGGAGGTCATCAAGTGCAGCCCCCTGCTTCAGGCAGGATCAACCCCCCACTAAATCATCCCAGCCAGGACCTTGTTAGCCAGGACTTAAAAACCTCTAGCGATGGAGATTCCACCACCTCTCTAGGCAACGCATTCCAGTGCTTCACCACCTCCTGGGGAAAGAGTTTTTCCTAATATCCAACCTAGACCTCCCACTCTGTAACTTCAGACCATTGCTCCTTGTTCTGCCATCTGTCACCACTGAGAACAGCCTCTCTCCATCCTCTTTAGAGCCCCCCTTCAGGAAGTTGAAAGCTGCTTTCAAATTGACCCTCAGTCTCCTCTTCTGCAAACTAAATAAGTCTGAATCCCTCAGCCTCTCCTCACAGGTCATGGGCTCCAGCCCTCTAATCATTTTTGTTGCCCTCCTCTGAACCCAGTGCAATGCATCCACATCCTTTCTGTACTGCAGGGTCCTGAACTGGTCACACTACTCCAGATGTGGCCTCACCAGTGCTGAATAGGTGGAATAATCACTTCTGTAGATCTGATGGAAATGCTTCTCCTAATGCACCCCAGTATGTCATTAGCCACAAGGACACACTGTTGACTTATATCCAGCATCTCATCCACTGTAATCCACAGGTCCTTTTCTGCTGCAGTTATCTAGCCAGTCAGTTCCCAGTCTGTAACAGTGCTTGGGATTCTTCTGTCCCAAGTGCAGGACTCTGCACTTCCCCTTCTTGAACCTCATCAGATTTCTTTTGGCCCAATCCTCCAATTTGTCTATGTCACTCTGGACCCTATCCCTACCCTCCAATTTATCTACCTCTCCTTCTTGCTCAGTGTCATCCACAAATGTGCTGAGGGTGCAATCCATCCGGTCATCCAGGTCATTAAGAAAGATGTTGAACAATACTGGCATTAGAATAGATCCTTGGGGCACCCCACTTGAAACCAATCACCAACCAGATATTGAGTCATTGATCACTAGCCATTGAGCCTGGTGGTCTAGCCAGCGTTCCATCCACCTTACAGTCGATGTATCCAATCCATATTTTCTTAATTTACAGGCAAGAATATTATGGAAGACCGTATCAAAAGCTTTGCTAAAGTTCAGGTGTATCACATCCATTGACTTCCCAATGTCCACAGAGCCAGTTACCTCATCATAGAAGCTAATCAGATTGGTCAGGCAGGACTTGCCCTTGGTAAATCCATGTTGACTGTTCTTGATCACTTTCCTGTCTCACAAGTGCTCCAAAATGGATTCCCTGAAGACCCCTACATGATTTTTCTGGGGACTGAGGTGAGGCTGACCGGTCGATAGTTCCCTGGATTGTCCTTCTTTCCTTTTCTAAAGATGGGCACCACGTTTGCAGTTTTCCAATCATCTTTTCAAACCTCTCCCAATCGCCACAAGGTTTTGAAGATAATGGCCAAACGCTCTGCAATGACATTTGACAATTTCCTCAGTACCGTTGGATGGATTAAATCTGGATGCAAGGATTTAATATAATATATGGAGATATATTCACCGTCTCATGACCTCTGCCACCCACTTCTATTTCTCCTACTAGTTCCCCCGTTTGTGAGCAGTAGGTCAAGTTGCGCGTGGCTTTGGTTTGTTTCTTCAGCACTTGTACCAGGAAGTTATCCCCAATGTTCTCCAAAAAGTTCCTGGATTGTCTGTGTGCTGCTGTATTGGTCTCCCGCCAAATGTCTGAGTGATTAAAGTCTCCCGTCAGAACCAGGGCCTGTGATCTGGAAGCTTCTCTTAGTTGTCTGAAGAAATCCTCGACTACCTCATCTACCTGATCTGGCGGCCTATAGCAGACACCAACCACAACACCACCTCTGTTGTTTCCATCACTAAGCTTAATCCAAAGACTTTCAACTGGCTTTTCTCCCTCCATATGCTGAGGCTCTGAGCAATCACACTGCTCCGTCACATAGAGCACAACTCCTCCTCCTTCTCTCCCCGTCTGTCCTTCCTGAACAGTTTATACCCTTCCATGACCGTGCTCCAGTTATGCGACTCGTCCCACCAAGTCTCCGTTATTCCAATCACCTCGTACGTCTTTGACAGGGTCTGTAATTCTTTCTGTTTGTTTCCCGATCTTCTTGCACCTTAGATAACTAGGTGTCTGGCGCACTCTCTCCTTTCTAACCAGGGGCCCTCCTTTGTTGTACCTTCCTCCTTCCCCACTTACCTCAGGGCTTGTGTCACCGTCCCCTGATGAACCGAGTTTAAAGCTCCCCTCACTAGGTTTGCAAACCTGCCCACAGAGATGCTCTTTGCTCTCTTTGTTAGGCGGATCCTGTCTCTTCCCAGCAATCCCTGTTCTCGAAACAGAATCCCACAGTCCAAGAAACCAAATCCCTCTCGCCGACACCACCTGCGCAGCCACACATTTACCGCCATGATTCGATGATTGTGATGGGGTTCAGGGGTCCCCCTGCACTGCACCCCATCCGCTGGTAGGAGTGACTCTCACTCAGCAGGTACAACAGGAGGTTTATTAGGCAACAGATGCCCAGTTTCTCACAGAAGCATCAGTACAGCAGTCAGAGACAGTCATTCCAACCCGTCCTGGGTAGAGGAGTCCAAGGGGTGCCCCTCTGGGGTGTAGCTTACCCCCTCCTCAGACTGGCTGCCTTCCAGCTCCCTCTCCCCCTAGCCTCTCACTGCTGCCCCCGATACAAAACCAGCTCGGCTCCTCCCTCCTCTTTGTTCAGGGCTAAGGTGTTACCTGCCAGCCTAGGTTATAGCCCCAAGGTCATCCTTTGCCACTGGGAGCTGCTCTGCTTGTCTCACACATCCAGAATGAGTCTCACACATGCACTCCCCCCACTCCATGACACCCACCTCAGCCATAACCCCCAGCCACCAAATTTCCCACCTCAGCCATAACCCCCAGCCAACAACCCCCCACCTCAGCCATAACCCCCAGCCAACTACCCCCCACCTCAGCCATAACCCCCAGCCAACTACCCCCCACCTCAGCCATAACCCCCAGCCACCAACCTTACCACGTCAGCCATAACCCCCAGCCACCAACCTTACCACGTCAGACGTAACCCCCAGCCACCAACCCCCCATCTCAGCCAGGTCTGGAGGGCAGGTGGATGACTCCACCCCTCTCAGGAGGGAATCCTCAACCACCACCACCCACTGTCTTCTCGTAGGATTGGTGGTTGCAGAAACCCCATCCCTAGCGCTATCCATCCTGTGCCTTCCAGTCAGTGGGGTCCTCTGTACCCTGTGCCAAAGACTAGTTTCCTGGCTCGGCACCACTGGAGACTCCCCACTTATGTCAACCTGAAGTCAGAGCAGCCCAAAGCCAAGAGGGCTTCCTTCTTTTTCCTCTTATGGACGTGTCTTACGGTGACTCAGCAGAGCTCCAGGCCTGGCTTGCCTCCTTGACACTGAGCACTTTCCATTGCACACACAGCATTAAGGACAGCCCTGCCACAGCATTGCCCTGTGTAACCAGCCGGCCAGGGCCCCAACAGCTGGTGAGACGAAGGTCAGGAAGAAGGTGGTGTTAAACCGCACAGGCTGTGGGGAGAGCAAGGCCCGACCCTACTTATTACGTCCCTTGCAAGCAGCCCGTGTTTCGTTCACAGAACTCTGAGTAAGTCAATCAGGGCAGGTCTGCGGGTGTGCACAAAGCCAGCACCAGGCTGGTGGCTTGTGGTTGCCACTTGCAATGGACAGCTCTGAGCCCGAAAACAGGAGGCAAACTCAGGGACTGGTCTTCCAGCAGTATCTGAACCTGGGTGGGTGGGGAGTCAATGAGTTACTGCCACCTGCCCCATGGCTCTGCTGTGCCAGTGCTGCCCCAGCCGCAGGCTGGCCTGGGACCTATTTTAGCTCCACCCACACAAAGGGAACTGGGGTGCAGTTGGATGGCTGCAAAACTCGCTTGCTTTAGTCACCCCAGCACAGGCTGCACCGTGCGCTGATGCGTCGTGTGCCCCCGGGACCCACAGTGGAACTGCCACACAGGATGTGGGGTGGGCTTTGTTCCCTCTCTGTGTGAGGTCTGTCCCCCCACCCCCACCCCATCGGGAGCTGCCAGTCCCAGGATAAGATCCAGACAGGAACTCTGGGCGACTTCCAAGCTCTTGTGTAACAGGCTGACTCAGCCAGTGAGGCTGAGGAGCCCTGTGCAAAGCCAGGGAAGGAGCCACCCCGAGCAGCGCATCTGCAGAGTGAGAAGCAGGGAGCAGACAGGGGGCTTGCAGGGGGGCGCACCGGGTCATGGAGGGGGATCCGTGTGACTGGGGCACCCTGCTCAGCTAGCCCTGACGTGGGGCTCACCTGTACCCCCTGAGCTCCAGAGGGCAGCAGGGAAAGGGCTTGGGAAAGGGGGCAGTATACCAGCCCCCTGGGGTGCTTCAGCGGCTCCCAGCCACAGCTCCTTCCATAAAGCCTGGGGCCATGGCTGCCCAGGGAGCTAATGGGCTTAATCAACCTGGGGCACATCCCTGAGCCCGGCCATGATGCAAATCTGGTCTCTCCTTCACAGAGCACCTGAGATACGGGAGCTGAACTACTGCCCCAGCATGTCGATGTGCCGGCCTTACACAACTCTGCACGCATGTGTCTGTGGCATGCCCTTGCACAACTAGGGGAGTGTGTCTGTGTGATATCCTTACACAATTGTGGGTGTGCCTGTGTGACAGTCTTGCACAGCTCTGCATGTGCAAGTCTGTGCAAAAGCCTCGCATAACTGCTATATGTGTTTTGCAATGGCCCAGCACAATGCTGTGACTGTGTCCATGCAACACCTGTAAACAACACTGTGTGTGTGTGTGTGTGTGTGCGCAACAGCCTTACATGACTCCTTATGATGGCTTCACACGACTGCATGTGTGTCTTTGCAGTAGCCTTACACAAATCTATGTGTGTCTGTATTACAGCCTTACACAGTTGTGAATGTGTAGCTCTGCAATGGTCTTAGGCAGCTCTGCTTGTGGCCGTGCCTTACCTAAAGCTGTGGCTCTTTGTGATGGCCTCACAGGACTCTGTGTGTGTGGCTGTACACAACCATGCATGTGTGACAGCCTTATGCAAACTTGTTGATGTGCATTACAGACTTACACAATTGTGTGTGCCTTTGCAGTGGTTTTGCACAAATGCTCACCTAATACATTATTTTGTTAGTCTTTGGAATGCTGTGCGTGTGCCTGTGCAATAGCCTTGCACAGCTCGGGGGGGTGTCTGGGATGACAGCCTTACACAGCTCTGAGCGTGTGCCCATGCAGGCTTACACAGCTCTGTGGACACAGCCATGTGCATGTGTCTGGCTGGGTGATGGGCCGACAACCACGGGTGAAGCACTTTTGAATCTTTGTCTTTTGTTTAACCAGGTCCCAGGCAGGGAGGCCCGTTCCCGGGGCCCTGGCGTGGGTCTTAGCCCCTCGCTGGTCCTGTTCGCTGAGCCCCACCGACCATGGAGAGCAAAGGGGATGTCAGCAGCCAGGACAGTGGGCTCATGCTGCACTCAGGTGGGTGAGTGGCAGGGGAGCCAACCGCTGCTGCTGGTGCCTGCACCCACTTTCTGCGTTGGCTGGGGAGGGCAGGGCGGTGGGGAGAAGCCGGTCCCCTCGGGCGAGGCTGTGGGACTTGGCTCCTGGGTGCTGCTTCCAGCTTCTCTTGCCAGGACCAAAGGCTGCATCCACAGGGCAGCCCATGCGCTGGGCACATGTCAGCCTGATGTGCCTGTGCTATCACACGTATCCCTCCTGTAACTGTAGCCATAGGCAGGGCTGGGCCGGCCTGGGCGGGGGCCTGTCAGGGCTGGGCTGGCTGGGGCTGGGCGGTTGGCAAGGAGGGGGCCGAAGTTCCAGCTGTGAGGGGAGATCTCAGTGTGCCGGGGAACTTCCAGTTTTCAGCATTCATTTGGCAAAAGTGACCAGCTGCGACCGCCCCACGTGCGCAGCCATTCCTGGAGTGAGTCTGTCAGCGTCCCACACCTGGCCATGGCCGCCAGGGCCTGGGAGGGTGTCCCCAGCTCCATGCAGGCTGGGAGCTCCCCGGTGAGCGAGCTGGCCTTGGTAAGTGCCAATCAGATTCACAGCTGGAGTCACCTACAAGAACACGGCCTCCAGGATCAGGGCCTGGATTAGGACCTTAGCTCCGGCAGGGGCTGGTACCAGCAATGTCAGGAGAGGTGTCAGAGCCCCAGGCAGCTCAGGAAACGGGCAGGAATGGCCATTGCTGCCAGCAGCGCGCTGAGTGAGCCGCAACTCCAGCCCAAGGGCGGGTGCTGAGCCACAGGAAATTCCAGAATAAAGGAATGTCGTGGTGCAAAGGGGAGTCATTGGTCTCTACTGCCTCTGTTCCCTTTGCGGTCAGCTCTGAGGACCCTGCTCACCTCAGGCACACTGGTTGCCTGGCTGTCTGTTAGACCATCAGTGGTTTCCTGCAGTACCTGGTTTGCACTCACCTGGAGCTGGCTGCAGTATGCCAGTCCAATCCCCCTCTGCAGGCTGGGCTGGGAGCCTGGAGGCCAGCCTGTGTCTGAAGTGCCACTTACCCTCAGCTGGGCTTCTGCCAGTTCTAGGATAGCCCCAAAGGCCATCATGTTTCTGGTACGAGCCCCACACTGGCTCCAAGCAGTTCTGTCCGAATCACGAGACCTCAAGGTCCCTGGCTTCCTGAACCTGCCCATCCAGCAGGCCCCACCTCAATCCACAGAGGATGAGTGTCAGAGAGAGAGTTGTGTTAGTCTGTAGCTTTGAGAACAGCAAGAAGTCTTGTGGCACCTTACAGACTAACAGATATTTTGGAGCATGAGCTTTCGTGGGCAAAAACCCGCTTCATCAGATGCATGAGTGGGGGTGGGTTTCAGAGGGGTATTTAAAGAGTGGGGTCCCAGTAACAGGGAGGGCCAGAGCTGACAAGGCCTATTCAGCAAGGTGGAAATGGCCCATTATCAATAGTACCTATCAAAAGAGGCAAAAAACAGGTCAGATCAGACAGGGGGAGCTGAGCCTTTGTCAGAGTCTAATGTGGAGATCTTAACACCCAGGGCAGAGAAGCTCTTTGTAAGCCACTCCCAGTCTCTGTTTAATCCTTGGTTAATGGAGTCAAGTTTGCAAATGAATTGCAGCTCAGAGATTTCTCTCTCCATTTGATTTTCTGAAATTTCTCTGTTTCAGGACTGCCACCCTTAAATCTCATCCATGGATGAGTGGTGGCACTGGGCTGACAGGCTGGGCAGGGAGTCTGTCTTAGATGCATTGTGGGAAATATCAAAGCAAGCTGGAAATTGAAATTTCTGTCCTGTAAAAAATTCCAATAGTTCCAAATTAATTAACTTCTTAAATTAGCGTTTATCCCAAATTCGGCTGAAATGTCAACAGATCGTGGTCACACAACTTTCACCATGATTCGGTAAATGACAGGATGACTATGGCGCTGGGCCTCATGAGAGACAAAACCCACCTAAGAAGTCAAGTCCACAGAGGACTGTGGTGGGGGAGGGCACAATATATCCAAATTACAGCTCCCATGAGGCCCTGCAGGAGCTGGTGGACACAGAATAGTGTAACATGGACTGGGAGGGAAACCTGAGTTCAGCAAACCAGAGCCTCACAGCTGGGCTGGCTCAGCCCAGCCCAGAATTTCCCATTTGTATTTTCCCATAAAAAGCAGCATATAGAAAATGAACTCTCAAAGATGAGCAAGTCACTGTGGAGAAACTCAATGAATTCTTTGCTTCAGTCTTCATGGCTGAAGTTGTTCAGGAGATTCCCAAACCTGAGGCGTTCTTTGTGGGTGACAAATATGAGGAATTGTCCAAGACTGAGGTGTCATTATAGGAGGTCTTGGAACTAATTTACAAAGTTAAAGGTAACAAGTCACTGGGACCAGATGGCATTCACCCAAGAGTTCTGAAAGAACTCAGATGTGAAATTGTGGAATCATTAACTGTCGTTTGTAATCTATCCTTTAATTCAGCTTCTGTACGCAATGATTGGAGGATAGCTAATGTAAAGCCAATATTTAAAAAGGGCTCTACAGGTGATCCTGGCAATTACAGACCAGTAAGTCTACTATCGGTACCGGACAAATTAGTTGAAACCATAGTAAAGAATAAAATTGTCAGACACATAGAAGAACATAATTTGTTGGGCAAAGTCAACATAGTTTCTGTAAAGGGAAATCAGTTTTTACTAATCTATTAGAGTTCTTTGAATGGGTCAACAAACGTGGACAAGAGGGATCAAGTACAAATAGTGTGCTTAGATTTCCAGAAAGCCTTTGACAAGGTCTCTCACCAAAGGCTCTTACGTAAATGGGATAAGAGAGAAGATCCTTTCATGGATTGACAACTAGCTAAAAGACAGGAAACAAAAGGTAGGAATACATGGTAAATATCCGGAATGGAGATGGGATACTGGTGGCATTCCCCAAGGGTCAGTCCTAGGACCAATCCTATTTAACTTATTCATAAATGATCTGGGGAGAGGGGTAAACTGTGGGTGGCAAAATTTGCAGATGACACTAAACTGCTCAGGAGAGTTAAGACCAAAGCAGACTGTGAAGAACTTCAAAAGGATCTCACAAAACTGAGTGATTGGACAACAAAATAGCAAATGAAATTTGATATGGGTAAATGTAGATTGCACATTGGAAAAATGCACATTGGAAAGAATAACCCCAGCTGTACACACAGCATGATGGGAGCTAATTTAGCTACAACTAATCAGGAAAGAGATCTTGGAGTCCTCGTGGACAGTTCTCTGAAAACACCCACGCAGTGTGCAGCAGCAGTCAGAAGGGCACACAGGATGGTAGGAATCATTACGAAAGGGTTAGAGAAGCAGACGAAGAATATCTTATTGCCCTTATATCAATGCATGGTTTGCCTACAGCTTGAACACTGCATGCAGATGTGGTCTCCTCATCTCCAAGAAGGTCTATTGGCATTAGAAAAGGGTCAGAAAAGGGCAACTAAAATGATTAGGGGTTTGGAACGGGAATAAGAGACTGAGACTCTTCAGCTTGGAAAAGAGTAGAGTAATGGGGGATATGATAGAGGTCTGTAAAATGATGAGTGGTGTGAAGAAAGTGAACAAGAAAAATTATTTACTTGTTCCCATAATGTAAGAACTAGGGGACACCAAGGTTATGTCTACGCGTGCCCCTCCTTTTCGGAAGGGGCATGTAAATGAAGTGAGTCAAAATGCTAATGAGGCACTGATATGAATATTCAATGTATCATTTGCATACTATCTGCCACCTGGAGCATCGAAAGTGCTGCTTTCTCATTGCAAACTTTGAACTGCAATTGTGTGGGAAGAAGGGCGCTTTCGAAATCAGGGCTTCCTTCGAGGGAGCACCATCTACACGGCTAGTTTGCAATTCGAAAGCAACACTTTTGACACTTTGGGTGGCAGCCCTTATGTGAATGAGGCACGGCATAGTCATATCAGTGCCTTATCAGCATTTTTGCCCCATTTCACTTACATGTCCCTTCCAAATAAAATTGGTGGGCAGCAGGTTTGGAACAAACAGAAGGAAATTCTTCTTCACACAGTGCACAGTCAACATGTGGCTCTCCTGGCCAGAGGCGCCTGTGAAGGCCAGGACTATAACAGTTCCACAAAGAGCTTGATAAATCCATGGAGGTCAGGTTCATTAATGGCTCTTAGCCAGGATGGGTAAGGTATGGCGTTTGTCAGAAGCTGGAGATGGATGGCAGGACAGAGATCATTACCTGTTTGGTCCACTCTCTCTGCGGCAGTAGGTATTGGCCGCTGTTGGCAGACAGGATATTGGGCTGGATGGACTCTTGGTCTGACCAAATATGCCCGTTCTGATATTCCTAAATTTTGACAAAAAGCAATTCTGCAGAAATTTTTGATTTGCCAGTTTGTGTATCTTGCATCGAAGAGCCCTGTTCAAATTTGAAATTCCATGACTCATGAGACTTAAACCCTTGTACTCTGAGTGGAGCACAGGTCCTCTACAAGTCTCTTCTTCACTCTGCCTTGGGACAAAACTTCTAGCTGACCCCAGGAGTTCCCCAGTTGATGTCCTTCAACCTCAGTCAACCTTCTCCACGTTGTCTGAGATTTTCCTCTTTTGTGTTTTCCTTGCGGGTTGCATGTGAGAGCTTGACAGACAATGCTGGATGATGGTTTTCTGGGAGTGTGGCCCAGCCATCCGCACTTTCTTCTCTTGATTTGAAAGTCAAGTCATTCTTTTCCTGCTCTGTTCCAAAGCTCCTCATCTGTGACCAGGTCTGTTTGTGAATATCTGTAGCTTGTGATTTGAAGACTTTTTAGCATGCCAGGTCTCGCACCTGTACAAGAGCGCACTGTTCACATCCATTCCCCCGCGTAATTCCCCAGCCAGATCTGTGACACGAATGATCTCAGCAGCAGGATCCACCCACACCTCCCATCTGCTAATGCCAATCAAGTGGAACATAAGCACACCTGGGCTCATGTGGGGAGCTGTATGGGGCAGAGTTGTCTCTGGGCTCTTTGTTGGTATAAGGACTGACCTGCTCGGATGCCCTTGAGCACGTAATAGAGAGCACCATAACAACAGCCAATGAGTGCACATGTTTAATTCACAAGAGCTGTTACTGAGGGGGGCAAAATGAGTCAGGCTGCGACTTGTCCAAGGCCACAGGGAGAGTCATGGTTGGTGACTGGCGCAGAGCCTTGGATTTCCTGTTGCTCAGCCCTGTACATGGCATGGAGGCTGCCACTCTCATCCTGGAAAGGGCAGAGCCCCCAGCTGAGTTGAGCTGTGTAAATGGGGCCCCAGCTGGCAGGAGACATAATCAGAAGCAAAGCTGGCACACAAGATGGTGTCCAGGCACCTGAGAATCTATGCTCCGAGCTGGCCCCGGTTTGCATTCAGAGCTCGCCCTGCGTCTGCCCACTGACTGCTGAATTAGGACCTTGTCTCGCCCCTGCAGGCCCACACAGCCCTGGGCTGCTGCTGAAGAATCTGAGGCAGGCAGTGCGCAAGCAGCAGGAGCTGGAGGCAAAGCTGGAGGCCTGTCTGGAGGAGCTGAGGAAGCTGTGTCTGCGGGAGGCGGTGAGGACACGGCGTCTGGCTGGGGAGACGGGCGTGTCTGCTGGGCTGGGCTGGCGGCTGGTTGGCTGAGGAGATTGTTCATCCACCTCTTGTTCAGAGAGGAAACTGGTGGTGTTCCTGGAGCTCAGGAATTCCTGCACATTGTGGTGGGGGCGTCCCAGCCAGCCCAAAGCCAGGGCTTCACCCCCAGCCCTCAGCTGCAGGCTGCCACGTCCAGGCTGGGTGCCTGGAGCGTTCCGAGGGCTTAGCTTGGGCTCCTAGGTGCTCTGGTGGCTGCGCTGTCTCAGGAGGGTGGGGAATACGCAGCCGTGCCAGCCAGTCAGTGCAAAGGTAATAACATACCTGCAGCTCCAGGGCCTGCCCCCACAGTGCCACACGCAGGGTGGCCAGAGAGCCCACTCCTCCCCAGCCTTTCTGGCGTTTCTCCCGGGAGTCCCTCGCCCATCCCTGGTGGAAAAGATAGTCTGTGATCCCTGCTTGGCCTCGCGGGGGCTGACGTCTCTTCCTGCCCCCAGGAGCTCACGGGCATGCTGCCGCAGGAGTACCCTCTGAGGCAGGGGGACAAGGCCCCCCTGGTGCGAAGGCGGATCGGCGCCGCGTTCAGGCTGGATGAGAAGACGATTGTCTCCCGGGGTGTGGTGAGGAGTCTGAGCTCTCTTCCTGGCCCGATGGAGGCACACAGGGGTCACAGACATCCTGCCTGGCGGCTCATGTGTGGTGAATTTGTAGGGTCTCAGAACAGGTGTGTGGGGCCCAGCATGCCCATGGGCCCTGTCCAGTGGCTGCAGCCTGGTTGTCTCACAGCACACGAAATGCTCCAGTTTTCTCACTGGCTTTCTCAGCGCAGAGGGAAAGCGCTAAAAGGCCCATCTGGGTCAGTGGGAGGTGTCAGTGAGACATGCTTCCCTTACCTCGGTCCATGTCCTACCTTCCTGGTAGCTCAACAGAGCCGAGCCGTCTGCAGGCTGCACCCTCACCCCACAGTCAGCCCCGTAAATGCCCTGGGTACAGGCTGCGGGGCCCAGCTGGCTCAGACAGGAGAGCCTGCTCTGGAGGGCACTGCACAGAGAGATAGACATGGCCCCATTCCTGTGAGGAAGCTCAGAGGTGCTGGTGCTTTGGTGCTGAGCCAGCAGGGTGGCGGAGGGGACAGGGTGTGGCTCCATCACAGGGGCAGAATTGCTTGATTTGTGCAGGAGTTCGTTAATATTCCCAACTCTCCATCTCCTGGTACCTCAGTCCCCTGTGCCTGCCCATACCTTGGCTCATGCTAGTGAGCCAGTGCCCAGATGTTGCTGAGGGGCAGGAGTACATTTCCTGCTGAGTCAGGAGGATCTCAGTTGGCTCCCATCTTGGGAACTGCCTCAGGAGAGACCACAAGAGGTGGGAGTCCTGTGTGCAGATATGGTCCCACCTCCGGGAGGGCCAGGTGGGGCTCTCGCCTCAGTCTAAATCATTCCTGGCACTCTCCACTCTGAGAGCCAGGTCCTTGGAGAGGAAGTCTGCTGAGGGGTCAGGGCACCAGCCTTGGATGCTGAAGAGCTGGGTTCAAACCTCATTTTCTGTCTTGGACTCTCTCAGCTGCTTCTCTGGCCTGGCTCTTAAAGCTCTCAGTGCCTGGAGGCTGGGCTCAGAGCCCCTCTGCTGTAGTGCCCTGCCTAGATGGGAGACAATGTTGTCCTGGTCAGAGCATGGGACTAGCAGTGCTTAGCTACAGCAGCAGGAGATCTGGGAGGGCCTCAGACGTGTCCTGCCAGTGCACCTGTACTAACTCCCTGTAATCAGTGCCTTACAGGGGAGCCCTGATCCCAGCTGACCTCTTCTGCCCAATGGCATCTCCTGACACTTGTGCCTGTGTGACCCCTTCTCTGAGCAGCTGGAAGGTGGGGCAGACCCAGACAGCTACCTGGGGGTGATGAAATGAGTACAGCTGGGAGGGAAGGAGCTTGCTCCCCTTGACTTGCCTCTTAGCCCAAGTTCCCTAGGGCAGAGGCTTTGAGCCCACATGTTCTGGGCCTGCCTCGTCTCTCCCGGCAGAGGTTCCCAAGTGAGGTCTTGTGTCCTCTTCCAACCTAGGACCCACTGAGCATGCTGGAGAGAGACCTGGCCCTGCAGCTGCAGATTGTGGCAGCCGTGCGTCACCTCCACCAGGAGGAGAACCTCAGCAAGCACGTCAGGAAGCGGCGGAAGAGCACGGTGCTGAAGGAGGAAAGGAAGTTGAAGGAGCTGGAGAGCGCCCTCAATGAGTGGCACTTGGCAGCCACACAGGAGCCAAGACCCAGCACCACAGCTCCTGGGGGTGAGCTGCATGTGTGCTCAGATCCCTCCCATCCTGACCAGGGCTAGCGAGAGCAGGCATGATACATGGGGAGCCCCCAGGCACAGCCCCCTCCCACCTGCTCTCCCAGAGATCAGCTGCATCCAGCAAAGGGCCACGCTTGGAGCCTCAATGAGGCTGGGCCAGCATGACGCAGCTGAGCCCATGTGAGGGTTTGCCCTGCTCTGAAGACTGTGCCACAGGACGTTTTGGATAGGAATAGGTGCTAAGACCCTGGGCTCCTTGATAGAGCTGTGCAGGGATCACCAAGCCCGGATCACCCAGAATGGCTGTGCTGTGGGCTGTTGCTTGAGCTTCATGTCCAGGGACTTTCATGTAGCCCCCAAGATGTTGTAGTATGGGGAAGGTCACACAGGCCATGAATGGTCTCACTGGTTCATGAGAACCAGTCTCCCAGCTCTGCAAGGGGTCAGTCCTGGCCGCTCCTGAGGAAGGAGAGGACAGGACCTCATGGCTCAGCTGCCCCTTGGGGAGCTCTTCTGATGATTACGTTAAACCCTTGAGAAGAAGCTGGAGGTCCCCAGAGAATAGTTGGTCGTTATGCTGCTTCCCTGGAGCTCCTGAAGCAGCTTCCTGGAAGTAATGCACATTTCTAGCTAAAACCCCAGGGCCGTGATTTCTCTCTGTGCTGCTGGAGAGGGAGTCCCCCCAGGTGCTGTTACTCCTGGGTGATGCTAGTGTGAGTGGGAGAAGAGTGAGGCCCACAGAGGTGCCCTAGTGGTCACCCCAGCAGCACCCTCAGTGGCCCACCCTGTCTTCTCTAGCTTTTCTTTCCTTCTTTGGCTCTATTTCTTGAACAGCTGCTGTCTTCACAGCACACTCCTGCCTGTCCCTGCCCCGAGCTCCTGGCGCCCTCTGCCACCTAATGGCTGTGGCAGGTGGGGCAAGGAGTGTCTCCACAAATCGGTCGTTCATCCAGCAATGTGAGCTGAGCCCAGGAAGACGTGTGGAGTTGATTTCGATTCGTCCCAGGCTCAGAAAAATGTACAGAAAAGTTCCAAAAGGGTTGAACTGTTTTGTTTTGACATTTTCAAGATGAAAAATTCTGGTTTTCTGATTCTAAAAGACTTCTGAGTGCGTCTACACGAGCTTTCTATATCTAGATCAGTTTCAAAAGGGGGCCTAAGGTCAAAAGAGGCCGTGGAGCATCTACACACATAACGGCCTCTTTCGAAATGCTTTTCGTCACACAGGGTCCGCATTTCGAAACGGCTCGTCCGATCTGATTGCAGGAGGAGCGGGGGCTTTGGAAGCTGCACTTCAAAGGAGGGCATGTGTAGCCACTCCCGACCCGCTCTTCCAAAAGAGCAGGTCTGCCACGGCAGCAGCCATAGGGAGCACAGAGACGCTCTCGCCAGCACCGGCAGGGCTCTGTGGTACCTGGGTCCAGACGCTCTTAAAGCTGCAGGGACCCAGAAACCCCATGCAGGAAGCTGAGGGTGTGCTGGCAGCCTGAGGAGCATGAGCACCAGCCAGCCCAGGAACGCCGCAGCCTTCGACCGCCTGTCCCAGGGCTCCAGAACTGTAGCCACCCCCTCCGCCCAGGTGATCGAGTGCGATCGAAGGTGAAAGAACTCAGGCAGGCCTAGAGTCAGGCCCCGGACTTGGCCAGGCACTCGGGGAGGGGCCTCACTGAGGCCCTGTATTATAAGGCGCTACCCCTGCTCCTGGGCCCAAAGGATGCATCCGAACCGGTGGCTGTCATTGACACTGTTGGCCCTAAGAATGAACCCGAGCAGGGGCAACAGGACCAGCCGGGACCCTCAGGCCGGACCAGCGCGGAGGAACTGGGGAGCGCCTTGGAGGAGGAGGGTCCCCTTGTCATTGCCATCACCTCCAGCTCCTCCAGCCAGGCCCCCTCAAGCCACAGCTCCCCGGATCTGTTCTCGGCACCCCAGGTAGGTCACTGGCAATTCGGGAACCCTAGGCTGGGGAAGGAGACGCCCTTCCCTGCATCCCCCGGCCGTGTCCCAGGCCCAGACGCGGCGTGGACAGCACCACCACCGTCCCAACCGGAAAGGAAGACGGTGGGTGGACCACTTCCAGCAGGTGCTCCACAGATGCAGCCCCCCAGCCACATGGGAACCCCCAGAGGGGTCGGTCAAGTGGCTGATGAGTCGGGGGACGGCTTGCAGGGGGCGAGGTGGGACCCCTGGGGAGAGGTGGCAGGACTGACTCTCTCCCCTGGTGTCTCCTCCGCGTTGTTCTCCATGAGCCAGGGCGGTCCCATCCTGGCAGCCAGTAGTCCTGTCCCGCCCCCCCCGAGGGAGCAGGAGAATCGCCGTCCCCCCTGCCCCGGCCGGCGCTCGCCCAGCCCTGCAGGGCCACCTCCGCTGCTGCCACGACCAGGACGAGGCCCCAGCCGCCCACACCACTGCCATCTGGGAGCAAGCGCCCATCATCTGGCAGTGGCTCCAGCGCCTGGCCTGCCAGAGCCAGAGTGCCCTGCCGCCCCCTGCCCTCACCCCTATCGTCCCCGAATTGACCACCCTGATCCCGGCCAGCCTCTCCCCAGCTGCCCGGCTCACAATGGGCCAGTGGTTCTTCATCAGTGCAGGCCAGGGTGAGCCTGGCCCCCTTTCTCCCCCCCAGCCCTCCCCGCCTGGCCCTACCTCCCCATAGTCCCTGCCCCATAGCCCCTGGACCCAGGGTGGCAAGCCCCACCCCCCGCCAAGATCCCCAGCCTCCCATCCCTGTGGAAGAATAGGTCCTACCTTGCCCATGGCCCCCCCACCCGAGTTGCTTCCCCCCTTCCCCACTGTATGTACTTCCCCCTCGTTTGCCCCTGTAGATAGCCTCCTGTTAGAATAACCAGACGCCCATTTACAATTAAATGACATTTATTTGCAAGTTTGGTTGAGTGCGGTTTGTAATGTTGATAAGCATAACTAAAGGGTATATTTTCATCCACCCCGGTGTTGCTTTTGCTTTTGCGGGTACCAGTGCAGGATGGGTGTGTGGGGCAGCGGTGCGGCGTGGAGGGTGCCTGGGGGAGCGTCACTGAGGCTCCCTGTTGAAGGCCTCCCAGCGGGCTTCCCAGACCCTAATTCCATCCCTGTGTGCTGAGTATCAGGGGCTGCAGCCGCTGCTGATAGCTGGTGCCGCCATCCGCAGCCCACCCCTGCACAAACTGCTCGTGCTTGCTCTTGCTGATACTGTGCAGAGCACAACAGGCTGTGACCACCCCGGAGGATGCTGGGGAGGCCGATGTCCAGGCACAGGTGCAAGCGCTGAAAGCAGCCCTCTAGGCGCCCGAAAGCCGCTCCATGGTATTGCAGGCGTAGTTGAGGCGCTGGTTAAATATGTCCTGGTTGAGGGGTGATGTCCCCTGAGTAGGCACACATCAGCCATGGCTGCAAGGGGTACACCCATTGGCCACCATGTAGGGCAGCATCATGATGGCCCCCACAGGGAACTCCCGGGCAGGGACATAGGTGCCCTCTTCCATTCAGCGCCCAGTCAGGAATACTGGAATACCCGGGCATCATGGGCTCGTCCAGACCAACCCACACAGATGTTGGTGAAGGAGGCCTTGGCATCCCCAAGGGCCTGCAGCACCACCGAGTGGTACCCCTTGCGGTTCTAGCCTACCCTGTGCTGTTGGCCAGGGTGTGGGTTGCTATATGGTTTCCATCGAGGGCGCTGAAATGGTTGGGGAACCCAAGGGCTGTGAATCCTGCCATGGTGGCGTCAAGGTCCCTGACCCGGATGGCCCTTTGCAGGAAGGTGTGATTGCTCACCTGGAGCAGCAGTGTCAGGGAGGGCATCGACAACTGGGCCTGCATGGTGAGGTGTCGTGTGGCCCTCAATGCCCCAGCTCCCTCCCCGGCAGGGCCCCTAGCCCGAGAGCCCACTCCTCCTTCCCCATGGTGGCTGTAAGACTCCAGCTTGACTTACCTTCAGGAGGATGGCCCGACAGTGGCCTTGCCCACCCCGAATTGGTGTCCAACCAAACGGTGGCTGTCCGGGGTGGCCAGCTTCCATAATGTGACCCCATCCTTTTTTCAAGTGGGAGTGTGGGTCGCATGTAGGTGTCCTTGTGCTGCAGGGCAGGTGAGAGCCAGAGGCACAGCTCCGTCACTGTCTGGCTTGACGTCCTAAAGTTATGGAGCCACCTTTTGTCATTGCACTGGCCCACCACCAGCCTCTCCCCCAGTCTGCACTGCTGGGGTACCTCCAGAGACGCCGGAGAGGACGGGGAAGAGGACATAGTGCGTGCTCTGTGGCAAGGGCCTGCAGGACCCCAGTGGGAGGGGTCACGGATTGGAGGGCTTCCACCAGGGCCAGGATGACAATGGCCAGCTGAGCCCTGGGGTCGGAGGAGACATCGCCCTTGGGCAGGTGTTGGGGATCCATATGATGTGGCCTTTGCTCCGGGCACAGGGTCTGCCCTGCTGTCTGCAGCTCAGCAGACGTCTGCATGTGCAGGGTGGGTGTGTTTGGGTGGGGTCCTTTCAGGAGGTGTCTGGCTGCGAGCCCCGGAAGGACTGCTCAGCCATGTGACCCCATGCACGGCACTCCCGGCTTGGTTTTTCGAAAGGGCTCGCATTGCTGTGTGGACGCTCCCCTTCGAAAGAACGAGAAACTCTTTCAGCAGAGCAGACTGGTATTACAATTTGCTTTGTGTGTGTAGATGCGTTTTTTTCCGAAATCCCTTCTTTTGATCCCGATTTTTAAAAATGCAGCTTTGGAAATTTGCAAGTAGCGTAGACACAGCCTTGGCGTCCAAATTGAAACTCGTTAGACAAAACAAATATTAGGAAAGAAAAACAAGGGGAACCTGAAATAAAGCCTTTCAAAATAACCATTGAAAAATCATTCAACCAACGAAAACAAAATATTTTGCTTCACTGGAACCAAAACTTTTTGTAGTTTTTGGTTTGATATTTTTTTCGGTTCCAATTCAAAACGGGGAAATGTTCAAACTCTTGGAAGTGTGCGAAGGTTGAGACGTGGGTGCTCCCAGCTCTAGCTCTGAGCTGTGCAAAGCAGAGCAGACTAAGCCAAAACAGTATTTTGCCTTTTTATGGGGCGTTTCATCTGAGGCTCTCAAAGCTCTTTTCAGACCCTTCTTGAAGCAACCCGACCTCCCTTAGCCAGAGAGGGGAGACCCAGGGGCAGTCGCAGTCTGTCTGAAGTGGAGCCAGAGGCTGTCAGACAGCTGGCAGCATCAGGGGACAGGCAGAAAGCTCGGGGTTCCATGGGCTGGTGGCCTGTGGTGCGGGTGGGGGGAGTCTTTGAGCCCGTCCAGAGTTAGTGGGCTCAGTAGCTGCCGTCAGTGTGATCTGCACCAGATAGGTCAGAGGCATGTGTAAGGCACAGTGAAGAGGGGACTTCCCAGGCTTCAGGGACCTTGTCCCACCTGGCCTGAGGCAGTGAGGGCAGGGGGAGGGCAGGGGAAGGGGAAAAAACAGGCTGTTAAGGAGCAGTTACTTCTGTGGGGGACTGGCCATGTGCTCAGCATGGGGCTGAGCTCTGAGGCAGAACACAGCTGGAGGCTGCAGCAGGGAAGGGCCATTACCCTTTGTGGGCAAGAGGCAGCAGGCTCTGGACTTCGGCATGGGCCGGGAGCGCTTGCCCTGCTGCTGCGGGACCCAAGCCGAGCTCTGCACCCTGCGCTGTGTGCCGTGCCCGGTGCATGGGCCGGGAGCGCTTGCCCTGCTGCTGCGGGACCCAAGCCGAGCTCTGCACCCTGCACTGTGTGCCGTGCCCGGTGCATGGGCCGGGAGCGCTTGCCCTGCTGCTGCGGGACCCAAGCCGAGCTCTGCATCCTGCTCTGTGTGCCGTGCCCGGTGCATGGGCCGGGAGCGCTTGCCCTGCTGCTGCTGACCCAAGCCGAGCTCTGCACCCTGCGCTGTGTGCCGTGCCCGGTGCATGGGCCGGGAGCGCTTGCCCTGCTGCTGCGGGACCCAAGCCGAGCTCTGCACCCTGCGCTGTGTGCCGTGCCCGGTGCATGGGCCGGGAGCGCTTGCCCTGCTGCTGCGGGACCCAAGCCGAGCTCTGCATCCTGCGCTGTGTGCCGTGCCCGGTGCATGGGCCAGGAGCGCTTGCTCTGCTGCTGCTGACCCAAGCCGAGCTCTGCATCCTGTGCTGTGTGCCGTGCCCGGTGCATGGGCCGGGAGCGCTTGCTCTGCTGCTGCTGACCCAAGCTGAGCTCTGCACCCTGTGCTGTGTGCCGTGCCTGGTGCAGCTAGGGAGACTCAGGCAGCAGTGGGAGTGCCCTCATGCCTCTAGGGCTTCTGCTGTTGGTACCCCTGGAGAGCCCCTTGCCTGGGGACGAGGGGAGGGGAAGGGTGGAGGGACATGCAGTTACAGCTTGAGGCCCAGGCTGCTGCATCCCAACAAGTCGCACTGGCTGGGGAGCCTGGCCCTTTCCTGCCCGTGGGCTGGTCACAGCCCCGGCCCAGCCCTGTGAGCACCTGCCTTCCCTCACTATGCCTCTTTCTCATTGCTTCCCTAGAGCCAAGGACCTCAGGGGACAGCTCCATCTCCCATGCCATCCTGTTGCAAGAGGGTAAGGCCCACACTGGCGTCGGGCTTTCCCTTCCCATGGACGGGGCAGTGTCGGCCCCCCAAGTGGGGAAGAGCCCGTCTGCTCTATTCCGCTGGCGAGAGAAGCATTTGCTGTGGGGTGAGCCAGGCAGGCCATGCGGGAATGGGCTGTCGGCCATGGGTGGGGGGGCAGAGTACAGCGCCAGAGGGAGGGTGAGGGGCAGGCAATGCAATTCCTGCCCCATGTTCACCCCACGCCCCATTCTCTTTCAGGAGAACCCCAGGCTCTGAATCATCCTGCTGCCCGGCAGCTCCCAGCACCCAGCCTGTCAAAGAGCTCCCCAGCCCTGCCCGCCCGCTCGGCCCCTCCCCAGCAATGCAGGGGGCTGCCACCCACACAGCATGAAGAGCTGGAGTGCTCGTCCGTGCAGCACAGCCCCTGGGTGGAAACCAGCCTCGAGAGGCCCTGCGTGGAGCCCAAGGAGGAGCTGTGCAGCATGGCAAGGTATAGAGCGTGGGCACAGGCTGGGGAACAGCCGTGCAGAGATGGAGTAAGCGTGGGAGGCACAGAAATACTTGGCTTGTAAGGCTGCAGAGCCACAGGAGAGAGCGATGGTGGCGTGCTCTTCCCTGCGTGCTGGCCTGCACCCAGCCTCACACTGGGGCCCTAGAGCTGAGCCTGGAAGCAAGAGCACAGAGACGTGGCCACTGGAAATCCAGGGCTCCGGCCTGACACGTCAGCCAGGCATCGGCTGGGCCTGACGCCTCGTGTCCTGGCCCAAGCAGCTGGGCTCGTACAAGCTGGGGCTACGGGCAGGCTGGCATGTGGCTTTCTCTCTCCCCCTCCACGCAGGTGGTGCTGCCCCCAGCTTCCTCTGCTTGCTGGTCCCCACGGGCAGTGCAAGAGACTGTCTCTCCCCTCCGCTTCCTCCTCACTCGCCCACCCCTTGTTGCTGGCAGCAGGAGGTGAACCGAGACCCTGTGTCTGGCGGTGGTGGCCCCTCCAGCAGGAGCTACAAGGCAAAGCAGACTGGTGGGCCTGGGCTCCGTGGGTCCCCTGTGGCGGGGGCAGAGAGGTGCTCTGTGGTGGGGCGCCAAGGCGGAGGTTTGGGCACAGTTTCCATCTCCCCAGGGCTTTGTGCCACTTGGCTCCCCTGGAAGGAGACGCGCTGATGCTGCAGTGTCTGTGTGGGAACTGCAGCTCTTGCACACGGAGGGTGACCAGCCGTCCCGTGCTGGGCGGGGCAGTCCCGGAGGCATCCCGGCTTACCTTTCAACTGGGTCCAGGTCTCCCGTATTTGGCCCTCCCACTTCCTGTGCTGGCCGCAGACTAGCAGGGCTTTTGTTCCAGCCCCCGCCAGATTTAAAAGGGGGAGGGGTAGGTCAGTGCTTTGCACATGGGCCTGCTAAGCCCAGGGCTCTGTCTCTGTGTGTGTGTGTGTGTCTAAATGTAGCTCCACACCCGCTGCACCACTGGGATGCCACTGCCAACCCCAGCTGCCTTGCGCAGGTGCCTGCTTGGGCTGGGGACAGAGCTGGGGGATTAGAAAGTGGGGGCTGGAGCAGGGGATCTGGGGCTATCGCCAGAGCCCTCCACCCCCCATCCCTGCCGCAGGGGGCGGGGTGTGGAGCCAGAGCCCCACTGCCCCCCGAGCCCTGCACAGCGTGGGGGCAGAGCCCCCCTCCCCCAAACCCCCACCAGGGCTGGAGCCTTGTACTGTGTGGGGCCGAGGCCCTCTGACACCCCACAGAGCCCCCCTTGGAGCCCTGTGCAGTGTGGGTCTAGGGCCAGAGCCCTGTGGAGTCTGCAGCTCTGAGCCCTGACGAACGTGCTGCTGGCTTGTTTGTCTCCCCAGCCCCGGTGGGCTTGTGGGGCTGGCTGGGAAGGAGGGTGCAGGAATGGGCTGGGGTTTGGGCATTTGGCTGGGAGGTGAAATACAGCAGGTGAGGGGTCAGGAGAGGTCTAGGTGGGAAGAAGGGTGCAGCCATTGCCTGCCTCCGGGAGACCATCTGTCCTCTTTTAGCCGGGACGCCCCCCACCCCGCAGTACTTAGCCTAGGGGAGCGTGGGCACCCTACGTCCACTGGGCTGTTTGCTCTGTTTCTCTGCAGAAGCCCCGCTGGGGCTCCCGTGCTGGCGCCAACCCAGAGGACCACAGAGGTGCCCTGCGACGCCTTTGTCCCCATCAGGACCGTGGCCTTGCAGCGGCAGGCTGGCTACAGCGGGCCACCAACTCCAGAGATGCAGGCGAGGCAAAGGCCGTCCGAGCCCATGAGGTACTGGCCAGCAAGGGGCTCCCTGGGGGTGCGCGGGCTGGTGGCGCTGGCTCAGGAGAGAACAGCGAGAGGTGGCTGTGACACTGAAGCGGGAGAACTGACCTCTGTGCCTACCTTTGTCCCTGCCCTGCCAGGGGACCTGAGCCGAGTCACGGCCTTGCCCTGGGCCTCGGCTTCCCCGTCACTCGTTCCCTCTGTGCACCTGTGGGGCAAGGGCCATCCCTGTGCCACATGAGCTGTGGCGCTTGAGCCTCGCTGGTCAGAGGTGGTGACGGGTGGAATGAGCCCAGCTGGGGTGGGGAGAGCGGAAGACAGTGAGGCTGGATGCTCCCACCCCGCCACCGAAGCAGGACAAACGAGGACAGCAGCAAGGGGGGCCCTGGGCCTGGCGCTGGATTTCTGCTTCTGGAGCAGGAGGGGCTGATTTCGCTGCTACAGACTCGTCCTCCCCGAGCACAAAGCCGGGCTATGAAACCTGGTGTGTGTGTGTAACCCAGTGTGTGTGTGTGTGTGTGTGTCTGTGTGTCTGTGTGAGAGAGACAAAGCTGGTGTGTGTGTGTGTGTGTGTGTGTGTGTGTGAGAGAGACAAAGCTGGTGTGTGTGTGTGTGTGTGTGTAACCCAGTGTGTGCATGTGTAACCCAGTGTGTGTGTGTCTGTGTGTCTGTGTGAGAGAGACAAAGCTGGTGTGTGTGTGTGTGTGTGTGTGTGAGAGAGAGAGACAAAGCTGGTGTGTGTGTGTGTGTGTGTGTGTGTGTGAAAGAGAGAGAGAGAGAGAGACAAACCCGGTGTGTGTATCTGTGTGTGTGTGTAACCCAGTGTGTGTGTGTGTGAGAGAGACAAACCCGGTGTGTGCGTGTGTGTAACCCAGTGTGTGTGTGTGTGTGTGTGTGTGTGAGAGAGAGAGAGAGAGACAAAGCTGGGGGGTGTGTGTGTGTGTGTGTGTAAAACCCAGTGTGTGTGTGTGTGTGTGTGAAAGAGAGAGAGAGAGAGAGAGACAAACCTGGTGTGTGTGTCTGTGTGTGTGTGTAACCCAGTGTGTGTGTGTGAGAGAGACAAACCCGGTGTGTGTAACCCAGTGTGTGTGTGTGTGTGTGAGACAAACCTGGTGTGTGTGTATGTGTGTGTAACCCAGTGTGTGTGTGTGTGTGAGAGCGAGACAGACAAACCCAGTGTGTGTGTCTGTGTGTGTGTGTCTGTGTGTGTGAGACAAACCCGGTGTGTGTGTGTGTAACCCAGTGTGGGTGTGGGTGTGTGTGTGTGAGAGAGAGAGAGAGAAACCCGTTGTGTGTGTCTGTGTGTGTGTGTGTGTGTGAGAGACAAACCTGGTGTGTGCGTGTGCGTGCGTGTGTGTGCGTGTGACAAACCCGGGGTGTGTGTGTGTGTGTGTGTGTGTGTGTGTGTGTGTGTACCCCTGTGGCTGGGGAGCCAACACCTTTCTACCTACCACACCATAACGCTGAGCCCCATCGTGGTAGTGGCTAAGTATTAGCCACAGCAACCCCCCAGCAGCAGCCAAGTCTCGGGCTCCATTGAGCAACGGGTGCTGCTCTCTCCTTAATGCCACACACAACTGGGCCCAGCTCTGATCGGATGTGCGGAATTCCCCTCTCACGGCGGAGGGGCCCGGCTCTGTTCGGATGTGCGGAATTCCCCTCTGACAGCGGCTGGGCCCGGCTCCATTCGGATGTGCGGAATTCCCTTCTGACGGCGGAGGGGCCCGGCTCCGTTCGGATGTGCGGAATTCCCCTCTGACGGCGGCTGGGCCCGGCTCTGTTTGGATGTGCGGAATTCCCCTCTGACGGCGGTTGGGCCCGGCTCCGTTCGGATGTGCGGAATTCCCCTCTGACAGCGGAGGGGCCCGGCTCCGTTCGGATGTGCGGAATTCCCCTCTGACGGCGGCTGGGCCCGGCTCCGTTCGGATGTGCGGAATACCCCTCTGACGGCGGCTGGGCTCGGCTCCGTTCGGATGTGCGGAATTCCCCTCTGACGGCGGAGGGGCCCGGCTCCGTTCGGATGTGCGGAATTCCCCTCTGACGGCGGCTGGGCCCGGCTCCGTTCGGATGTGCGGAATTCCCCTCTGACGGCGGCTGGGCCCGGCTCTGTTTGGATGTGCGGAATTCCCCTCTGACGGCGGCTGGGCCCGGCTCCATTCGGATGTGCGGAATACCCCTCTGACGGCGGCTGGGCTCAGCTCCGTTCGGATGTGCGGAATACCCCTCTGACGGCGGCTGGGCCCGGCTCTGTTCGGATGTGCGGAATTCCCCTCTGACGGCGGCTGGGCTCGGCTCCGTTCGGATGTGCGGAATTCCCCTCTGACGGCGGCTGGGCCCGGCTCTGTTCGGATGTGCGGAATTCCCCTCTGACGGCGGCTGGGCCTGGCTCCGTTCGGATGTGCGGAATTCCCCTCTGACGGCGGCTGGGCCCGGCTCTGTTCGGATGTGCGGAATTCCCCTCTGACGGCGGCTGGGCCTGGCTCCGTTCGGATGTGCGGAATTCCCCTCTGACGGCGGCTGGGCTCGGCTCTGTTCGGATGTGCGGAATACCCCTCTGACGGCGGCTGGGCTCGGCTCCGTTCGGATGTGCGGAATTCCCCTCTGACAGCGGCTGGGGTCTGGAAATGGAAGGGGAGAAAGTGCTGGGTGTCTTGTAATGCTGCATTCCCTGTGGTGGGCTGTCCGGAGTGTGGCTGTGCCTGTATTGTCCTTGCCTTTTCCTGTGTGTCTGAGAGCATTTCCCCAGCCTGAGCCCAGAGAGTCCTGTGCTCATGCCTGAGCCTAGAAGACCCCTAAATCACTTTCTTCTGATGCCCAGGGCCAGTGTGTCCCAGGATCGAGCAGAGCCCCATGGGAGGAGCACGCTGGCAAGACGACGCCCCACCTATTACACCATCACTGTCCCCAGCTACTGCTTCCCTCCTTGCAAACCCAGCCCAGCCTCCAGCACCACGTACCACTCCAGTTCTGAAGACACCATTTCTGATGGCTCCAGCATGATGAAAGCCCCATTGCCTGGCAGCAGCAGCCCTAACATCACCTTCCTGAGGCCGGTGGCCCCACCGTCCCATCAGCAGGGCTGCGCGGGCCAGCGCTCCACCCGCCCTGACGCAGTGTGCTATCACCACACTCCCTCAAAGCAGCTCATGTCTCCCAGTTGCTTTCCAGCTGGGCCGGAGTTCCACCAGGGATACCGTTGCCTGTGGGCTGGAAGCCCAGTGCCTGTTCTCCATGAGCAGGACGTGGCGCAGCTGCACTGCCAGGCGCAGGGCCCAGCCCAAAGCAGGACTGTGCGCGCCCCATCCCTCAAGAACTGCGTGCCAGCCAGAGGCCGGGCCCTGTCCAGGTTGGCCGTGTCAGAGGAGCTAAAGTTGTGGCATGAGCGCACCAAGCTGCGAAGCTTGCGGCCCCACTCGCTGGACAGGCAGGGGGCCTTCTGCCTGAGGCACACACGCAGCAGGGAGCCGCCCGCCGCTGGGCAGCAGGTGCAGGTAGGCCTGGGTGCAGTGTGGGGCAGGGAGTGAGAGCCGAGGTGCGACGTGCTGCTGTGATGGGGAGAGTGGTGCCACCACGCCGGCCACCAGCCACATGTCAGTTGAGCTTGGCTTGAGCACCACAGTTTGAACCATGGCCCAGTCCGTCTTGTTAGACTCTGTGGCCGGGGGCACCTGAACAAACTGGGGGTCCCTTACCAAGCACCTCTCAGTGCCCAGTAAGTAAGGGCAGGCTGGCAAAGCCGGAGGGGGACCAGCCATTCCCCTTCGCAGGTCTAGGTTCAATCAGTGTTAGCCAATGGTCGGGTGAGATACCACCTACGCCCTTATTTTCATCCGAGTCTTTAACTGCTAGGACAGACAGCCCCTTCGCAGCGGGCAGCCTGGACAGGCTGATGGGTGCCCCAGTGGTTGCACTGAGAGCTTCCCACACCCAAGTCTCTAGCTGCTAGGACGAGAAAGTCCCTTTGCAGCGGGCAGCCAGGGTGGCTGACGGGTGCCCCAGAGAGTCTGCTCTGTGGAGGCAGCACGATTCAGCTCTCAGCTCTCAGCACTGTCTTACCAATGACCAGGCTAATTGCAGCTGAAAAGCAGCTGGGTTCTTTGCTTTGTGTTGGGCTTGCACAGCAACAGGGAGAGTCAGGTTACAGCTTAACCAGTTATTTATTGACTAAGGAGACTTAACTCTTATGGTTACGAGATTACAAGATATATATACTTTGTTGCAGGCTTACAAGATTTATACTTTGTTACAAAGATTACAAGGTTTACACTTTGTTCTTTAGTCGCCAGTAGCTAGCATGGAACAATTCATAGATCTATTATTGAATGTGCACAAAGAAAACAAAAGGAAAGCAATACATTGAACAGGTCTTATTCTCACCCCTGCATTACCAACGTGGCGTGGCCAGCGTTTCCACTCAAATCCTGGGGAAGAAGCAATGATAACGAGGAAACGGACGTCCTCTAGGCCCTCGGGAGGCAAAGACCCTCCTGACCGGTAGGTAGGGGTAATTGGAGCTCAGTTAGAGGAGCTGCCGGACCCTAACTTTATACCCATTGGGTCACCTACGCTTCTTCCTTACCTAAAGGGTGCCGATTGAATTAACTCGTCTCGAGACACCAGTTCTCACAAGGCTGGTTCACACCTGTGGGTTGGAGATAATTTTAGGGGATTCCTTCTTTATGGGCTGGAGATTTTTCCTCCGTCTGGGATGTTTGTGTCGGTGAATCAGCTGATGGTAATTAGACAAGGGCGGTCCGAGGCCCGGCTGTTATTAGCCCATTGTCTGTTGTTGTAGCTCCGGAGAACCAAAAAGACTGTGCCTGAGACAAGGACATCTGCGCCCTCGGGCATTCCAGGGCTGAGCTGTTTCTTCTAACCCTCTGGTGCTCTGAAGCACCCAGGAGAGAGAAGATGGAGTAGAGAAAGTGGGGTGGGGGGTTCATTCTGGCTACAGTCAGGTCCTAGGTCACTCCAACCTCACAACAACTCTATTGGCAGAGCTGTGTGCGAGGGGCGCCCGGGGCCGGGCTAGCAGCGCGGTGGGACAGTGAGGGGCAGAGCAGAGCTGTGTGCGAGGGGCGCCCGGGGCCGGGCTAGCAGCACGGTGGGGCAGTGAGGGGAGAGCAGAGCTGTGTGCGAGGGGCGCCCAGGGCCGGGCTAGCAGCGTGGTGGGGCAGTGAGGGGCAGAGCAGAGCTGTTTGCGAGGGGCGCCCAGGGCCGGGCTAGCAGCGCGGTGGGGCAGTGGGGGGCAGAGCAGAGCTGTGTGCGAGGGGCACCCAGGGCCGGGCTAGCAGCGCTGTGGGGCAGTGAGGGGAGAGCAGAGCTGTTTGCGAGGGGCGCCCAGGGCCGGGCTAGCAGCGCGGTGGGGCAGTGAGGGGCAGAGCAGAGCTGTGTGCGAGGGGCGCCCAGGGCCAGGCTAGCCGCGCGGTGGGGCAGTGAGGGCAGAGCAGAGCTGTGTGCGAGGGGCGCCCAGGGCCGGGCTAGCAGCGCGGTGGGGCAGTGAGGGGCAGAGCAGAGCTGTGTGCGAGGGGCGCCCAGGGCCGGGCTAGCAGCGCGGTGGGGCAGTGGGGGGCAGAGCAGAGCTGTGTGCGAGGGGCACCCAGGGCCGGGCTAGCAGCGCTGTGGGGCAGTGAGGGGAGAGCAGAGCTGTTTGCGAGGGGCGCCCAGGGCCGGGCTAGCAGCGCGGTGGGGCAGTGAGGGGCAGAGCAGGGCTGTGTGCGAGGGGCGCCCAGGGCCAGGCTAGCCGCGCGGTGGGGCAGTGAGGGCAGAGCAGAGCTGTGCGCGAGGGGCGCCCAGGGCCGGGCTAGCAGCGCGGTGGGGCAGTGAGGGGAGAGCAGAGCTGTGTGCGAGGGGCGCCCAGGGCCGGGCTAGCAGCGTGGTGGGGCAGTGAGGGGCAGAGCAGAGCTGTTTGCGAGGGGCGCCCAGGGCCGGGCTAGCAGCGCGGTGGGGCAGTGGGGGGCAGAGCAGAGCTGTGTGCGAGGGGCACCCAGGGCCGGGCTAGCAGCGCTGTGGGGCAGTGAGGGGAGAGCAGAGCTGTTTGCGAGGGGCGCCCAGGGCCGGGCTAGCAGCGCGGTGGGGCAGTGAGGGGCAGAGCAGAGCTGTGTGCGAGGGGCGCCCAGGGCCAGGCTAGCCGCGCGGTGGGGCAGTGAGGGCAGAGCAGAGCTGTGTGCGAGGGGCGCCCAGGGCCGGGCTAGCAGCGCGGTGGGGCAGTGAGGGGCAGAGCAGAGCTGTGTGCGAGGGGCGCCCAGGGCCGGGCTAGCAGCGCGGTGGGGCAGTGGGGGGCAGAGCAGAGCTGTGTGCGAGGGGCACCCAGGGCCGGGCTAGCAGCGCTGTGGGGCAGTGAGGGGAGAGCAGAGCTGTTTGCGAGGGGCGCCCAGGGCCGGGCTAGCAGCGCGGTGGGGCAGTGAGGGGCAGAGCAGGGCTGTGTGCGAGGGGCGCCCAGGGCCAGGCTAGCCGCGCGGTGGGGCAGTGAGGGCAGAGCAGAGCTGTGCGCGAGGGGCGCCCAGGGCCGGGCTAGCAGCGCGGTGGGGCAGTGAGGGGAGAGCAGAGCTGTGTGCGAGGGGCGCCCAGGGCCGGGCTAGCAGCGCGGTGGGGCAGTGAGGGGCAGAGCAGAGCTGTGTGCGAGGGGCGCCCAGGGCTGGGCTAGCAGCGCGGTGGGGCAGTGAGGGGAGAGCAGAGCTGTGTGCGAGGGGCGCCCAGGGCCGGGCTAGCAGCGCGGTGGGGCAGTGAGGGGCAGAGCAGAGCTGTGTGCGAGGGGCGCCCAGGGCCGGGCTAGCAGCGCGGTGGGGCAGTGAGGGGAGAGCAGAGCTGTGTGCGAGGGGCGCCCAGGGCCGGGCTAGCCGCGCGGTGGGGCAGTGAGGGGCAGAGCAGAGCTGTGTGCGAGGGGCGCCCAGGGCCGGGCTAGCAGCGCGGTGGGGCAGTGAGGGGCAGAGCAGAGCTGTGTGCGAGGGGCGCCCAGGGCCGGGCTAGCAGCGCGGTGGGGCAGTGAGGGGCAGAGCAGAGCTGTGTGCGAGGGGCGCCCAGGGCCGGGCTGGCAGGGGCAGGAGCAGTGCTGGCCGGCAGGATCCCCGAGCGTTGTAACGTGGCGTCCTGGGTCGCTTTGGCAAGGGCATACCTGGGAGACAAACACAGGTTCTGCCTGACATTCTAGCTGCCTCCTGGAGCTGCTCTGCAGTGCAGGCAGGTGCCCATGTTTCTGTGTGGGAGCAGCAAAGCCCTGGGGCGGAGAGGGACGTGTCTTGGCCCTGCTGTGGTCACCCCAGAGTGCGGCATGTGGTGAGTGCACAATGGTTCCCGCAGACCTGTCGCCACTTGGCCCTGGCACTGTGTGAACCTCAGAGAGTGTGGGATAGAGTTTAGGGCTTTGCAGGGAGGCCCTGTTCTGTGAGTCCCCAGTGACTCCTCTCAGTGAGGGCAGGTCCTGCCACCTGGGACACCCCCAAGTTCTTTTCTGAGTGATTGCTCATGTCCATTCCGTGAGGGCCATGTGCACCACTTGCACGGTCATCTGAGAATTCTTCCCTTCGTGGTGCCCAGCAGGTCGGCCATGGAGCTCCTGGGGTGATGCCTTCAGGGTGTGGTATAGGAGCTCCCAAGGGTTCACCCTTTGTCCCTTCCCTTCCCACAAAAGCCCTGTAGTACTCATTTAGCTCTTGGGGCCAGGCCTTGCCAAATTCCAGGAGCTCCTTCCTGCAGACTGCTGTCAGGATTTCACTGCCTTGGCAGAGAAGAGCAAACTGGTTGCAGGATCTCCCTTCAGACAGCCTTGGACTCAGTGGCTGCATCTACACGTGCACGCTACTTCGAAGTAGCGGCACCAACTTCGAAATAGCGCCCGTCGCGTCTACACGCGTCGGGCGCTATTTCGAAGTTAACTTTGACGTTAGGCGGCGAGACGTCGAAGTCGCTAACCTCATGAGGAGATAGGAATAGCGCCCTACTTCGACGTTCAACGTTGAAGTAGGGACCGTGTAGACGATCCGCGTCCCGCAACGTCGAAATTGCTGGGTCCTCCATGGCGGCCATCAGCTGGGGGGTTGAGAGATGCTCTCTCTCCAGCCCCTGCGGGGCTCTATGGTCACCATGGGCAGCAGCCCTTAGCCCAGGGCTTCTGGCTGCTGCTGCTGCAGCTGGGGATCCATGCTGCAGGCACAGGGTCTGCAACCAGTTGTCAGCTCTGTGTATCTTGTGTTGTTTAGTGCAACTGTGTCTGGGAGGGGCCCTTTAAGGGAGCGGCTGGCTGTTGAGTCCGCCCTGTGACCCTGTCTGCAGCTGTGCCTGGCATCCCTATTTCGATGTGTGCTACTTTGACGTGTAGACGTTCCCTCGCTGCGCCTATTTCGATGTTGGGCTGAGCAACGTCGAAGTTGAACATCGACGTTGCCGGCCCTGGAGGACGTGTAGACGTTATTCATCGAAATAGACTATTTCGATGTCGCAACATCGAAATAAGCTATTTCGTTGTTGGCTGCACGTGTAGACGTAGCCAGTGGGTGCAGCTGCTCATATGATGGCCATTGCCATCCCTGAAAAGGGGCTCATGGCTGCAGGTCTTGGGCATTCCCACAGAGGTCCAGACAGACTTGCAAAGTCTCCCCTTTGACTGCTCCAGGCGGTTGGCAGAAAACATAGATTCTTGCCTGCTCAGCCTGAAGGACTTGAGGACAGCTCTCAGCTCCCTGGGGACACCCATCCCTGCAACCCAGAGAAAGTCCTTCAAACGGTGGGCCCCTGACCGCTTCTATTGCAACCAACAGAGGACAAGTGCAGAGGCCAAGAACCACCAGCAGCACCAGCCTCACTCCACATTCGACTCAGGCCAGGGTCAGGGAGGCCTTAAATGCCTCCCAGGCTCCACACCCAACTTTTGAGGGCGTGCCCAAGTCTGAGGCATCAGCTCCTGATCCTGATCCTTTATGCTTTGGCAACCAGTTGCACTGCTTCTGGCATGCCTGGCCCCAGATCACTTCAAACTATTAGGTCCTGTGTGTGGTGTGGGCAGGATACTCTATCCAATTCCACTCCCACCTGATCTCCCATCCCCCTTCCCTGTCCCTCTTCAGGGACCCATCCCATGAGCATCTTATGCAGGAGGTGCAGGCACGCCTTGTACTGGCTGCTCTCAACGGGCCCCCAGGAGTTCGGGGCAGAGGGTTTTACTCTCGATATTTCCTTATTCCCAAGGCCCATCCTAGACCTGCAGAATCTAAATTTCATGAAGAGGTTCAAGTTTCAGATGGTTTCTCTAGCCACCATCATTCCCTCCCTGGATCCAGGGGACTGGCACGCTGCCCTCAGCTTGAAGGATGCATACTTCCATATTTCTGTTCTCTCAGCTCACAGACATTTTCTCTAGTTCCTGGTCAAAGACCACCACCATCAATTATGAGACTCTGATCTGGCCTCTCCATTCCACCCCCCATCCCTCACCAGCTATTCACAAAATGCATGATGGTCGTGACGGCCTGCGTCAGGAACCCAGGGGTGCACCTCTATCCATACTTAGACAATTGGCTTATCAGGCGCTGGTCCAGGGAACAGGCTTTGGTGTGCATTACCCCGGCCAGGGTCTTCTTTGCAGACCTCAGCCTCCTCCTGAATGAACCCAAGTCCACCCTGGTTCATAGAATTCACTGGGGCTCTGTTGGACTCCACCACAGTGATGACCTCTCTATTGGTGGGCCATCACATGCTCCCATTCACAGTTCCATACTACCATGAAGTGGACCTGCATGTGACTCCTGGGTCACCTGTCTGGCCTGCATCTCCATGGTACTATTTGCCAGGCTGTGGCTGTGCCCACTGCAGTCATGGATGATGGAGGTCTACAATCCCAGCACACACACCACAGGCAGACTGATGACCCTCCCTGTCCGCTTCCTTTAGTCCCTTTCCTGGTGGCTACAGCCTCACATGGTAAAAGCCACAGCCCACATCCACCCTCACCATGGACACTTGAGAAATGGGATGCAGGGTGCACCTGGGCACTGTCAGGACACAGGGCAGGTGGTCCGAGGCAGAGCTGTCCCTCCGCATCAATATCAGAAAGATGAGGGCATTGTGGCAAGCATGCCAGGTGTTCCAACACCAGCTGCAGGCCCAGCGTGTCTTGATGCTGGCAGACAATAGCACACTGATGTTATGAACAAACAGGGAGGTGCTCACTCCTCCCCCTGTGTCATGGAGCTCTGCTCCCGTGGGGCTCTGACATATCCCATCACATCCGTCTATGTAAGGGATGAAGAATTATCTGGTGGAACTCCTCAGCCACTCATTCAGCACCTACAAATGGACACTCAAGGCATACATCACCCTGGCCATCTTTCACAGGTGGGCTCCTCCCTATGTGGACCTCTGGCAGACCATTCACCTACCTTGGTGAGGTCAACTGCTGTATGCTTTCCTGCCCTTCTCCTCATACACAGGGTCCTGCTCAAAGCCCAGCAGGACAGCATATCCCTCATCCCGGGTTCACACGCTCCTGACCATCTCTGCTCCTGGGCTGCATCATCCAGGACTGCAGCCTCCTCCAACATCCGAAGCTGGTGGCCTGCTGCCTTATGGCATGGGTGTTGCGTGGTTGACTCAGCTCAAGCAGCAGTGCTCAGACTCCTGAGTAGTCTTCTACCTGGGCAACAGATATGGTGAAGTGGAAACTGTTTTCATTCTGATCTGCTCAACAGGACTCGCTCCCACAGTAAGCCCCTATTCCACTGGTGTTTGACTACCTCCTCTACTTGAAGCACCAGGGCCTAGCTATTTCATCTATTAGGGTCCACCTTGCAGCAATCTCCATCGTCCACCGAGAGATGGGGTAAATTCGTCTTTCAGAAACCATATGATAAGGAGGTTCCTAAAGGGTCTGGACAGGTTGTACCCCCAGGTCAAGAACCAAGTCCCCCCATGGGACCTACACCTGGTCTTCTATAAACTTACAGTCCCCCATCTGAGCCCCTAGAGACTCATGCCTTGTTGTACTTCTTCCAGAAGGTGGTCTTCCTAGTGCCCATAACCTTAGACAGGAAAGTCTCAGTTCCGAGCTCTCACTTTGAAACCACCACTTCTTCAGACAAAGTACAATTGTGCTCTCACCTGGCATTTCTGCTTCAGGTGTTTTCACAATTTCATAGGACCCAGGACATACTTTTGCTGGTGTTATTTTCTCAGATCCCACGCCAGTGATAGGGAAAGGGCCCTTCCCTCACTGGAGGTCAGGTGTGCCCTGAAGTTTTATATTGACCACACAAGACCATTTTGTTAATCAGTGTAACTCTTTACTGCAAAAGCCTTTCCCATATCAGCCCAGCACCTTTCATCATGGATCGCATCCTGTATCAGGGCCTGCTACAACCTGGTCAGGGTCCTGGCACTGGCAGTAACCGCCTATTCCACAAGGACATTCTGCCTCTGCCACAGCATTCCTCACACAGGTTCCTGTCCCAGATATTTGTTGGGCACAGCCTGGTTGTCCATCCACACCTTCACATCTCACTACATCAGCACCCAGCAGGCACAAGATGACTCAGCCTTTGGCAGAATGGTCCTGCCACCAGCAGCCAGGTGCTTTCCTACCACTCCTCCAAGGAAACTGCTGGTGAGTCACCGATGGGTGTACACACGGGCAATCACTCAAAGAATTAGAAACGGTTACCCACCTTCCATACCCGTTGTTCTTGATGATGCGTTGCTCACGTCCATTGCGAATCCCACCCGCCTCCACTCTGTTGGATAATGAGGCAAGAAGGAACTGAGGGCATGGGGGGTTGGCAGTGTCCTGTATACCTCACCTTGCAGACTCCTTGCCAGGGAGCTCCACAGCTGATCTGACAGGTACCACTAAGGGATAAATTCCCAGTGATCATGCACGCAGCGTACACACCCCTAGTGGAAGGGACACAAGCAACGCATCCCCAAGAGCAAGTTACAAAAGGGGAGTAACTTTTTTATCCAGCATTTGGGGCCCCCGGCAGCTCTCAGCTCCTAGCAGCGTCTGGTCACTGCTGCTCTGGGCAGGCCTATGCCCTGAGCCCAGCACCATCCAGTCAGCACTTCCTCTGCTCGCTTGGCCTCTCCCTCCCAAGGGATCAGCTGGGAGTAACTGGGTAGCCCTTAGCACATGGGATGGCAGCATTGTAGGCTGCAGGCCAGGTACTCCTGAGTGTAAATCAGCCTTGCTGACTCTAGTGGGACAATGCTGGCTGGCTCCAGCTGAGGCCCTTCCCCCAGCTCTGTAAGATTAACATGACTATATTGACTAATCTTAGGGTGCCTGTTCATATGGGTGAAAAGAGTTTATTGACGCTTGAATCTGCCCCCTCCTCATGCCACAGAACTCCCAACAGTGAGTGAGCAGCCTTCCCCTGCATGTTTCTCCCAGGTCTGGGTGGGCTGGGCAGCCCATGCAATGGCACTGCTCTGTAAAGTCTCACCAGGCAGAGCACCTGTGTGTTGCTAGATTCCCCTTGTTGGTGGGAATAAGCTGCTGGTTGTATGCAGCTCTCCAGAGCCACTTGCAGCTCGGCAAGCGCTGGCTTCCCACTGGCAGCTGGAGGGAGGCCTTGATGAGTGACCAAGCCACAGAGGGGATCCCCAGGCAGAGCAAGGTGCACAGCTGCTGCTGGTGCATTCTGGGAAGCCAAGGCCCTTGGAGAACATGCTCAGGACAGGAAAGGTCTCCAGAGTCCATGTAGAGAGTCCTGATTTAGTCTCTTGGCCTGTTGTACTGGCAACACTTGTCCAACAGGCCTTCCCTGAGCCTGGTGCATTGTGCCTGGGCAGTGGCCCACACCAGGCAGGCTGGGGCTTGTTCTTGGATTCCTACCACCATCGATCCCACTAGGAACCAGGTAACTGCTCTGTGCACAATGAAACACAGCCCAGCACCCATCCTCATGCCTGCTGGGGAGCAAGAGGCAAACCTGGCCCTACGCAACACAACCTACTGCCAACACCCCAGAAATTTGTGTGGGTAACAGATTTGGTGGAGAAATGTTGCCAGCCTAAGGTCATTTGGACCAAATTGGTCTAGCCCAACACAGCAATAGAAGAAGCAGAATCCTAGTGGCATTGTGGAAAATAATAGCATAGTCACCCAGAGGGGAGTTAGCTCCAGTGGCAGAGTGCTTGCTTAGAACATAAGAGGTACTGGGATCAGTGCTTCTGTTCTCCACTAAGCCTGTTACCTCTACTCATTTCTTTATCTCTTTCAGACTTCAGGGACGTACACACCTTTACACAATCCATAGGGCTCAAGGTGTGACCCCATTAATTTAAACTCCCACCCTTACCCAATTCCTAGGGCTCAGGCATAATTCCCAGAGGGTCTGCAGGATCTGTGCCACTGAAAAAGCGTTACACAGTAATATTCTTATTCTCTATTTATTTATAATTACCAAGAAAGCAGAATACATGCTAAGCACACAGTACCATGCTCACCAGTCCTGGTAAAAGCAAGAAGACTTCTCCTGTCAGGACAGACAAAGCCACTCTGTGGATGTTGGTTATTTCACTGCAGAGTCTGGAAGTTCTGGTCTTGGGGGTGAATCCGCCTAGATTTTTCCCTCAAGGTGTTCTTTTTCCTCCTTCCTTCTTCCATCTTTCCTTCTTCCTGCTGTTTTCCTGCTTAGACTCCAGTTGAAGTAGCCCCATGGCCAGGGACCCCGTGGCTGGAGCTGAGCCAGTTGCATGACTGTGGGTCTCACTGACCCCCCAGCCAGGGACCCCACAGCTGGCTTCTATAAGCAGAGGACGTTCACTCGCATAGTGAACAATGGTAAATATGTGTCCCTCGTTGTTGCGAATACTTGTAAGTAAAGTGCTCATTAAATGAGGGATGATTGCAATTTTACTAACCAATAGTAACCTACTGTACCAGAATTACCTAACCAATCAAAACCCACTACCTTAATTGATTTACACCTTCATTCATTCATTCGTGCCATGCTGATTGGTGTAGGCGATCATGGCCCTCCACCCCTGTCTATTACGAGTACTCTGGAGAATCTCCACAGTACCGTAGCAATGCAACCATGAAGTGATACTATCCAATATTTTCTCATGTTGGCTACCTTGTCCTCACTTTCCATTATACTTTCCTGTCGTCACTAAATTTTCAAGTGCAGACTTTCTAATTATATGGCCTATAAATTTTGCCTGCCTTGTTCTTATCCTATTTAACAGTGTTCTTTTGCTGTTGGCTTCATTTAAGACAGACTCATTTGTCGTTTTGGTCATCCATGAGATGCACAACAGCCTTCTTAAAAACACATTTCTGTGGCTTCGATGTACTCCTCAACTTGTTTACTGATAGTCCATGATTCGCATCCATACATGAGGACTGGTTCTACATAACATTGCAGCACTCTCCCTAACCTCCAGTGATAAAGATCTGTTTGGGAGAATGCTTCTCATTTTCTGAAATGCTGCTTTCGCTTGAGCGATTCTACATTTCAGTTCAGTTAAACACCTACCATCGGATGTGATATAGGATCCTAAGTATTTGAATTTAGTTACTTGACGAAGAACTGTTCCATTTGCTAGTGCTTCACATGTTGGCAGTACCTTTGTCTTCGTAATAACCATTACTTCCATCTTCGAGATGTTCAGCCTGAGTCCCTTCAGCTCACTTTCTTATTTACAATGTTAACCAGTTCCTGAAGTTCCTGATTTACACCTAGCAAATTTAGTTATACAGCAGACGGGAGCAATTACAAACTAGACAGAGAGCAGACAGAAAACAGTAGGAAAGTGGACAATCATCACAGAATGGTGATTGCATGACCTCAGCTTTTGATAAGACATTACTTGCCAGAAGAAATGCTGTTAACTAAGTTTTCTTTACCCATCTTGAGATCTGCTTTCTTTATTTGGTGACGAGGGGGTGGCCTTAGGATGTGGGCTCCCTCTTAACAGCCTGGTGTGATGCTATTGTCCTGAGAGTTAGATGGAATGGGAGTACGTCAACAACTGCTGCTCCTCACTCTGGCTGTCGAGGAAGGCCTTTCAGTACGGCTATAGAAAAACCATATTGCTGATACAGTTACTGGGAAAGCAGTGTGAGGGGTCACATTACCCAGGAAACTAGCAAGAGGGCCCAGAAATCCCTGGGGTAACTCTACGCACACCAGGGGCCTTGCCTGCAGCTACTGAAAAGCTACGTCACACTAGGGTACTGTGTGCTGGGGGAAGGAGTTGGGTACCCTTACAGCCTGGACCTAGTAGGTTGGGCTGAGAACCTGGCTCCACACAGGCTCCCTGTGTAACTTTGGGCTAGTCCCTCCCTCCCACAGGCCTCTGCTCCCTCTGTGCGGTTGGCAAGAGACTTGTCCCCCGACGCGGTGTGGGGTGCTGAGGTGGTGGCTGCTGGTTGAGTCACACTCCTGCTTGCTGACTGGGATGGATGCCCTGAAAGGCTCTTTTTTACCCCCAGGTACCTCAGATCCATGTCCTGAAGTGGTGGCCGGAGGGAGATGTACAGCTCTGTGCGCCAGAGCATGTGGAGGTTACCAGGCAGGCCTAGAACTGGCCTGGGCTTGCTGCCAAGCACCTCAGCAAGAGAGCCACGCACACCGGGCTTACTCTGGAAGCCAGCTGGTGGGGGGCGGGGCGCAGGTGCACCCATCCCACCCCTTTGTTTGGACACTGCCATTCAGAAGCACTGGGCGCATTCCGTCACCGGCTGAGGCGTTCCTCTCTAGGGGTCAGTGAGTGCTGGGACCCAATGTGCCTCCATCCTCAAGAACTCCCCTCTGCCTTCCTACGGGTCAGTGTGGGGTGCAGCTGAGGAGCGGGGCCTGGCTCAGGGCCAGAGCCTCCTGTGTGGCTTGGTGCAGGACCGATCCTGGAGCTGCCTGGGAGACGAGTTTCAAGATCTCAGTTTGGCTCTCAGCAATCCCAGAAACTTGGCAGGGCGTGTGCGTAGCGTCGACAGCCCTTTGCCTTGGGAGAACACGAGGCAGCACAGCCATTGGTGCAGTGCAGCCTGATTTGGCTGCTGCATATTCGCCAAGGGCACAGAAGTCCTTGCTGCACAGGTGCAATGCAGCCCAGAACAGCGGCAGCTGGGGTGATGGTCCTTTGCTAATAGAGAGACTCCTGCAGCACCCTTTGTTATTGGCCAGTGCCAGGAGATTGTCCTCTTGTTGATTCGGCATAGAAGCTCCTGGTTTGCCAAGCATCCTGGCCCCTCGGTGCAAATGGCACATCCCTGGAGAACGCAGCAAGAGCTGTTGAGATCAGCGTGGTTTGGCATTTGGGGAACACAAGGATGTGATTGGCTACAGCTCTCACTGCATCTCTCCCAAAGGGCTGCGTGTCTGCCAGTTCCTAGGCTCTCTGTCCTCTTCTTCTGCTGTATGGCAGAGAGAAGCCATAGGAAGCCACCAGCCCAGCTGTGTCATGACAGGACCAAGCACCATCCAGACCACCCGTCAGGTGTTTGTCTCGAATTATGGGAATTCCACAACCTCCCCAGGCAATTTACTCCAGTGCTGAACCACCCTGACAAATAGGAAGTGTTTCCTAATGTCCAACCTAGAGCTCTTGATGCAGTTCAAGCCCGTTGCTTCATGGCCCATCATCAGAGGCCAAGGAGAACAATTTTTCCCCCTTCTCCTTTTAACAACATTTTAGATACTTGGAAGTGGCACTTCCATGAGAGCGACTGCACTCCGGCGCTCGTATGTCATGAATCGAAAATACTATTTCTTTTGTTTATCATTTCTATAGTTCCAATATTTGCTATCAAACACCATACAGTGAGCACAGCGCACGTTGTGTTTGGTGTTGGGATTGAAAAACAGAGACAACCTTTGAAAAATGTTTAATACATTTCATCTGCTATTCCGTTGGTTTGGCAATGTGTTTAAAACTGCCACTAATGGACAGCCCCAGTGAGCAAAACGTTGGCCCATGGATTATGCAAGAGTAGAACCTCAGGGTTACACACATGTCAAGGATGGAAGTCTTTCACAACTCTGAAACGGTCGTAACTCTGAACAGAACATTATGGGTCTTTCAAAAGTTTGTGACTGAGCATTGAATTAATTCAGCTTTGAGACTTGACAGTGCAGAAGAAAAATGCTGCTTTTAACCATTTTAGTTTAAACGAAACAAGCCCAGAAAGAGTGTCCAGACTTCATCAGTTGTTTTTAAACTGCCCCTTTATTGTTTGCAGCTTACGTTTAGCACAGCACTGGGCCCAATCTGCCTCTCTTTCCTTTCCTAACCCTAACCCTAACCCTAACCCTAACCCATGCCTGATTGTGCATGTCCAGTTCTGAAGGAGGGTATGTTGGCCTGGTCAGTGTGGAAATCTGAAGCTCTGCTGTAGCTGCCAAGTCCTGGGGGGAGCCAGGTCTTTGCTGCTTTGCTTGCGAGCTTGGTGTGGTGAGGGGGATGGTTTCCTTTTGCAGTTGAACACAGAACTGGCATTTGCCACCTTTGAAGCTATCTGTGCGCAGGCTTTGCCCACACACCATTAACCAGGATGCACCCATGCTTCCTGAATAGTCACAGAGAGGGAGCTGTGTTAGTCTGTATCTTCATGAAACAAACAGCAGCACTTTAAAGACTAACACAACAATTTGTTAGTAACAGAGGGAGCCACGCGAATCCATATACTATCAAAACAAAAAGCAGTCAAGTAGTACTTTAATGACTAGCAAAATAATTTATTAGGTGATGAGCTTTCGTGGGACAGACCCACTTCTTCAGACCATAGCCAGACCAGAACAGACTCAATATTTAAGGCACAGAGAACCAAAACCAGTAATCAAGGAGGACAAATCAGAAAAAAATGGTGAGCAAATCAGAGAGTGGAGGGGTGGGGGAGAGGTCAAGAATTAGGTTAAGCCAAGTATGCAGACGAGCCCCTATAGTGACTCAGAAAATTCCCATCCAATTTTATATTCAAATTCGGCACATTAACATGTGGTTTGAACCAGGATGGGAATTTTCTGAGTCACTATAGGGGCTCGTTTGCATACTTGGCTCATTCTAATTCTTGACCTTCCCCCCCACCCCTCCACTCTCTGATTTGCTCACCTTGATTATCTTTTTCTGATTTGTCCTCCTTGCTTCCTGTTTTTGGTTCTCTGTGCCTTAAATCTTGAGTCTGTTCTGGTCTGGCTATGGTCTGAAGAAGTGGGTCTGTCCCATGAAAGCTCATCACCTAATAAACTATTTTGCTAGTCTTTAAAGTGCTACTTGACTGCTTTTTGTTTTAACAATTTATTAGGTGATGATCTTTTGTGGGACACACACTTCCTCAGAGCTGGAGAATTCTGATCATGCCTCCTGCACAAACATACCCCAGCATCAGCGGCTGGGACTGCTTGGCATCTCTGTGGGGCTCCTTGAATGGTGGATGCCCTGGTACTTACATGGCCCTTTCCACTGCAGTATCTGAGTACTTGGCAGTTCCCCTGCCAGGTACCAGCATCGTTGTCTGGGCAGGAGATGAAATCGGAGACTTGGTGGATCTATGGGCATAACTGCTACTTTGGGCTCCTAAGTTCAAAATCTAGATCCTTGAACTCTTCCCCCAGTAGCTGCCTAAATTTTTGTTGGGGGCCATCTGCCTGACTGAGGGACTCAGAGCCCTGCCTCTCGACGTATTCCCACATACAGCTCAAGCAGGGGGCTCTCGGTACACCAGTGGGAGAGCTGGCTTCAGAGCCCGGCTCTGTCTGCTGTGGAGCAGGAGGGATCCTGGCTCTAGTCACCCTCTCCATACTGGGTCTTGGTCTGCCACACAGGATTGAGCAGGGAGACAGGAATGGCCTCAGCACACCCATTTAGGGCACTCACCTGGGAGGAGGAGCGTGGCTGTCCAGAGAGCAGCAGGGGTATAAAGCCAGGGCTCAGAAATCTGGGGCAGGAGGGGGCACTGTAATGTCTGGTTTCTGGGGAGCACCCCCAGCTCTGAAGGCACTTTCCAAAATAAGGCCGACCTGCCTTAGACCCACACTTCAGGAGCAGGTTCACAGTTGGTCGCCCTTCGGGGACCAGCCTTGGCCACGCCTTCTCCTTACCACTGCATGGCATGGGGGCTCCCCAGGTGCCGGTGCACAGGCAGCCTGAGCACCTAAACTGGGGCTGGTAATTCTGCCAGGCATGAGGGCACTGAACTGGGCAGCTGGATGTGAGTCCCTAGTGTGGCTCTAGCCCACTAATTTACACAGGACGCCTGTGGAAAGGCAGGTCTCTGAGTGCCTTATCCTCTCCACCACCCACGTCCTGCTGTCATCCTGCAGCAGGCCCCTGTTGCTCACTGCCTTGGGGCGTGGGTAGCTGCCCAGGCAACTTTGTTTTATTTCCGTCTTAGGCTGGAGACCATAACCTGCTAATTGCAGTAGTGGATTGGTACTTTATATACAGCATTAGTGGCACAGTCTAAGGTGGGGGAGGGATAGCTCAGGGGTTTGAGCATTGCTCTACTAAACCCACTGTTATGAGCTCAATCCTTGAGCAGGCCATTTAGGAATCTAATGCACAAAAAAAAACCCCCCAGGGGATAGTGCTTAGCCCTGCCAAGAACAGACTGGACTTGATAACCTCCCAAGGCCCCTTCCAGCTCCATGAGAAGGATGTACCTTACATTAACTTTGGCAATAATGAACAGGATTTGGTATCCAGCCTGTGGATTTGTATCAAACTGCAAGAGCTCCAGGGGTTTAGCATTTATCCCAAGCTCTTTAATAAAATCTGTTATCTGGGGTCCCTTTGGTATCTGTACCTTAATTTTTGACCCACTGCCACCCCGAGGCATGTGATTGTCTTTGGGCTGGTGCAGTGCTGTCTGTGAAGGCTGCCAAGGACAGGCTGAGCCAGCAGGGAGAACCCCTGTGGCAGTCAGCCAGGGATGTGTGCCAGAGCTGTGTTAAACAGGCAATAGCAACGTCACTGGTTAGTGAATCACAGAATCACAGGGCTGGAAGGGACCTCAGGAGGTCATCTAGTCCAGCCCCCTGCCCAAAGCAGGATCAGCCCCAACTAAGTCATCACCTTGTCCAGCTGGGACTTAAAAACCTCAGGGGATAGAGAATCCACCACCTCTCTAGGCAACGCGTTCCAGTGCTTCACCACCTGCCTGGTGAAGTAGTTTTTCTTAATATCTAACCTACACCTTTCCCTCTTCAACTTCTGACCATTACTCCTTGTTCTGCCATCTGACACCACTGAGAACAGTCTCTCACCCTCCTTTTTAGAGCTCCCCTTCAGGAAGTTGAAGGCTGCTATTAAATCACCTCTGAATCTTCTCTTCTGTAAACTAAACAAGCCCAAATCCCTCAGCCTCTCCTCATGGGTCTTATGCTCCAGACCCTTAATCATTTTTTGTTGCCCTTCGCTGAACCTGCTCCAGAAAATCCACATCCTTTTTATACTGGGTGGGGGAAAACTGGACACAATATTCCAAATGTGGCCTCACCAGTGCCAAATAAAGAGGAATAACTACTTCTCTAGATCTGCTTGAAATGCTCCTCCTAATGCACCCTCGTATGCCGTTAGCCTTCTTGGCTACAAGGGCACACTGTTTACTCATATCCAGCCTTTCATCCACCATAACCCATAGGTCCCTTTCCATCGTACTGCTGCTGAGCCAGTCGGTCCCCAGCCTATAACAATGTTTGGGATTCTTCCGCCCCAGGTGCAGGACTCTACACTTCTCCTTATTGAACCGCACCAGATTTCTTTTGGCCTAGTCCTCCAATTTATCCAGGTCACTCTGGATTCTCTCTCTACCCTCCAACATATCTAGCTCTCCCCCTACTTTTGTGTCATCTGCAAACTTGCTGAGGGTGCAACCCAGTCCCTAATCCAGGTCATTAATAAAGGTGTTGAATAACACCGGCCCCAGAACTGAGCCTTGCGGCACTCTGCTTGAAACCAACTGCCATCCAGATATTGAGCCATTGACTACTACCCGTTGGGCCTGACCATCAAGCCAGCTTTCTATCCATTTTATAGTCCAAGGATCTAATCCATATCTCCTTAACTTATGGACAAGAATGTTGTGGGAGACCGTATCAAAAGCCTTGCTGAAGTCAAGGTATATCACATCCACTGACTTCCCCATGTCCACAGAGCTTGTTACCTCATCATAGAAGCTAACCAGATTGGTCAGGCAGGACTTGCCCCTGGTGAATCCATGTTGGCTACTTTTGATCACTTTCCCCTCTTCCAAGTGCTTCAAAATGGATTCCTTGAGGATTCCCTTCATTATTGTCCCAGGGATTGAGGTAAGGCTGACGGGTCTATAGTTCCCTGGATTGGCCTTCCTTCCTTTTTTAAAGATGGGCACTATGTTTGCCTTCTTCCAGTCATCCGGTATCTCCCCCGATCTCCAAGAGTCTTCAAGGATACTGGCCAAAGGTTCAGCAGTGACCTCTGCCAATTCCCTCAGTACCCTGGGGTGCATTAAATCCAGACCCATGGACTTGTGCACATTTAGTTTTTCTAGATAGCTCAGAACTTGTTCCTTCCACACAGATGGCTGCCCTCCATCTTCCCGTACTGCATCATCTAGGACCATCATGGGGAATTTTACTTTGTCTGTGAAGATTGAGGCAAAAAAAGCATTGAATACTTCGGCTTTTCCTGCATCATCTGTCACTAGGTTACCTCCCTCATCCAGTAATAGCCCCACACCTTCTCTGATAACCTGCTTATTGTTCACATGCCTGTAGAAATCCTTCTTGTTACTCTTCACATCCCTTGCCAGCTGCAGTTCCAATTGTGCTTTCACTTTCCTGATTACTGCCCGGCATTCTCCAGCCGTATGTTTATACTCCTCCTCAGTCAACTGTCCACGTTTCCATTTCTTGTATGGATCCTTTTTGAATTTAAGCTGACTAAGGATTTCCAAGCTGGTTGCCTACCATGTTTGCATTTCTTACTACGCAGCGGGATTGTTTGTTCCTGTGCCTTCAGTAAGACTTCTTTAAAATACTTCCAGTTCTCTTCAACTCTTTTCCCCTTCATCTTGGTTTCCCAAGGGATCCTGCTCATCTGGTCTCTTAGGGAGTCAAAGTCTGCTCTTCTTAAATCAAGGGTCTGTATGTTACTGCTCACCCTTCTTCCTTCCTGAATGCAGCAGTTCTCCCCTCTTGGTGTTCAACTTACTCCGAGGACAAAAAGTAAGTCTTCTAAAGGCCCCTTCCAGCAATACTGGGGACTCCAGTGAGGACTTGGCTATTGCTATACATGCCAGGGGCCTATATGCTGTCTGATGGGCATCAGAAGAAAAGTCTAAAACAGCCCCATTGCAAAGCCAGTCCAGTTCACATGCCAGGGAGCAGAAGGTGCTGGAGATGAAGTTAACCCTCTAATTCTCAGGGACCAGCCAACGCAGCAAGTTCCCCTCCTTTTCTGCCCCAGGATCCCACATTACAATAGAAGACAATTGTGGGGTCCAGGGAACCATCCGTACTGCAGAATGATGAGATTGTGATGGGGAGCCAGAAGCTCCAACCCATCAGCAAATTGGAGCCCTGTGACTGGCTGCCTGCCCCACCTGCCTGCCTCCTGAGGCAGAGCAGCCAATCAGAGCCGATGCAGGGTGAGCGCTCCCTCCCCTGCCCTTCAGCAACTCAAAGCCACTTTCAAAGGAGGGAATGGGGAAGAAGAGACCATAGAGCCCAGCAGCTCAGAGGGCTCCACTCCTTGCTGCATCCTACATCACCAGCTGGGGGTGGAGAAAGGAGGCTGAAGCATGCCAGGGGACGTAGAGGTGGGGCTGGAAGCACTGAGGGTCTCCTACATGTGGGGAGGGGCGATTCAAATACAAAGAGACCAAAAGCACAATGCTATCCCCGCAAACTCACTTGATCATTAGGTTCTGCCACACGGTTTGTGATCGCTTGTGGCCAGCAATGCTGAGCCATAAGATTTGGTGGGGGCTGGTCCTGCTTCGAGCAGGGGTTGCATTAGATAACCTCCTGAGTGCTCTTCCAAACCGCATCCGCTACGATTCTAAGTTAAGGAATGACAGGATAGTTGTGACCTCCAGAAACCTGTTCAGGAGCCTTGGGAGCCCTGGACCCCCAAGATGTGAGCACAGCAGGTAGGGCCCCAACCACAAATATATTTAAGACCCCGAAAAGGAAAGTGGTCCGTGTTCCACACTGTGCTAGGAGTAGAAATGGTGCACTACGGAGAGCCCTCCAAAGGGGCTGCTGGGCATCAGTGTGTACTGGGTAGGGGGGTGCATTGGCATTGTCTTCAGGCTTCTAGGAAGGAGCAGACTGAGCATCGCAGAAGGGTTTGACAGTGGAAGATGTTTGTGACTGGGCCCACAGCTGTCCAGGTGATCGCTCCTGCCAACAAAGGCACTGGTCCTTATGACTAGGGTGCCCATCCATCCTGACTGAGGCAGGACGGTCCCATATTTGGGATGCCAAAAAGGCATCCCTACTTATTTTCTATTGTCCCGTATTTGGGGCCGTCCCCACTGACCTTTTCCACCAGTTGCTGTGCAGGTATCACTTCCTCAAGACTCAGGGAAGCAGGCGGGGGTGGGAGAGGCTGCCGCATCCCTGCCACTTCACTGGGGCTCGGGGAGCGCCAGCGGCTGCCGCTTCTCCCAGGGAGGGTTGTTGGCTGCTGCTGCCTTCCAGACTTCCGGGGGCTTGGTGGAGCCAGGAGGAGCCGCCCCTCCCCTGCGTTTCTTTGTCCCGTATTTGGGACAGTGAGATATGGTCTCCCTATGTATGACCCAGGCCTGTGAACGTGGCCTCTCCATGTCCAGGACCCACTCTGCAGATACCTGATCCTGACCTGCCAGAGCTTTGGCTGGAGTCAGTGGGAGGCCCAGGGACTTGGCATCTCTGGGAAAGCAGAGTCATTGGCTGGAGCCTGTCACAGACCAGGGCCAACGTGTATGAGGAAGGGCTTATAACACACAGCCACAGCAAACAACAGTCTCCTACCTGAGTGAGTAACTCCCTCTCACAGATACAAAAAGGTGTAGGCTGTCTTGGGACTCCCTCCGTGACAAACACAGCAGGCCTGAACACGGGGAGGGAGTGGGTGTGAGGAATGTGTTCTCTCTCTCTCTCACACACACACACACACACACGAGTGGGGTCACCCTGGCCTGGACCTCACCTACTCCAGCAAAGTCTGTTGTTCAGAACATGTCACGGGCTGACCATGTTGACCAGGGAGGGGCAACCTGCAGCCCAAGCTTTGAAGGGACGTGTGATGCGGTGGTTAAGGAACTGTTCTGGAACCTGTCTAATGATGATGTAAAGCAGTGTTGATGGGACAAAAAAGGTGGAATCAACAGGTTCTCTTGCTCGCCATGTTGATCAGTTTGAGCCCCAATGGGGGCAAAGCCCCGGCAGAGAGGGTCAGGTTTAGTGAGAAGCAAGATCATCGCTTTACCCCTGGGAAGGAGGAGGGTGGACAGAAGGATTTGTGTTCTACTCCCCTCAGCTCACTCCCTTGTTACTTGGACCAAGCCTTTTGCACAGACAGAGGAAGCCATCGTAATGCCACTGAGCAGCCAAGGAGGAAATGCTGCGCCAGAACAAACAGCAAATAAGGCATAGAAATGTGGCTTCTCAGACCACTGGAGCATCCCACTCAGGGGTCTCAAATTAACAGCAGAGAACTCCAGAGGTGGAGGGACGCTGGGTGTAATGTTGTTCGGGGGGGTCCCCAGGCACTGCCCCCCCATCCGCAGCCAGGAGTGACCTCACGCAGCAGGCAGAACAGGACGTTCATTAGTCGACAGAGAGCCAGGGCAGCGCTGAGGTGCTAGTGCAGGAGGCAGAGAGATTCATTCCAACCCATCCTGGGGAGAGGAGCCCTAGGGGTGCCCCATCTAGGGTCTGGCCCCCTCCTTTGTCCCTCTCCCCTCAGCACAGGCTACTGCCTTCCAACTCTGCCCACACTGACTGCCAGCCTCCGATCCAAACCCAGCTGGGCTTCTCCTCGCTCTTCCTTCAGGGCACAGGTGTTGCCTGACAGCTTGGGTTAGAGCCAGAAGGGGTCGTCCCCAGCCCATGTGAGCAGCACAGCCTGTCGCACACACACACGCACCCCCCCCAACTACATCACATTGGGGCAGGAATTTCTGTGGTCCAGAGAGACTTAATTAATGAATAAGGAGAGACTTAAATAATGACTTAAATATTCTTCCTGAGAAAACGGCAGAATTAGAATTGGCTGGGGCAGAAAACCTTTGTGCTCTTCGCTACGACGGAGACGGTGCAGACAGAGCGTAAACGAGCTTGTGTGACTGTGTCACAGAATTTTACACCATTGCTTTTGGTACGGCCGACTGCATCCTAACTGCTGTTGGCAACATGAAGGGATCTTGTGCTGAAATTCGGAGAGGGGAGGGCAAAGCCACAGGGGCTGCTGAGGAAATAGGAGAGTGTCTTTAATTCCTCTCAAGGAGTTTCAGGTAATTTTGGGGTGGGGGAGGTGAGGAGAGGAAGTCAGCCCCAGCTCCCGCCCCTGCTTAGCTCTCAATCATAGCTGGAGGGAGCAAAGAACAAATGAGCTTGCTCTGTAGGGAACTTGCCTGCAGAGTGAGAGGGGTTTATCTGGGGTTCTGGGCTCAGGGTGCTCTGTCAAGTCCCTGTAACTGAGCCCTCTGTGAGCTAAACAGTTCTTGGCGTCCATGTTACTCTGTGGAGGGCTGTTACCCTAATTCTGTGCCTTTGCTGGGGAAGACCAGAGCTTCTGGCCCAGCAGTACAGGGCAGTGGGGCACCCTGGAAGGCAGGTGGGCAGGCTCAGAGGTATAGTGACAGTCTCGAGGGCACCTCCAGGACCCCACCTGGCACAATCAGGTGTTTTCCTTCTTACACTTTCTGTCAGGATGAGGGTGAAAACAATTCAGTGGACCAACAGTGTCCAATCTGGAAGCTGTATCACCCACTCTGGTCTGAAGTAGGATGGTGACTGTGAAACGCAGAGCTCAGAAATGCCTATAGTTCAGCTGCCCACTCCACTGTCCCAAGCCACTAGAGAGAGCTGTCCAGGCAGCTTCCATATAGGAAACCTCCCCCAGGCAGTGTCTGGGGCTGGCTGCTGCTCTTCGTCCTCACAGTTTCCTGACAAATTGTGCTTCCAGTTTCAAAACGTCACAGAATCATAGAATCCTGGGGCTGGAAGGGACCTCAGGGGTCATCCAGTCCAGCCCCCTGCCCAAAGCAGGATCAACCCGCACAAAGTCATCCCAGCCAGGACCTTGTCCAGCCGGGACATAAAAACCTTGAGGGATGGAGAATCCACCACCTCCATAGGCAACGCATTCCAGTGCTTCACCACCTGCCTGGGGAAGTAGTTTTTCCTAATATCTGACCTCCCCCTCCCCCTCTGTAACTTCAGACCATTGCCCCTTGTTCTGCCATCTGACACCACTGAGAACAGTTTCTCTCCATCCTCTTTAGAGCCCCGCTTCAGGAAGCTGAAGGCTGCTATCAAGTCGCCTCTAAGTCTTCTCTTCTGTAAACTAAACAAGCCCAAATCCCTCAGCCTATTCTCATAGGTCTAAAAAGTAAAACTATTTGCCCCACATTCCTAAATGGCCCCCTCAAGGATTAAACTCTGAACCCTCGGTTTAGTAAACCAACACTCAAACCACTGAGCTATCACTCCCAAAACATCAAACCAGCTCTAAACACCTGGGTATACGTGTCAGCCTCAAGGGCTGGATGAAAAGCCTGAAATGGTGACAAGGGTGTAAGCAGCATCGTGACGTCTTTCTGAGTCTGTGCGAGAGAAAGGACGGCTCAGTTCCCTTCTGGGGCGCCAGCAGTGTTAATCCATCATCTTCAGCAGGAGTGAGGCATTTCAGTGCTTGCCGCTGGAGCAGAGTCAGCATTCCTCTGGCTGACTTTTTGCATCTGAGACCTGCCCAAGCATGCTGGGTGTTGCCCAGACCCAGGAAGACAAGACCGTTGGCTGGGGGGCAGACGGCTCACCACCTTAGTGCAAGATGCCCCAGCCAGACTGCTAGGACTCCTTCAGATTCCTTCATCTGTGCAGCAGTGGTGCCTGTGGGGGTCTGAGCCTGGGGCTCTAGCCTCGCTCTGAGCCAACAAACAAACCCTGCTCACTAGTGTCTGCAGCAAAAAGCCAGGAGACATGGCCCTGGTGGGCCCCACCAGCAGAGCTGCAGGGAAAGAAAGTAGGTCGACAGCCCTGGGATCTGCTGGGACTGGAGCTGGCCTGGTTCTGGCATGCACCATCACTGAGCAGCCACTTGAGACACCTTGGGAGACTTTAGACATCCCCTGTCCTGCCTCCCAAGCCCTGCAGTTGAATCCCCAGGCCCCCACTCAGCCAGCTGTCCCCCTAATCCTCTGCCCCCCCCCACTCCACTGCCTGGCCCACAGCTCTGGTGGATTGCACTGTGCCCCCTTCTGCCGATTCTACCTCCAGCCTCCCTGCCCTGTTCCTGCCCCAAAGCTCTGAGCATAACCACCCCTGCAGAGCTGCTGCCCTGGTCCCCTGGGAGTGCGGGTGGAAAGTGCAGGTGCCCAGGCTACACAGGACACATGAAGCCAATAAGGATGGCCCTGTTTCTCTGTCTCTGGCACCCAGAGAGAAGACAGTCCTCACCACGCTATCTGGTCTCTTCCAACTAACAGCCATGTCATTTGGGCTAACTGAGCTGCTTCTGTAGCCACACCCAGCAGCCTGTACTGTTGAGGGAGTGCTATGCAGTACTAGCTGGGAGGATCATATTAGACACCCCACCACGGTGCTTCAAGCCTTCAGAGAAGCTGGGTTGATGGCTAAGCTCTCCAAATGCCACATAGGGCAAAAGGAGATAACATGGGATACGCAGTAGGTAGGGGCAACTGTGCTCATGTGTGGATAAGGTGCAAGCTCTGAAGGACTGTCCAACCCCCACAAGCAAGAGACACGTGAGGCAGTTTCTTGGCCGATCTGGCTTCTTTGTACTCTTTATTCTGGAGTTTGCCAAATTAGCAGCACCCCTACCAGACCTGACAAAGAGCCCCCAGCTCAAGCAGTCCCAGGATTGCAAGTACGCTTTGCAGGCCTTGAAGGCTTGGCTGGTCCCTTTTCACCCAGATTTTCAAAAAAATGTTTACACACTGGATGTCACTGGATCAACTCTGCAGATGTAGGCTTGGGAGCTGTCCTACCGCAGGCACACAATGGAGAAGAGCACCTGGTGCTTTACCTAGGTAGGATGTTTTTCCCTTGTGAGACCACGTACTTGACGATTGAGAAAGAGGCACTGACTGTGATATTGCAATGTTATAAAATTGCAAGGAATCAGTGAAGATCTGCCATGTAATGTACCTGTGAAATGTGGTGATTTGCCAAGTCTTGCGTTTTTGTTTGTCTCAGTTTTGTATTGTGAGTTATTGACATTTGGGTCTACCTGGGTTTCCAAACGTATGCCATGTATCTGGGTGACACCCTGGACAGACTGGTTGCAGCACTGCCTACCAAGGGTCAAAAACTCCTGGCGCGGGTGCCAAGACTGGCACGTGAACCAATTGTGACCAGCACATGAGCTCAGCCCTGCAGCCGGGAGCACGCTCACAGCCACGCTGCCTGTGGGTTAACACAAGACCAGCTAGTGCAGGGGCAGGTCTTAGGACTACATGGTTTTTCCATGCCAGGTGCTGTGAGTTTGTGTTTGGGACAAGGAAGTACCAGACACATGGCAATAGATATACAGGCAGCTGTATCTTTTCAATCCTGCTTCACACCTCTGGGGAATAACTCCTCTACAAACTGAGGCTCTGAACAGGGGGCTGAATGACCCATCCACAGCAGCCTTCAAGCCAGCAAACTCACCAACATTGCTAAGATCCTGATATATGGACTTTGAAGTCTTATATGTATATCTAATTGCTTTACTATTTAACAACTCTCTTGCTGGTCTTTTCTAATAAGCCTCAGTGTTAGATACTAAGGCATTGGCTGGCAGCACGATACTGTGGGTAACAGCCAAACAAATATTGACCTTGCTGCATGGCTTGCCCTTTGGAGTTCAGAAAACCTTCTGTACAGTGAGCAGAGTTTTTAAATATCTTCTCACTTTACCAGATCTGTGTGTTCATTTGGAGCCAGAGAACTAGAATGCAATAAAAGGGGACTGGGTGACGCCTTCTTTAGCTTCTTGAAAAGCAGTGTGGGGGATCAGCAGCACAGCTTGTGGCTGGGTTGCTGAGTCTAACTCCAGTAATAACCTATTCTGGGCGCCATCAAAAAATTACACAAACCTGGCCTCCCTGACTCTTTAGGTGACATAGTTCTGTACCATGGAACAGTCCCTGGGCAGAGAGAGCATGAGGGAGGGAGTGGGGTCCTGTGACTAGGGCTTGCAGGGAGACAGAAAAACTTGTCCATTCTCCCTGCTACAGTGACTCATTTTCCCAATGGAGCAGCCCCAGTAGGGGAGATGGAGAAAACCCCACTCAGACAAACCCCCTTCCCAAGCACCAAGTGCAAACAGGTAGGTGCCCCCAGTTCCCAGCAGCAGAGATGGCAGTATTAGCCCAGGTCTCCCACATCCCAGCCAAGCACACTAACTACAGGGCTCATATTTGCAGTGTGGAGCAAGGCAAATACTAGCTCAGGCCGCGTCTACCCTGCATGATTTTTTCAACGATGCTCTTTTCAACCTGCCACGGTTGAAATAAGTAAACTTGAAAAATTGCATTCACAGAACTACAGCATTGCAAAAGGGAGAGTTCACATTGACAGGCACAGCATTGAGAAACAGAGCATTCACATAAGCTGACAATTCCTGTGCTTTGCTCACACACATTCATTTTTGACCTTCAGGGGCAGGGGTCTGATGACAGCTGTTTGCAGAGCTGGAGTTACTATTTCAAGAGAAAAGCCCTCTTATCTTACCATTTCATGCACTGTAGTGTGAATGCTCCATGGGGTTGTGGGGTTTTTTTTCTTATTTTTTGGAGAAAAGGATTTTTTTCTGAAAAAACCTTGAAGTGTAGACAAGTCCCTGATGAATTGCATTTTAAGATGGTGTTTCTCAATCTTTTTAATAAAGTGCCCCTCCTTTTTTCAAAAAAGTACCCCAGTAGCTACAATTTTCAGACAGAATTTTTTCTACCATTGTAATACATTTGTTTAAATAACAATCGTAACTGATTTGTTGGAAGAAATTGCCTATAGGCAATAGATTTGCCATTGTATTTATGATTATGCACAAAGGATAAACAAAAGAAATTAGATGAACATAAAATAAGTCCAATGTTTTATTCGTATAAAGGTTGAGAACCACTGAGTTAATGCACCCTGTGGAAGAGCTCTGCGTACCCTTGGTTGAGAACCACTGAGTTAATGCACCCTGTGGAAGAGCTCTGCGTACCCTTGGTTGAGAACCACTGAATCAGCGACAGAACTTCGGCTGTGGGTTCCATTCAAGAAGCATGAGCAGAACAAGGTGCCTCCCTGCAGCTCGGTCAAGGGAGGGCCTAACTGCAAGAGAGGGGTGGGTCTTACCTCACACCTATGGTTGCCACGTCCCGTTGGCTAGCTCTTGCAGCTCCCTGCTGGCTTTGGAGTCCCGTTCCAAGACTCCTCACTCTGCTTTCACTGTAGGGGGACCTGGACACCTGATCCAGGCTTTGTGGACCACTGTGTGTTCTGTAGTTTTCCAGGCACTTGGGACACTGAGCACTGTAGCACCCAAATCCCTTTGTGGCTCCAGGCCTAGTCCGTGCTATTTCTGGGGCTTGGCTTGAAAGGGACAAGTTTATAGCATCACAAGTAATTGCTCACAGCTGTCACGGTCTGCGGTGCTCAGGGGCAACGTGCACACAAACGAGGAACATAGACATCGCACTAATGAGTTCAAAGCTGCACTAATGTTCCTTAAGGTCTCACCCCACAAAGGGCACAGCATGAACACGGGACCCATCAGTGACCTGTGGCCAAGGAGAAGCGGAAATACTGCTCCTCCAAGGAGTGCCAGCATAGCTCCCCAGTCTTGGGGTCTAAGACAGGCAGTCCCACCTCATGACTGATCCAGGTATTAAGAGCATTCTGCTACTTCCTTTGTGGGGCCAGCTAAACTTGGAGGACCCTAGTGACCTCAGGGGTGTGTTGATGGAGGGGCAACCCACTACCAGACTTTCCAAATTCAGTAACAACACTTTGCTTAATCTAATTCTTGACTTTCCCCCTCCCCCTTCTACCCTTCCACTATGATTTGCTCACCTTGATCATTTTTTTCTGATTTGTCCTCCTTGCTTACTGTTTTTGGTTTTCTGTGCCTTAAATATTGAGTTATTCTGGTCTGGCTATGGTCTGAAGAAGTGGGTCTGTCCCATGGAAGCTCACCTAATAAATTATTTTGCTCATCTTTTAAGTGCTACTTGACTGCTTTTTGTTTCAAATTCAGTAACTGTTCTTGCAGGGTCTCTGACACTTCCACAGATATTCACTAGATGGCGATGGTGGAGAACAAATATTTTTGATCCCTTGGCTTCAGGGAAGCTTGATTCCATGAGAGCAGAGGTCTCACCCAGACGGTTCAGAAGTATCCTTCCTCATTTTAGGCAATTTTGTTGGCTTGAGCTGAAAACAGTCTCTGAATTATGATTCTTGAAGGTTTAGTTTCGATGACAGATTTCTTGTGTTCTTCATTTGGTTCTTCTCTGTGGAATTCAGCAGTTACAGCGCTGTCTGAATGGCTTGGATTAGAACTTCCTTCACCTCCTAGCCGTGTCTACACGTGCACGCTACTTCGAAGTAGCGGCACTAACTTCGAAATAGCGCCCGTCACGGCTACACGCGTCGGGCGCTATTTCGAAGTTAACTTCGACGTTAGGCGGCGAGACGTCGAAGTCGCTCACCCCATGAGGGGATAGGAATAGCGCCCTACTTCGACGTTCAACGTCGAAGTAGGGACCGTGTAGTCGTTGCGCATCCCGCAACGTCGAAAATGCCGGGTCCTCCATGGCGGCCATCAGCTGGGGGGTTGAGAGACGCTCTCTGCAGCCCCTCAGCTCAATGGTGGCCGCGTGGAGCGGCCCCTTAAAGGTCCCCTCCCCCTCCCTTCCTGTGCAGGAAGCTGAGGGAACGTGCAGGCGGCAGCCCAGACACGCGGGCAGCCTGCACGTCCCTCAGCAGCCACAGGACCCTCAATGGCCGCCCGGCAGCCCCCCCAGCGCCCCCAGGGGACCCCCCCCCCAAGGGGAGCCAGGGCAGCCAGCCCAGCCAGGTGGGCAGCCAGGCCGGGAAGCGGCAGCGGGGCCCCTCCTGGACGGAGGCCGAGCTGCGGGACCTGCTGGGGCTCTGGAGCGAGGAGGAGGTGCTCCAGGTAATGGGGAGCAAGAGGCGGAACGCGGATGCGTTCGCTCGGCTGGCCGACGGCCTGGCTGCCCGGGGTCACCCTGCCCGCACTCCTGATCACGCCAGGAGTAAAGTGAAGGAGCTGCAGCAGGGTTACTCCCAGGCCCGGGATGCGGCCGGCCGATCTGGGGCCGCCCCCGTCACTTGCCCCTTTTACAGGGAGCTCAGGGACATCCTGGGCCCCCGGCACACCTCCTCCCCTCCGGCCACCCTTGACACGTCGGCCGACGAGCCCCAGCAGGCCCTTCAGCCGGAGTCTGCCCCGGAGGTAAGCCCTGCACCCCGGGGGCCCCCCCTGGAGCCCCCCCCCGGGCCATCGCGGCAGGAGGAGGAGGAGGGGGGCTCCTCCTCCGCAGAATCCGGGCTGCAGATCCTCCTCCTGCCATTCCGGAGCAGCAGCAGGGCCTCCGCCCCCCGGGGATCTCCTGACCGTGGGAGTGGACCAACAGGTATGTACCCCCCTCTGGTGTACACCCCTGGGCTTGAGGGGCGGGGGTAAGAAATATGTGTCCAGGGCCCCCCACATGCTCACATGGCCATGGCCCCAAGGACAGCAGGGCCATGTCCCTCACAGCAGTGCATCAGCCCCTGCCCCGCCCCCCACATGACAGTGCCATGCCCCATCCCCGGGGCAGGGGGGAGCGGAACCTTGAGGGGCTCCCGGGAGGAGGGGGTGGGACACCCCACAGCAGCAGCAGCAACAGCAGCAGCAGCAGCATGTGATGGAGTGGGGGGAGTGCAAAAGGGAGACTCAGGCTAGATATGAGCAACAAGAGCCAAATAGCTCCCGAGGCAAAGGATGATCGTGGGGCTACAGCTGGCATGTGACACCTCTGCCCTGAACAAAGAGGAGGGAGGAGCCGAGCTGGCTTTGAATTGGGGCGGGAGGGCGGGGGCCACAGGCAGAGGCTAGGGGAAGGGAGAGCTGGAAGGCAGCCAGCCTGAGGAGGGGGAAAGCTGCATCCCAGAGGGGCCCCCCTTGGGGTCTTCTCCCCACGACGGGTTGGAAGGACTGTCTCTTCTGACAGCTGGTGCTGTCACTCCTGCCAGAAACTGGGCATCTGTGGCCTAAGAAACCTCTCCTGCTGTCAGACCCTGCGGAGTTAAGTGAGAGTCGCTCCCACCAGAGGACAGGGTGCAGTGCAGGGGGACCCCTGAACCCCATCCATCACAGCAGCATCTCCCGGGAACGGGGATGGGGAACCTGCAGCACAGGGCTGGGGGGACAAAGGCCACGGCTCGGGGCCCACACTAATGCCTGTCTCCATTCTTCTTCCCCCCCCATCCTCTCCTGTGTCCCGCAGCTGCACCATCGGAAAGACCGGAAGAGAGCGCCGGCGAGGCGTCAGTCATCCCGGAGACCCCTCCGGGGCCATCGCTCCAGGCAAACCCCTCGGCTGAGGACCAACCGGCCCCACGGCGGGCTAGACGGCGGACCCCGTGCCACCACCAGTCGACGGCGACGGACCCCCAGCTGCTGGCCATCCACCGTCAGCAGCTGGAGGTCACAGAGCAGCACCTGCGGGTGGAGCAACGCCACCTGCATCTGCAGGAGCGGGCGCTGGCCTGGCGCCAAGAGGCATGGGGGGCCTACATGGAGACTTTCAACCGCCTGGTGGACTACCTGGCCCCCCATGTCGCGCCAGCCGCCGCAGCGCCCGCCCTGCCTGCTCCACCCGCCGCACCACCAGCTGCTCCGCACGTCGCCGTCCTGTCCGTCGTCGCCCTGCCACCCACCACTGAGGGCCGGAGCGCCGAGGGACCCCTGGAGCCAGCTGAGACTCGCCGGGCATATCTTCCGGTCCCCCCCACCCCCAGCCAGCCCCGGACAGGGCTGCGGCCGCGGCGGGGCTCCTGGCCGCCCACACCCAGTGCCGGACTTTAGGGGCGAGGGGCCCGGGACGTGCCCCCCCATATATAGTTGTGACATTAATTTGTGCCCCCCGTTTGCCGCGTCCCCCCCATGTAAATAGTTCTCCCCTTTATCATCTCTGGTTTTCTTTTTATTACTGAACAAACTTTTTTATTACTATTGTTTTATTTGTACACATTACTTTTGTTCCACACGTTGTATATAGTTTGTTCTTGTTTTATTTACAGTTAAAAAAAAAAAGTTCTAAAAGAAAAAGCAGTTTAAGTTCAGCCACAAGTGCGTGCTGTCATTTGTCCAGGAAAAGTGGGAGGGGGGTGCGGTTGGGTACTCCATGGTGTGGGTGTTGGGGCAGGGAGTGTGGTGGAGGAAGGGGTGGGCAGTAGGGGGCCTGGCAGAGTTCACCCCGCGGCCTCATCATTGAAGTGGGCCCGCAGGGCCTCCCGGACCCAGGTCCCTTCGGGGTCCACCTGCCGACTGGGGGCAGCAGGTGGCTGCACGTTGGCCCTGCCGGCTTCCACGGCCCATTCCTGGAAAAAGGCCTCCCCCTTGCTCTCCACCAAATTGTGCAGGGCGCAGCAGGCACCCACAATCTGGGGGATGTTGTTGGAGCCCGCATCCAGGCGGGTCAGGAGACATCTCCAGCGTCCTTTCAGGCGGCCAAATGAGCGCTCCAGCACCTGGCGCGCGTGGTTCAGGCGCTGGTTGAAGCGCTCCTGGCTAGCGGAGAGATGGCCCGTGTACGGGTGCATGAGCCAGGGCCGGAGGGGGTAGGCCGCATCTGCGATGACGCAGAAGGGCATGGTGGTGTCCCCCACAGGGATCTCCCGCTGGGGGATGTAGGTCCCTGCCTCCAGCTGGCGGCACAGGCCCGAGTTCCGGAAGACCCGGGCGTTGTGGGTGCTGCCAGGCCAGCCCACATAAATGTCCTGGAAACGGCCCCGGCTGTCCACCAAGGCCTGGAGGACCACAGAATGGTAGCCCTTGCGACTGATGGAGCGTCCTCCACTGTGACGCGGGGTGCGGATGGGGATGTGAGTCCCATCCAGAGCCCCGAAGCAATTGGGGAAGCCCAGGGTGGCAAAGGCCGCGATGGTGGCATCTGGGTCCCCCAGCCTGACGAGCCTGTGCAGGAGCATGGCGTTGATGGCGCGCACAACCTGCAGGGAAAGCACAGGGGACAGCACCAATGAGGGGTGAGCAGGGTGTGCGTGGCCCTGCCCTGCCCTGCCCTCCCCTCCCCTGCCCTGCCCTCCCCCCGTGGGTTCTCTTACCTCCATGAGGACAGCTCCGACGGTGGCCTTGCCGACACCAAACTGCTGCCCCACGGATCGGTAGCTGTCGGGAGTGGCCAGCTTCCAGACAGCGATGCCGACCCGTTTCTGCACTGTGAGGGCACGCCGCATGGCAGTGTCCTGGTGCCTGAGTGCGGGGGTGAGCCACTGGCACAGCTCCATAGATGTCTGCCGGCTCATCCTGAAGTTCCTGAGACAGCGGTCATCGTCCCACTCCCCAAGCACCAGCCGCTCACACCAGTCGGTGCTGGTGGGGTAGCTCCACAGCCACCGGCGTGTGAGGCGGGGGTGGGGGCAGGGTGCTGCAGGGTTGGGGGTTGAGCCCTGCTCCCCTGGGGGCAGCTCCTCGTCCGGTGTAGCAAGGAGGTGCTCAGCTGCCTCCCGCATGGCATGGAGCAGGGCAAGCCCTGCTCCTGCCGGGAGGGCTGGGTGGACCTCTGGCTGCTGCTGCTGCTGCTGCTGCTGCTGCTGGTGGTCCATGCCTGCGGCGCCCAGGGTCTGTGTGCCTATGGCTCCTCAGACCGCGTGCTGTGCAGGCTGCGTGTGTCTGGAAGGGGCCCTTTAAGGGAGCGGCTAGCTGTTGTCCTGGAAGCGCTAGTCCGCCCTGTGACCCTGTCTGCAGCTGTGCCTGGCATCCCTATTTCGATGTGTGCTACTTTGGCGTGTAGACGTTCCCTCGCTGTGCCTATTTCGATGTGGTGCTGCGCAACGTCGAAGTTGAACATCGACGTTGCCAGCCCTGGAGGACGTGTAGACGTTATTCATTGAAATAGCCTATTTCGATGTTGCTACATCGAAATAAGCTATTTCGATGTAGGCTTCACGTGTAGACGTAGCCCCTATGAGCTAGGGAAGAGGATAAGTAGTCAGCATCAGCAAGTTATATTCTTAGCTCCCCAGGCTTGGGCTGTCACTCTAGTATCTAAGCTGCCTGGTAGCCCAGCCTGCATTTTAGGCTCCCACACTCACTAGCTGAACTTGAGCTCTCTCGTACCCTGCCCAGTTCCTGCCCCTGCTCACTGAAAACATGCAGTCCAATGAGGGCAGGGAGACCAAAACCCAAGAGGTTGGCATCTCGCTGCAGGAAGTTATAAATTCAGCAGAAAAATGTTAATTTCTGCTGCATCTTGGAAAACAGATTCTACCAGCACAGAGCCCAAGACTCCACAGGCCTCAAGTGAGACAGCTGGGACAGTTCACTTGCCAGAGATTCTTTACAAATTCAGAGGGGCTTCAGCTAGACCAGGGTTTGTTTACACATGAAAGTTAATCCAAATAAAAATAGGGTATTTAAAGAGAATTAACTATCCCCAATTAGTTCACATGGACACTTATTCTGGAATAATCACTTTATTCCAAATCATCTTCATTAAACTAACTGAGAACAAGGCACTAAGTTCAGAATGGCTAAGTCTGCACTACAGTGATCTTGCGAAAGAAATTCTTTCAAAAGATTGCGTCCACACACAAAAAAGTGGATCAAAAAAGTCAATCTGCTTTTTCAACAGAGATCATCTGCACAGCCCCCTGCTCCTGGTTCAAAAGAACAGGCCAGGAATCAAACAAATCCAGCACCATGAGGCCTGCTATTTCTAAAAAAGGGCCCCCGAGGTATCTACACACATTTTTTCTGAAAGAATCTTTCAGAAAAAGGTGCTTTTCCTCATCTGGGAGGGGAGGAGGGCCCCTGGAAAAAGCTCTGCGTTCTCTCTATTTCAGTTTAAAGAGTGTGTTTTGGGTGTAGATGCTCCACAGGTTTTTTTCGAAAAGGCCTGGTTTTTTTTTTTTTTTTCAAATGAAGAACTTGCTAGTGTAGACACAGCCAATAAGAGCATCCACACATGGAACTGTGTAAGAATAGTTGCTTGGGAATAGCTTGGGAATGGCAAATCCTTATACATGGGTCATGTTTTGAAATTAATTTTCCCAAATATAAAAGCTAGAAATATAAAGTTTTAAAGAAAATCTGATATTCTGGAGCAAGATTCCATGGCAATGATTAAGGCTGTGAGTACACTCTAAGAAATTCAAATTTAAGGCAGCTAGATTAATATTACGACATCACTGTCTTCAGTGTAAATACCATTAACTTGATTTAGGGAGCACTAATATCAGTATCATAACATTATTGAAACTGGCGGGGTGTAGCGTCAAGTTCAAATTTAAAAATCCAAATGAAAGCCAGTGTGGAAGCGCCATTTCTTAAAATCAAATTCATTAGCCTGCAGAGGCGTCCTTTGTGTATCGGTGCTCCACTCTGGCCACTTCCATCACTGTTGCTGTCAAGGTGCGCAGGAAGTAGGTCACAGGAAGCCCGCAAATTTGAATTCATCACCAGCAAGCCTGGGAAATATAAGGGGTGCCCAGAAGCTAAAATTTCTTCTGCCATCGCATCGCACCACATTGGTAGCCATCTCTTGCAATCATGAGCGCTCTAGGTAGTACTCTGCTGCGTTGTCATGGTCGCAAAGAGCTCCAGCATGGAGCCTTCAGGAGATTCTGTATCACCTTGCAGCTCGGGGAGAGCAGTCAGTGGTGAGCAGATTGAGAGTCCAAGAGAAAAGTAGAATGATTTGAGAAGATGTCACGTGGGATGATCGCCAGAGGTTAGTCCTGGGACCCTGCGCAATGGTGGGTCAAGGAGAAAGAACTCAACAGTCCTATCACAAAGTCTGGGAAGCCAACCAGCGGTCCAGGTCATCCCCAAAGACCTGCTGCTATTATAAACAGCTGCACATGCTTCTTGGTTGGGGACCTGACCATGCTGAATTTTGACACCTCTGGATGCCCTGTTCCAGAGTCCGGGGTGAGCTGAGAGGAGCTGGGGGCCAGGATGAAGAGGCCAATAGAGAGGAAGAGGAGGGCTACCAGCAGTGGCCAAGAAAGATCCTCCCGACAGCCAGGAGCTTTTCACAATAGACTTGGAGATGTTCCCCACTACGCAGGCCCCCTCTGTGCAGGCCCCGTACGCCACACGGCATTTTGTCAGTTTTTCCAGGCTTGTGCTCACACAGGATGAGCATCTCTTCTTTTTCACAATCTGTTATTCTTGGAAGGGTGTCTCCTTTGGCAACTGAAAGAAGCATGCGAGTTTGGAATGGATTTCTCTGCAATGCTCTCTGCCCTTTTACTTTTCCCTTTCCCTGAAGTGCATTGCTGCACCAAGTGGCTGGCGGGTGCTCTGTCTTCCCTCCTCTGTGTGGCTGGCAGGTGCTTGGCACATCCAGCACAGGCAGGGTTTCCCTGCTTTTCGCAGCCTTTTCCCTGATGAGGGCTGCTCCGGAGAATGCTGAGAAACTCCTTCCCCCCGCCAGGCAGTTGGAAAGCTTTCTCCCCGCATTTCTTTTCCCATTACAGGGGTCCCTCCCCACCCAGCTGTCCATGGGGCTGGAATTGAACCCTTCCCCCTCGCCACGTGGCTGCAGGGCTCTGCAGACCCTGGTCCTGCACACCGGCATGTCCAGCACAGGCAGGTTTTCCTTGCAGAGGAACGCTCCAAGGAATGACCAGAAAAACTTGCCTCCCTGCTCCAGGACACGAGCATGCTTCCCCGGCTTTGCACCCCTGCCTCCTGCTTTTCAAGCAGACAATAGCTGACCACGAGCACAGCGAAATGGTGTGGTTAAGCGATGGCTTGTCCAATGCACTGTTTGAATCCTTCACATCCTTAAGAAGCCTTAAGCAGCCATGTAAAAGGAAAGGAGAGTGCTTTGTGTGAATTGCATCTCAGTTTGACCTTCACTTTCCAGCAGGCATCCCCAGCATGGGAGACAGGGTGAGAAAGTGCAAAAGGTTCAAGCAGGACCTTATCCTGCAGCTCCTGGAGTGAGCTCATGCAGAAACCGTGCAGAGCACTACAGAAACAGCACAGTGGTGGCAGACTGTGCTTGAGTTCAAGAGAAAGCAAACGGCGCACCTGAGTAGGACGCAGTGAAGCTCATTACAGCAACGGGCAACCAAACTGAGGCCCTGCGCTCCACGCTGCAGCTGCAGAGGCACTGCCGACACAGCACTGCAGGCTCCCCTCCCTGCTGCCCGGACTCCCCTGAATGCAGGTCGCCAACCCCCTGTCGTGGTGGTCCCCGAACGCAGGGAGGGAGGGCAAGAACAGTCTGCTGCTTTACCCCCAAGAGCCACTGCAACAGGCTTTTTCACCTCCCTTGACACCTCTTTCTTTGCTGCGCCGGCAATGCCCCTCTGCTATACACATCGGACACACTGGACAGTCTCCACGTAAAAGAATAAACGCACACAAATCAGACAGCAGAAATGGCGATACACAAAAACCCGTAGGAGAGCACTTCAATCTCCCGGGCCACACAGCAGCAGACTTAAAAGTAGCTATCCCGCAGCAAAGAAATTTCAGAACCAGACTCCAAAGAGAAATTTCTGAGCTACAATTCATCTGCAAATTCGACGCCCTCAGCTCAGGCTTAAACAAAGACTGCGAGTGGCTGGCTAAATACCGAAGCAGCTTCCCCTCCCTTGGTGTTCACACCTCCAGATCAACTGCTGGTAGTAAGCCTCACCCTTGCTGACTGAGCTAACCTTGTTATGCCCACCCTTGCTCTGGCTTATTTATACCTGGCCCTGCTGATTTCCAAGACCAGCATCTGAAGAAGTGAGTCTGTGCTCACGAAAGCTCTTGCTCAAAACTTTTCTGTTAGTCTATAAGGTGCCACAGGACCTTTCGTTGCTGTTACAGATCCAGACTAACACAGCTACCCCTCCGAACCAGAGACAAGGACCTCATGCTATAAACACAGAACAAAAAGACAGTCCCTGCTCCACAGAGATTATAATCTAAGTAGCTGTGCAGCCAAGCCAAGGCCTTTGTGGAAGTAAGGTTTCACCTGAACCTGTTCCTCAAAACTGAATAAAACGTAACAGAGATAGCCGTGCTAGTCTATATACTATTAAAACAAAAAAGCAGTAAAGTAGCACTTTAAAGACTAACAACATAATTTATTAGGTGATGAGCTTTCTTGGCTCATCACCGAATAAATTATTTTGTTAGTCTTTAAAGTGCTACTGGACTGCTTTTTTGTTTTGAATAAGATGTGTGTGTGGTGGTGGTGGGGTCTATCATAGTCTAGGACGCCAATGGGCAACCTGGGTTGGAGCAGACTGCATGAGTGGCCTTCCTTCACCTTAGTGAGCCCCAAGGTTGTTGTAACCAAGATGGTCTCCTGGCATAGGGTATTTTTGCTTATTGCTAGAACTTCAGAGGTTTGCAGATTGAACCATAGGGAGCCAGTGGGGCTGACAGCCACCATGGGTCCCAGCACAATGTAGGTGGGGAGTCCAGCCCTGTGCCCCCAAAGGTGTGGGGTCAATGGCATTCAGCCATTAGCACTACCTGGACCGCAATGCTGCTCCCCACTCCCTCCTCTCGGACTCATGCAGCTGGAGCAGCACTGCCATGACAGTTCAAAGGGCCTGGAGCTCTGGCTGCTACCACTGCCAAAGTAGCAGCAGAGGCTGGAGCTCTGGGCCCCTTTGAAACACTAGGCCTGGGGGGAACTGCCCCCTTTGTGCCTTGTCAGCAGGCCTGGAAGTAGCAGTTTGATTGAATAGAGAGGCATTACAGGCAAGGCCATGTACAGTTAGCACCTGCCCCACTTCCTCATAGAATCACAGAATTCCAAGGCTGGAAAGGACCTCAGCAGGTCATTGAGTCCAGCCCCCTGCCCCAAGCAGGATAAACCCCAACTAAATCATCCCAGCCAGGACCTTGCCAAGCCGGGACTTAAAAACCTCTAGGGATGGAGATTCCACCACCTCTCTCGGTAACACATTCCAGTGCTTCACCACCTCCTGGGGAAATCGTTTTTCCTAATATCCAACCTACACCTCCCCCTCTGTAACTTCAGACCATTGCTCCTTGTTCTGCCATTTGTCACCACTGAGAACAGTTTCTCTCCATTCTCTTTAGGACCCCCCCCCCCTCTCGGGAAGTTGAAGGCTGCTATCAAATCACCCCTCCGCCTTCTGCAAACTAAATCAGCCCAAATCTCTCAGCCTCTCCTCATAGGTGATCTCATAGAGCTGGAAGGGACCTCAGGAGGTCATCAGGTCCAGTCCCCTGCCCTCTTGGCAGGAGCAAGCACCATCCTCCACCCTCTTTTTGTTTTAAAGAAAGAAAAAAACCTATTTGCTCCAGATCCTTAAACAGCCCCCTCATGGGCTGAGCTCACAACCCTACGTTTAGCAGGCCTATGTGCAAACCACTGAGCTATGCCTCCCCTTTTACGTTGTGTGCTTCAGCCCTTAATCATTTTTAGTGCCCTCTGCTGAACCTGCTCCAGTACATTCATATCCTTTCTACACTGTGCTTTTGCTTTATGCGATTGTCACTTTTGTCATACCCAGTATTTTTCTTGTGCCAGTACTTGCCAGTACTGAGTACCAGATGGAGTGGGGGGGAGGGCAGGGAGCCGGCTGAGTTCCAGCATCCCTTTTTTTTTGTTTGTTTGCTATTTTACAAAAAAGGCACTGGTAATACCAGTAGGACAAACATGATGCAGATGAAAACCAGTGGACTCTAGCAACCCTGCTATAGGCAACAGTAAACAAAACATCTCATGAGCACATGCAGAACCCCAACAGGCCCCACTAGTAGCAATAGCTTTGCAAAGACATTGCTTACAGCACCCAGCTTAACCCAGACTGATTTAAAATATGATTTTTACTGGGTTTGTGATCCCTTGCAACCCTCCCCATTGCACTCTTTTACCACAGCCAGTTACAGTGTGACCAACCTGAAGCATGCAAAAATCTTAAGTCGGGCCCCCAAAATCCTGAGTGGTCTCTCTCCCTTTGCTGTCCCATTTACAAGCCTTTGGGGTTCAGCAACTCTTGCTTCAGGTTTCCCCTACCTGGAGTGTGGATGCAAACCAGGGTAGAGGCTTCCAGAAATCCCCTATCCTGGGGTTGGCAACCAAAAGAGCAAGAGGAACCATTATTTTCAAATTTGGTAAAAAAAAAAAAAACCAAAAAACCCCCCAAACCCTCAATAATTAAAGAGCCGCAGTGCATGTGAATACAAGACAGTCCTTAATAACTAGCACCAAACCACACTTTTTGTAGCTCCTATTTTAAGACCAGGGCACACACAATGCTTTCTAATGCAATGCATGCTTACTGCAGAACTTTCACAAACTTTTTACATGTTCTATTTCCTCGCACTTTCCATGTGTTCGTACCACTGACTTCCTGACTTTCACTCCTGAGCCTCCTCTCTCTATGGACGTGAAGGGGAATTATCCAACATTGCTAGATCACATAGGCTGTGTCTACACTAGCCCAAAACTTTGAAATGGCCATGCTGTGATAAAGTGGGGGGAGTGCATGTGTAAGACTCAGGCTGGATGTGTGTGGGACAAGCAGAGCAGCTCTCAGCGGCTAAGGATGACCGTGGGGCTATAACCTAGGCTGGCAGGTAACACCTCTGCCCTGAACAAAGAGGAGGGAGGAGCTAAGCTGGATTTGATTCTGGGGGGGCAGTTAGAAGCTGGAGGGGAGAGGGAGCTGGAAGGCAGCCAGCCTGGCAAGGGGGTAAGCTACACCCCAGAGGGGCACCCCTCAGGCTCCTCTCCCCAGGATGGGTTGGAATGACTGTCTCTAATTGCTGCACTGACTCTTCTGTAAGAAACTGGACCTCTGCCACCTGATAAACTTCCTGTTCCACCTGCTAAGTAAGAGTCACTCCTGCCTGTGGAGGGGGTGCAGCACATGGGGACCCCTGAACCTCATCACACATGCAAATGGCCATTTCAAAGTTCACTAATGAAGCGCTGAAATACATATTCAGCCGCTCATTAGAATGCTGGCAGCCGCCGCACTTTGACATTGACACGTCTCGCTGCTGCGCAGCTCGTCCAGACGGGGCTTGATTAACCCTTTTCGAAAGGACCCCACGACCTTCAAAATCCCCTTATTCCTGACAGCAGATAGGAACAAGGGGGTTTCGAAGTTCCCAGGGTCCTTTCGAAAAGGAGCCCCCAGCGAGACGTGTCAATGTCGTAGCGCCGCGGCCGCCGGCGTTCTAACGAGGGGCTGAACGCGCATTTCACCGCTTCGTTAGCACACGTCACAATGGCCATTTGCACGGCCGCTTCGAAGCGTGGGGCACGTGCAGACACGGCCCGTGTCCGTTACTGAAACACCAGCTGCCAACTGTGGGACTTTTAAACATTCACCTTTTATCAAAAGTAATCAGGACGCTCCCCCCTCCCTGCCCCCCCAACACCTGTGCAGCCACCGCGTCGGGAAAGCCCCAGGCCACAGTCCCCGGGCCGAACCCCAGCAGCGGCAGCGAGCGCGGCCCTCACAGCCCCGCAGAGGGGCAGCGGCGCCAGTCTCCACACCAGCGCAGCCAACAGCGGCGCAGGAGCGCGCCAAAGCCGAACACAGCAGTTGGCGCGGCGAGGCGCGTCCGTGGGACAGACCCACCTCTGCCGGTTCGCGCGCGAGCGCGCGTCCGTGGGCGCAATTCGCGCAGCAGCCCCTGCCGAGGCCCCGCCCCCGGGCCGCAGGGCTAACAGGTGACGGTACTCACGCCCCCGCCCCCGCCCCCGCCCCCGGGTCCCTGTAACGAGCCCCGGCCGCCCGCCCGCGCGGCCCAGCCTCGGCTCGGGGGCGTGGCCGGAGCAAGGAGCTCGGCCTGCGCTGGCCGTTTGTGTCGGGAGGCGCCCCAAGGCCGCATGGGCGGGCCCTCGAGCGGCCCCTCCAATCCCAGACCGCGTCTCCTCGCCCTCCCACAGTTTGAAGCAGTGGGCGGCGCCCGCGGCTCCTCTCCGACCAATCACCGCCGCGCATTCCGCTGATCGGCACCTTCGCAGGCCTACGGCGGGCGGGCTCAGCGCGGTTGCGCGCTACTCTCGCGCTCACTCAGCAGCTACGTTCGCTGGCTGCGGCCTGAGACCGAGGCGGCGGGTGAGCGGGAGCGGGTGTGGGGGCGGCGGGGGGCTCCGCGGCGCAGTTAGCCCATGGCAGGTGCCCCGACCGCCAGTGGAGCGCGGCCCCGGGGGCAGGGCCTGGGCCCGGGCTCGGGCCGCGCCGCGCCGCGCCGCGGGGAACTTGCCGCTGGGTGCGACGCGCTCGGACCCGGCTCGGAGTTGGGTTCTGGGGCGGTTTTTGCGCGGGAGCCGCACCAGGCGCGCCCCCGTCGCAGCTCGTCCCCGCGGGCGCGTCCAGAGCGCGGTGCCGCTCGCCCTTGCTCCTCCCTGGGGCGCCGTAGCGCGTCCGGGCCCGTGACCGACCCTGCGGCTCTCGGGGACTCCCGGTGCTGCAGTCGCACAGTGACCCCGCCCCGAACGTGCGAACCCCAACAACGAGCGCTCATGGCCGAACGGCGGCCGGCGTGGGGCTGGCGGGGCGGGGAGCCGCCGTCGCCTCCTGCGGAGAGGGGCGGGGCGGGGCACGGTGGGCGGTGCCGGCCGAGGTGAGGTGTGAGGAGAGGGGCCGAGTGAGACGCCCGCGGGCGCTGTGCAGTGCACGTGTGTCCGGTTACAAATCGGCGCGTGTGCGCGGCGCGGCGTTAGTTACCCGCGGCTGTTCTCATCGTCACAGCAGGGAGTTCCGTGGCCCCTTATAGACTCACAAGTGTCGCGGGGGGGAGCCGCGTTAGTCCGGACCTGTGACGGCAGCGAGGGGTCCTGTGGCACCTCCGAGGCGCGCAGAACAGTTCCGAGCATGAGCTTTCGTGAGCACAGACTCACTGTTGCATCTGATGAAGGGCCCTGCGGGGCAACAGGGCACCGGACCAGAGGGCGCTGGTCGGGCATCAAGGGCTCCATGCCCATGGCACGGGTAGGCTGTGTGCAGCTGTGCGGACCTGCGTGTGCAAGGGCCCCCGGAGCGGGTGCATGTGGAGAGCCCGGCCTCTTGCCTGCAGCCCTGGGGTGCAATCAGCTGTGAGACACTGGGGGGCATGGTGTGGGGACCTGTGGGGATGCCCTGTGCCATGCGCTTGTCAGGTGTGACCTTGTGTAGGTCCAGGAATGCCCGGCTGGATGTGGGCCAGCTGCTTGGCCTCGAAACCAGCGCTATCACCAGGGACCCCTTGGGGGAAGAGTTGTCTGAGTGTCCCTGGGGCTGGCTGGGGGCCCCCCCCTCCTCTTTGGAGGAGCTGCCATCCTTCCGCTCTGGTGCAGCAGGGGTGTCCGTGACGGCTGTATCCATGAGGTGGCAAGGTGTTATCACTCACCACCATGTCCCGTAGCTCCCTATAATAGGGACATCTGGCTACGCCAACCCCGGAATGATGTTTGCTGTCCCTGGCCCAGGTGTATCTCTGGCGTAATTCTTTGATCTCGTATCAGAGCTGGTCTGCAGTCTGGGCAGGATGGCCATGGTTGCCGAGGGCTAGTCAGGTGCAGGCAGGGGTGTTTTGCTGGTGCCTTGATGGACACAGGACCCTCAGGACATCTTCCTCATGCCAGAGTATGAGGAAGTCTCGCAGCTCTGGCTTTGCCCATGCAGGGATTCTCTTATAGGGCTATTCTCCCTCCGGGCTGCCGTCACCCAACTCCCCGGGGCTGCCCTGGGGGCACAGGAGAGCTGGCTGCTGGCCATCCAGCTGCTGGCCTTTGATTCTAGGTTGGTACGAGGCTGGGTGCTGCCAGCTCAGGACATGCGGCCAGCCTCAGAACCCCTGCTTCCTGCTCGGGTTTCTAGGTCCTTGCAGCTTTAACTGCTGCTGGAAGCAGGCGCCATAGGGCCCCCAGGGGCTTGCTAGGTTGTCTGCTGGCTCCAGCGAGGAGCCGCCATGGTGGACCGCTTCGGTTTGCATGCGTCCTCACATACTTTCTTCTGGAGGAAGGCATTGTTCCCCTTATGTAACCAACCAGTGTTGGGGATCCGGAAGAAGCCTGTGTTCTTCTGGAAGATCTGACATGAGTAGATGCAGCATGTCTCCCCCCAACACCCCCCAAGCAAAAGTCCAAACAGACAGAACCTGGAAGAAATCAAGGACGTGCTAGGGCTGAAATTCAGATTAGTCCAATGTGATAGATCATGAGTAATGCTTGACTGTTGTCTTCAACCTATTGCAACACTTATTAATGACTTTGTAAAATATCTCAAAAGAGGAGACAGATCTCAGCGGTGTGATGCTGTTGGATGACTTTTGGTTACTATGTTTGGAGAAGATAATTGCTATTCTCTTGTAGGACTACTGCCAAAGCTGCTTGTCATTTTTTTAATGCCATCCTGGCATCTGCTGCAGCTGTAGTAGGTCTTCGTCCAGTAATAGAAGCCACACATGGTTGGCTCAAGCAGAGAAATATTTGTTGAAAAGGTTAGTGCAGAATTTGACTAAGGAAGAACTAATGACTCTCCCTTAAGGTACAAGGAGGGAGAGGGAGAGGGAGAGGGAGAGTGTGTGTTTTTAAAGCCAGCAGAAAGAGTGCAGACTGAATTCTTGCAAATCTACAGTCATGACTTCTGGATTCTACTCAACCTCTATGTAGCTTTTTCAGATTTCTGTCTTGTAAAACATCAGCACTTGGGCAGAATAAGGCACCACCAGCAATGGCACTGCCATGTTATCAGGACAGAATAGAGAATTTGAATGTAGAGTGGAATGTCATGCAATGAGTGGATGAAGATTTGATTTCCAACTTCTACCATCAGTAGTGGCTCAACCCAATATTTGTGCTATGTGTCTGGGGATGAAAGATGTAGGAATTCATTTATTGCTACTCTCTGTAACAACAGCTACAGTTTGAGGGTACTTTCTTGTCATTGACTTGGATTTTGTGTTGTGAAAGAAGTTGCTTTTCTGTCCGATCATGTGAATGAACTAATGAACATATCAATAGAAGAATGAAGTATCGGGCATACGAGAAGCCACCAAAGATGAGTGTACTTAATTTAAGACGTTCATTAACAAAGTTGTAGAAAATTACAACAGAAAGCTAAGAATGATGTAGATGTACTACATCACAGAAGGCTTGAGTAACCAGCTGTTTTTTAAATCTTTTATATGAATTAAGTCTTATAAAATTGATTACGAAACATTTTTTCAGTTTTTTACTATTGGTTCCAGACTGTCTCCCTTGGCTTTCATGCTCTTGTAAAATCACACAGCACCTCTAATTTCAGTTCCCATGGAAAACACTTGTGTGGAGTGATCATAGGGGACACCTGGGTTCCACCCTGCCCCCCCATGAGGGGGCTATGTGGGAGGTTAGTGAGGGAATGCTTGGTTGTTCCCTATAGCTGGGAGGGACCAAAGGCTTATCCTGGTACAGGGTGGATGACCCACATCACCACCTCCCTCCCCCACACGCACAGGTTGGTTGTTCCTCTTTTGAACTAATCAGTGACAGGAGCTCTAATTTCTGACAGGTGTAACACTGCCCCGGTTCTCTTTCTTGTCCTGACTGGTGGATGAGGATATTCTTGTGTTTGAGAATGTTCATGGAATGGCTAAGGATGGTTTTATTCATTTGTATTGTAATGAAGCTACAACCTGTTATAACATGCTTTGCTCTCAACTGTCCTGATGGTCTTGTAATAGGATACCCAAGATGGTTGATTATTGTGAACCTGTGGTGTTCATGAGCGGGGCTATTAGGATGGTTTGTTCAGTTTAGATACAAAATAACAGAAATAATCCTTCCAGGCCAACCTCTCGAGGTTATCTAACGCAGTGGTACTCAACCTTTTCAGACGTGGAACCCTTTTGTAAATGTTTACCATGTGTTGTCCAGTGTGGATTGATTTAAATCGAGTTACCGAAAAAGCTAAGACTGGCTGTGCATAGAGTGCACTTAATTTTGAAGTAAGCCCCATGAACTCGCCAGCACTTCTGTTTTTTGAGAAAACAAATACGGACTGGGGTTCCCTTGGAAAAGCTCAGTTACACTGAAGTAAAATAGGGAATAGACTTATGGTATCACCATTATTGTCTTTGGCCATGATGTTCCAAAAGCAGGGGTATGTCTTATGAAATATAAAATAAAAAAATGACACTAAGTTGCACCTGGCAACTTCAGATTTCCCTGACTGCAGCTTTCTGTGCTGACTCTTGGGATGATAGATTCTAAGCCTAGTTAACTAATAAAATAAGCCATAAGGATAAGCTAAGCTAAACTTTTTCGAGCAACATAGGAAACAGCTTGGGAATTTACTTGTTAAATCACACTTATACTAAAAGAGAGAGTCCTGAAGAATGATGCTTTTCAAAGCGAAATATTCAAGTTACTAATCAGTTAATCTACTAAGCCACATCCATGTCTTCATCCACAGCATTTTGTCCAAATAAGCTGTTTTCCATATGATGTTTTGTCTTGCAGCTAGGCCCCACTTCTTGTTCTTGCATGGTTTACGCTTGACACCTTTTTCCTTTTTACCTCTGGAACGAATTTCTTCAAAGTATTTCCAGATACATTTTGTCTTACAGCCACAAGCCATGACAGATTTTCTATGACAAGTGTGGGGGAAATATAGGAAGCTTTGCACGTGCTGAATGTCTTCCTTCTGTCTTTCCAGAGGGGATAGCTCAGTGGTTTGAGCATGGGCCTGCTAAAGCCAGGGTTGTGAGTTTAATCCTTGAAGGGGCTGTTTCGGGATCTGCAGCAAATAGTGTTTTAAAAAAAGGGTGGTGGTGCTTGGCCCTGCCAAAAGGGCAGGAGACTGGACTCGATGACCTCCTGAGGTCCCTTCCAGCTTTGAGATGTGTAGCTCCATACTATTATTTGTTATTCACTGTTCTTTTTTTATGCTGCCTTTATCTTTGATATATATATGTCTCTAAGACAGTGGCTTAGCTAACTGCTCTGTCGTGCTTGGCCAAAATCCACCACTACATAAACACAGGACAAAAATAATCCAATCCAGCTTTCTGCGTTGCTTTTAGTTTCTGTTTCTGTTAGTAATCTAAACAGCCTAGATCCTACAGAAAGTAAGAGCTAGTAGTTACACTTGACAGACTGGCTTCATTAATACATTTTTACGAGACTGTAAGTGCACGGGTAGCATGTTTTCGATGAGATTTTATTATAATTATATTTAAATAAGAAATTTGGTGCTGATTCCTTTTTAAAATCCAATTTAAATCAAAAGATCTGATTGTGGGGTTTTTTTAAGCATCAATTGTTTCATGCACCCCAGTTGTTACCCAGGAAATAGTTTGAGCCCACAGTGGTTTGGGTGCATCCTGCACTGCACCGGGCTTGCTGACGGAGTGGGTAATGGGGGCAGTGGCCCTCTGGACCTGGCAATTTAAAGGGGCCTGGGCCTCCCAGCTGCTGCTTTTGGCGTCCCAGGCCCCTTGGAATTGTTGCTGGAGTGCCACACTGGGCACGCTCTATGGCTCTGGGGTAGCGGGGGAAGAGATGCATGGTGCAGTGCAGGTGGTGCTAAGGACTGGTTGCCGCCAAGCTCCCCTTATGCAGCCCATGGTTGCTGTTGGCTCCACGGCATGGCAATCATTCCTCACCACTGGTTCCTGCTACTCCTATGATGTGGGTCTGTCTGGGCTGGGCGTTGTAACCAAAATATGTGTGTCTGGAGTTGTGACGTTGGGTTACACCTTTACGGTGCCACTCACTCAAATTTGATCTAGTATGATACCTGTCATGACACCTGGGCCAAATCCGGGTGTTGTTGGGGCCTGAGATGTTGTGATGCCTGGAGCAGTAGGCCCAGCCCGCAGCTTGCTCCATGATATGGAGCTGCCATATGACCACTCAAAAAGACAAATTACATTCTTTATTCAAGATCTATAGCTGGAATAAAACACATTTTTGTTTTAACCTGGTTAGCATAGTTTAATAGTACTAAGCTTTTATCTTTGCTTCAGTGGACCTCAAATGGCTGTACAAAAGAGGCCAGTGCCATATTTGCAGAGGAGAAATCTGAAGCATAGAGGTGTGAAATGACGTATCCAAAGTAATGCAGCAGCCAAGAGGTAGAACTGGAAATAGAATTGAGTTCTGCATTTATGATGGAGGAATCCTCCTAAACACTGTTACAGACTGTGGTCCCCAACTGGCTAAGCAGCAGTTCTACAGAAAAGGACATGAGGATTACAGTAGATCAGAAGCTGGCTATGAGCAGGGTGGCCTTGTAGCCAAGAAGGCTAACAGCATATTGAGGTGCATTAATAGGAGCATTGCTGGCAGATCTAGAGAAGAGATTATTTCCCTTTATTTAGCACTGGTGTGACTGTATCTGGAGTACTGTCCAATTCTGGGCCCCCCATTATAGAAAAGATGTGGATGCACTGGAGAGAGTCCAGCGTCGGGCAATGAAAATGATTAAAGGGCTGGAGCACATGACTTATGAGAAGAGACTGAGGTATTTGATCTTATTTAGTCTACAGAAAAGTGGGAGAGGGATTTGATAGCAGCCTTCAGCTGCCTGAAGGAGGGGTTGCAGATAGGGTGGGGAGAGGCTGTTCTCAGTGGTGACAGATGTCAGAACAAGGACTAATGGTCTCACGTTGCGGTGAGGGAAATCTATGTTGGATATTAGGATAAACTATTTCACTAGGAGGGAGGTGAAGCACTGGAATGGTTTACCTGGGGAGGTGGTGGAATCTCCATCCCTAGAAGTCTTTAGGTCCTGGCTTGACAAAAGCCTGGGTGGGATGATTTAGCTGTGATTGGCCCTGCTTTCAGCAGGGGGGTTGGACTTGATGACTTCCTAAGGTCTCTTCTAATCCTATAATTTTATGATTCTCTAGATTCCCAGCCTATTATTGTGTATATTTTGGTGAACTAAATCATCATACTACCTGGGTAGGCTATGTGAGGATGTATAAAACTTGGTGGTTGCTGTCATAGGCACTTGATGTTTTTGAAGAATTCAGAGGACCATTGTTTTTCTGGGTCTGCATCACTCTCAACAGAATAGTTGATAATATTAAAGGCTGTTTATTGAGTATTTAAGGGCTGCTCCTTCTTGCACAAGTGGTGTTTGACTTATTAATATGAAAGCTATACTGTATCTACAGAATGAAAGGTGGTTTTTATAAGGTACTAATTCTTCTTAAAATGTTTCAGCACAATGCAAAGAAATTCACGACTGAAGAGAGAGCTGCATCTGTTGACCACAGAGCCTCCCCCAGGCATAACATGTTGGCAAAACAAAAACAGGATGGATGATCTACAAGCCCGTATGTATTACCATCATGACTTATTTGGTATCTTTTTGGTAGGCATTACACCAAAATATTTTCTCATTGTCATGTTTGCTCAGCAGTGTCTTGGCAAAACCTGACAGTGGCAAAACCCCTGAGTGAATATTTTGTTCATACTTAATAATTGGCAATGAAATTAACACCAGTCCATGAAACTCTTGCTTGATTCTCGTCCACTTTTCATATATATAAAAAAAAAATTTCCCGTCTTGAGTTTCTCTTTGTTTCCTGTTTGATAGACTCACTGATGGTTAGGGAGTGTGGATCGGGGGGAGTTAAGGAAACAGCCACACTATCATATGCTTTCTGTTAAGTTCTTATGGACTTAATGGTTTTCAAATGACATGAATTACTGTTGCTACAAGTATCTATAGCACCCCTCTCATGGCTCTTCAATACTGCTGAAGGGATTTGTGCTTGTAGGTACTTGGATGTTCTTCACTAACAACATTTTACAGATGACTTGGAGACTCATGATCCAGGTTTCCTGTTATGAGGAAGGCAAGGCATTCAGAGAGTTCTCCCTCCATAACTCAATGTTTGGCCCTTAGATTAGCTCCATTTCAGGCACTACCTTCCAGAAGAAGCAATACAGTGGAGCAGTGCTGAAGATTTTGGCAGTATAGTCTTAAACATTAGCTTTGCTACCTTAAAGCGAGAAATTGTTTGGGTCTGTAGGCCAATTCTCAGCTCTGGATGTAGGGCTGCACATGAATTCAAATGTCTTTTTAATTATGGTGAATTTTCAATCAATAGTTGTTGAATCACTTTCATAGTCTTGAACTTGAGAAATCTTCTCTCCTTAGCCACATCTACACGAGCCGGCTACTTCGAAGTAGCCGTGCTAACTTCGAAATAGCGCCCACCGCGTCTACACGTGGCGAGCGCTATTTCGAAGTTGAAATCAACGTAAGGCAGCGAGATGTCGAAGTCGCTATCCCCATCAGGAGATGGGAATAGCGCCCTACTTCAGCGTTGAACATCGAAGTAGGGCATGTGTAGATGATCCGCGTCCCGCAACGTCGAAATAGTGGGGTCCTCCATGGCGGCCATCAGCCGAGGGGTTGAGAGACGCTCTCTCCAGCCCGTGAGCTCTATGGTCGCCGCATGCAGCAGCCCGTTAAAGCTCCCCGCCGCCTTATTTCCTGTGCAGGAAGCTGAGAGCTCGTGCAGGCAGCAGCACTACCACGTGCACAGCCTGCACAGACCTCAGTAGCCCCAGCCCGCACCCTGTACCTCATGGCTGGCAGCCAGCCAGCCCCCCAAGCACCCACAGGGCACCCCCCCCCAAGGGGAGCCAGGGCTCCCAGGCTGGCAGCCAGCCGGGGAAGAGGCAGTGGGGCCCCTCCTGGACGGAGGCCGAGATCCGGGACCTGCTGGGGCTCTGGGGCGAGGAGGAGGTGCTCCAGGTAATGGGGAGCAAGAGGCGGAACACAGATGCGTTCACTCGGCTGGCCAAGGACCTGGCTGCCTGGGGTCACCCTGCTCGCACTCCTGACCATATCAGGAGTAAGGTCAAGGAGCTGCGGCAGGGTTACGCCTGGGCCTGGGACGCGGCCAGCCGATCTGGGGCCACCCCCGCCACTTGCCCCTTTTACAGGGCGCTCAGGGCCATCCTGGGCCCCCAGTACACCTCCTCCCCCCTGGCTACTCTTGACGCATCGGCCGATGAGCCCCAGCAGGCCCTGGAGACGAAGTCCGCCCTGGAGGTAAGCCCTGCACCCCAGGGGCCCCCCCAGGAGCCCACCCTTGCGACGCCGGAGGAGGGACAGTCCTCCAGCGATGGGGGGCTCCACATCGCCCTCCCCTCCCGCAGCTCCAGCAGGGCGTCCGCCCAATGGGTGTCCCCCGAACATGGGAGCGCACCGTCAGGTATGTACCCCACTGGTGCACATGCCCGGGGTTAAGGGGCGGGGACAAGAGGCATGACCAGGGCCCCCCACACGCCCAGATGACCATGGCCCCAAGGACAGCAGTGGCATGTCCCTCAGAAGAGTGCATCAGTTCCTGCCTCCCAACAGGACAGCGCCGTGCCCCATCCCTGGGGATGGGGGGAGCGGAACCTAGGGTCATCCAGGGGTTGGGGGGGTGGGACACCTAGCAGCAGCAGCAGCATCTCCGGGGGATGGGGATGGGGAACCAACAGCAGAGGGGTAGGGGGACAAGGGCCATGGGTCAGGGCCCACACTAACGGCTGTCTCCACTCTTGTTCCCCCCGTGTTCCACAGCTGCACCATCGGAGGGCCCAGAGAACGCCGGTGAGGTGTCCATGGTCCCGGAGAGCCCACCGGGGCCATCTCAGCAGGCCAGCCCCTCGACAGAGCACCGACCAGCCCCAGGACGAGGCCAACGGAGGAGCCGCCTGCGGACAGCCACGGACCCCCAGCAGCTCGCGATCCTCCGCTGTCAGCTGGAGGTGGAGGAGCGGCGCCTGCAGGTGGAGGAGCGGCAGCTGGAGCTCCAGGAGCGAGCGTTGGCCTGGCGACAGGAGGCTTGGGGGGCCTTCATGCGCACTTTTGACCGCATTGTGCAGCACCTGGCCCCCCCTGCCGCTCTGCCCGCCACTCCACCTGCCGTCCCTCCACCGTGTGCCGCCCTGGGGCCTGCCGCTGAGGGGGACCATGGGCCTGTGGACACCGGCTGGCCGTATTTGCCGGTTCTCCCGGCCCCTGTCCAGCCTCGACCAGGGCTCCGGCCAAGACGTGGGTCGCACCCCTCAACACCGGGCGCTGGACATTAGGGTGCGGGGCTGAGGATGTGGGCCCCCCCCTCCTTTGTACATATTCCCCCATTTGTAAATAGTTTTTGTTGGACCCCTGTTTTAGTAGCTGCCCCCCCCCCCGTGTACATAGTTACCCCTTTTCTTTTGTTAATAATAAGGTTGCACTGTTTTGTTTGAAACGACATTTCCATTTATTTCAAAGAAAAGTGGTGGGGGTGGGGGGTGCTCTCGGGTGCTCTGTGGTGTGGGTGTGGGTGTGGGGGCAGGGAGTGTTGTGGAGGATGGGGGCGGTGCAGTGGGTGGCTCAACCGCAGCTGGCCCTGCCAGCGTTCACCCCGCAGCCTGGTCAAAATGGGCCTGCAGGGCCTCCCGGACCCGGATCCTCTCAGGGTCGACCTGGCAACTGGGGGCAGCAGGTGGCTGGACGTCAGCCCTGCCAGCCTCCACAGCCCAGCCCAGGAAGAAGGCCTCTCCCTTGCTCTCCACCAGGTTGTGGAGCACGCTGCACCCGCCCACAACCTGGGAGATGTTGGTGAGGCCTGCATCCAGGCGGGTGAGGAGACACCTCCCGCGCCCTTTGAGGCGGCCGAAAGTGCGCTCGACCACCTGGCGCGCGTGGTTCAAGCACATGTTGAACCACTCCTGGCTGGCTGTGATATGGCCACTGTAGGGGTGCATGAGCCAGGGCCGGAGGGGGTATGCCACGTCTGCGACGACGCAGAGGGGCATGGTGGTGTCCCCCACAGGGATCTCCCGCTGGGGGATGTAGGTCCCTGCCTCCAGCCGGCGGCACAGGCCCGAATTTCCGAACACCCGGGCATCGTGGATGCTGCCAGGCCAGCCAACATAAATGTCCAGGAAGCGGCCCCGGCTGTCCACCAAGGCCTGGAGGACCATGGAATGGTATCCCTTCCTATTGAGGAAGCATCCTCCGCTGTGCTCCGGGGCATGGATGGGGATATGGGTCCCATCCAGAGCCCCAAAGCAATCTGGGAAGCCCAGGCTTGCAAACCCTGCGATGGCAGCATCCGGGTCCCCAAGCTGCATGAGCCTGTGGAGGAGCAGGGCATTGATTGCGTGGACGACCTGCAGGGGAAGGACATGAGAGAGCACCGGTGAGGGGTGTGCAGGGTGTGTCTGGCCCTCCACCCCTGGGCTCGCTCTCCCCACCAACGCCCCGTGTCCTCTTACCTCCATGAGGGCAGCCCCGATGGTGGTCTTGCCCACACCGAACTGCTGCCTTACGGATCGGTAGCTGTCTGCAGTGGCCAGCTTCCAGACAGTGATGCCGACCCGTTTCTCGACGGTGAGGGCACGTCGCATGGAGGTGTCCTGGTGCCGTAAGGCAGGGGTAAGCCACTGGTAGAGCTCCAGGAATGTCTGCCGGCTCATCCGGAAATTCTGGAGTCAGCGGTCATTGTCCCACTCGCCGAGCACCAGCCGCTCCCACCAGTCCGTGCTCATGGGGTAGCTCCACAGCCAGCGGCGGGGGGGCTGGGAGGGCAGCAAGGTCTGGGGCTGCTTCCTCATCCCCTGGGGGCAGCTCATCTTCCTCAAATAAAAGATGGTCAGCTGCCTCCTGCATGGCACTAAGCAGGGCAAGCGCTGCTCTTCCAGGGGCAGGTGTGCAGACCTCTGGCGGCTGCTGCTGCTGGGGGTCCATGGTGCTTCAACGGGGTGTGCACACTTGTGGTTCTGCAGACCACTTGCTGTGCAGGCTGCATGTGTCTGGGAGGGGCCCTTTAAGGGAGCGGCTTGCTGTTGCCTGGGAAGTGCTAGCCCACCCTGTGACCCTGTCTGCAGCTGTTCCTGGCACCCTTATTTCGATGTGTGCCGCTTTGGTGTGTAGACGCTCCCCTGCAGCGCCTACTTCGATGTGGTGCTGCCCAACAAGGCACCAGCCCTGGGGGACGTGTAGACGCTATTCATCGAAATAGCTTATTATTTCCATTTCGCTACATCGAAATAAGCTATTTCGATGTAGCAACCCCGTGTAGACGTAGCTCTTCAGAGACTGAAGTTAGTCATGACTCCCGAATCATGAGAAGGGAGCAAGTGTGAAGAGTTTGCTTGGTTATAAAGATAGGAAAGGCAGCCACGCAGAAAAAACTGGTGAAATAACATCCTCCTCTTTGACTTTGCTGGGCACGCACTCAACAGAAGTCCAGAATTACTTTTACAAGTGACGAGGTTCCGACCTGTAGCAGCTACACTCATTTTTTTTTTTTTTTCTTTCAAAATTACATAACTAATGATTGTTTAGGCCCTTCCGAGCTAGCCCTTAAAACATAGGGGCTATTAACATTACTGCACTCAAGGCAGGACAAAATCTTTAATGGTCACTTCTGTTGGATCCAGACATTCCTAAAGTTACGAATGATGTGATGAGAATTCAAGACTAGCAGAAGCATGTTACAGGGGTGCAGGGAGGAATATTTACCCATTTTGAATCTTACAGTTGTCTAATCTTTTCTTCTTTAAGAAATTTTGGGTGGTGCGAATACACCATATGAAAAAGGAGTTTTCAACTTGGAAATAATTGTTCCTGAAAGGTAAATAAACCACTGCATGTGGAAGGATGGGAGTGGGTGAGAGCAGGGAACATTCATAGTTAGAGAAGTTTATTTTTACCTTCCTGTCAATACAATCTGATATGGATTGGGGCATTAGGCATAAAATGTTTGCTTTCAGTCTCCCATTTGTGACATTATCAATGTGCTTATTTGTAATATTAAGATTTCATTTTTGAACTTGCAAGGTGTGTGACAAGGCACAAAAAAAGCCTAGAAAAAATTTGTCAGGATCCTTAAATTATTTGGATGCCATTAAACATTTCAGAAAGATCAGGGAGCAGAAAGGAAGGAGGACCTTAAGGGTGCATACTGCATCTTTTTTTTTGTTCTTCTTCCTCTTCACACTGAAGTGAACTTAGCTTCCCAGCAGAGGGAAGTCTAGTGTTGTGCAAAAGACAGAAACCAAACTGAGAACAGTCAAGGCCATTTTGTTGGGGTATGGCCAGAGATGTGGTTGTTTCCTCCAAAAACTTGCTGAGGAGATGACGGCTTTGGAATTTTCAGGTGGCTGGAAGGAGGACGGTAGTGTTGTTTGGGGTAATGTGGCAAACAGAATGCTAGTGGAACTGAAAATTTGGTGAGATTATATTGTAAATGAAATCTGTTTCTTTTATACCTCTTTTAAAAAGATATCCATTTGAACCCCCGAAGATTCGCTTTCTGACGCCTATCTACCATCCCAACATTGACTCTGCTGGAAGGATTTGCTTGGATGTTCTCAGGTTACCACCTAAAGTAAGGCAGTACTGCTCTAGTGGGGATCAATGAGGTTACAGATGATGCTTAACTCTCCTATTGTCCCAGCTGTAAAAGCTTTGCTGATATTAAATATTGGCACTTGTTTAGATGGGTATTTGTGATGCACCTGACTGTATATGGTAAAACCTCAGTTTTACGGATCCCAATTTAATGGACTTCTTAAACGATGACCCTGTTGTTCATGAAGTCTGCTGGGATCTGTAAAATCCTTATTTCCCACCCCACCCCCCCACCCCCCAAAAAAAAAAAAAGTTAGGGGACTTACTGCTGCCGTCTCGAGGAGCTGGAGCCACGCATGACGGGAGGAGCCACCATCAATGTCAGAGCCCCCACTCATTCCTCCCACCAGGCTGCATAACGAGTGCTGTCTGCCCACATACGTGCCCCACCCCTGATGAGACAAGTATGTGGCAGCGCCGCTGTTGGCAGCTCTTCCAGCCGCATGTGGCGAGGTGGCTCCAATGGCCTTCGTCTGGTGAGTCCCGCACCACCCTTTCTTTTTGGGGGGGGGGGGGGGTTTGGGGCTGGGACTGGGACGTGGGTGGGTAGTAAACTCTCAGATCTTTTGGGATTAACAGACACCGCCCCCAACTCTGTTAAATCGAGGATTTACTGTCATGCGTGCCATCAGTTACTAACTAAGATCTATCCTTTTTCTTACTTTTTTGAATGTGTTAAGGGCTGAGATTTTTTTTAAGGGGCCTAAGAGAATTAGGTCCTCTCCTAAAAATCACAGGTTTATGCCTGAATTCTAAAACAACACAGATACAAATGACAAATGTCATTATGGGTTAGTGTGGATTAAATTGCAGTGAGATTTGTGTCACTGGAATTGCTCTCTTGAAACAGTCTGAAAAGAAACTGCAGGGCAACTGGTATGAGCGCTGTGCTCCTTTCTGCTGTAGAGCACATTACCACTGCAGCTGTGGTGAATCGAAAGTGTGTAAACCACATCAGGCCTGGAATGTGTTTTGCCCTTTGTAGGGAAGATCACAAAGTTATAGGTTTCAGAATAACTGACCTGGCCTCAGATGTCTCTCTGGCTGTGTAAACTGAGTTCAAACCACCTAGTGCTATCTACCTTACATTCTGCACTGAGGTCTGGAAACTCCAGAGGAGAATTTATAGATTCTCTGTATGCCAGCTCATGGGCAGACTTCTCCCTGTTAAGCTGTTTCTGTGGTTCTGTTTCTGTGAAGGGTGCATGGAGGCCATCCCTGAATATCTCCACCTTGCTGACCTCCATCCAGCTGCTGATGTGTGAACCTAACCCCGATGACCCCCTCATGGCAGATATAGTATGTACTTTTCTTTTGTTTCCTCAGTACAAATGTTGGCACATGTAAGTTGGAGCAGTGACAGAATAATATCTGTGCTAACCCTTCTGTATAAGGACCTAAGAGTGTTCACAGGGGCATAGTTTAAATGTCTGTCTTGTTTCTTGCTTTATTTTTTCTAGTCCTCAGAGTATAAATACAACAAGGAGGTATTTATAAGAAATGCCAAACAATGGACTGAGAAGTACGCAAGTCAACAAAAAAGGGTAAGAAATGTACCACGCTTTGACTCTGCTACCGAGGAATCGGGTGTAGCCTAATCTTGACATGTAGTCTGCTAGTCCTCAGGAAGACGATGTGAGTGGTGCAGATTTATCACTTTCAGAATTGTTCTTTTTTTTTTTTTTAATGCCTCTAACCCACCAACCCCAGTTCATTTTTTGAATGTGTATTTCAGGTTCCAGTAGTTTTACTGGGAGTGAATTTCCTGTCTTCATACACTTGAGTTCTAGAGCTGCCAGGGCTGATAGTGTCAAAATGTGAACTTCCTGAACTTAACGTATCTTTCAGAAATGTTTAATTTATTTAGGTAGACTTTACTTGGTTTCTGTGCCCATGTTGTAGTTAGAATTCCTTCCTTTGCCCCCCATACCCATGAGTTCTTGAGCAATTAGGAGAAGAAGCAATCAGAAGCCGCGTGCAGCTCCAGAGCTGCAGGTTGCAAACCCCTGCAACGTGCCCTGTCATGAAGACTTTGCATTCTGAGTCTATTTAGTGAAAGACGGTGGGTGGCTGATACAACAAATATATGAGGGTGCACAAAGTAGTGCTATGATTAGAGTGGAAAACAGAGAACTAATCTAACAGCTGCATAGACAATGTTACATATTTTGCAAGCATTTCAAATGTACAAATCCAATATTCATAAGTGTAGAAAGTGGTTGTCTCTGTGTTTTCAGCATGGGGATAAAACAATATCCCTGCAAATGGCCGCTAGGGTGGATCATGACTAAGGACTTTTTACAATGGTTGATCAGAGGAGTGCAGCAACTAGCTTCTGTTTTAACCCTTCAAGTGAAAGGGTTTTAACAATGCAGTCAAAAGCAACCTTTAGCTTTATTGCCAGCTTGCTGGATATGCGAGTGGAAAAAAATAGCCTTTTTTTGCAATGTAACACTAGGGGGCACTGGCACCCTTGTCTGCCTTGAAAACAGCTGGGCAGTCTCACTTCCCAGACTAATGAAATGGGGGACTAGTCCAACTTACCTTCCCACTGGAGGTTGTACTTATTTGGTAGGTTGTGGTTACCCAGTTATTTCAGGGAAAAGCAATAGCAAAGTGTTGCTTCCTCCTGTAGGTGGTGTATTTGGTTTGATACGATCTCTGTTCTGATGGTAACTGGGAGATAAATGATGACTGAAGTCGGACAAAGTCCTTGCGTCCCTGCACAGGTCTGTGCATGGTTCTTGGTTCTCTGCTTCCACCAATCTCTATTCCACTTGTGCCCTGTGCTCAGCTAATTTCACTTTATAGCACACTCGCTTTGTCTTTCTCCTACAAGCGTCTCTGTGGGCACCGCTTGCACCCCAGGCAAGCTCTCTGATCTAGCGTGCCAGGTGGCCGTTCTGGTAGTCAAAATAATTGGTGAGTTGGGATATTAAAACGTCACTGTCTTCACTGTAAAAACCATTAGCTTAATTTGAGTCCTAATACCAATAAAATGTCGACATTACGGGAGAGGTATAGCATCAATTTCTAATTTAAATTTTTCAACAAAGGGTAGCGTGGAAGCACCAGGTCTTCAATTTGAATTTATTAACCTCCAGAAGTGTCCCATGTGTATCCCACAAAGCTATGTGGTGACCGTGCATGTATGGCCCCTTCCTTCTCCATTGCTCTTCATCCAGGTGTGCAGGAAGAAGGTCACAGGAAGCCTGTGAATTTTTGATTGAATTTGAATTCAGCAGTGCCCAGACCTGCAAATATAGATGGCGGCCACAAAGGAAAAAATTTCTTTGCCTATCGCATCGGTAGCCATCTCTTGCAATCATGAGCACTCAAGGTAATGATCTGCATAGTACTTCTCAGGCTCGCAAGAGAGCCCCAGCGTGGAGCCACCAGGAGATTCTGGATCTTCTTGCAATTTGGGGAGACCAGTCGGTGGCCAAGAGAAACATGACAATTTATGAGCAGATGTCATGTGAGATGACTGCCAGAGGTTAATTCTGGGACTCTGCAATGCTGGGTGAAGGCGGAAAAAACTCCGGCAGGCCTATCAAAAAAATCTGGGAAGCCAACCAGTGGTCAGGGGGAACTCCGCAAACCTGCCAATATTATGAACAGCTGCACATGCTCATGGGGAGTGACCCCATTACAGAGCCCGGTGTTAATTACAACACTTGTGGAGGTTCTGGTCTGGAGTTCAGGGTGAACTGGGAAGAGCTGGGTGCCCTGGGGAAAGAGGGCAACGAGCAGGGGACCAAGGAAGTTCTTCCCAACAACCCAGAGCTCTTCACCATAGACCTGGAAGCAGTTGCCTCCACACCAGTCCCCTAAGCCCCCTGTATCAAGCTGTTCAGGTGAGTTTTCATTCCGTGTTTTAGTAGCGAGTTGTGAGTGGGTGTAGGTATAGGGTTGGATATGGGTACAGGTTTGTGAGGGATCTGTTCCCCTCAGAACAGCATGTTAATGTTTCTTGGGATGAAGCGCTTCTCCGTTTTGGATATTTCCTCGAAGGCCTCATCCAGGTACTCTTGTATTTTTTTTCCACAAAGTTCTTAGGCAAGCCTGACTTCTTGTGGCTTCCACGGTAGCGCACCTTGCCATGCCAGGCAACCAGATAGCAATCTGGTGTCATGGTGCCACACTGCCTTTTAGCAGATTTTCCAGGATTGTGGTCACATAGGATGAGCAGGTCTTCTTTGTCCATATCTGTTAGTTTTAGGATGGTGATGTCTTCTTTGGCAACCTACAGAAGCACGGGAATTTGCATCAGACTTTTTTTTTTAAAACCGTGCTTCCCGACCTTTTATATCTCCCTGCAGCAGCTGGCGGACACTCCATTCCCCATCCCACAATGTGGCTGCAGGGCGCCTTCCCACCCAGCATTTCTTCTCACTTTAATGGGATCCCCCATGCCATGTCGCTTCTGGGCATCTCCCCTCCCATGTCCTTTTCCACCCAGCATTTCTTTTTACTTTATAGGGGTGTCCTCCCATGCAGCCATCCATGCAGCTGTAATCGAACCCTTCTGCACCATTCCCTCTCACCATGCCGCTGCCAGGCACTGTGTTCCTCGCTCATTGCGGAGGACTGCTCCAGGACCGTCCGAAAATATTTTCCCCTGCCCCAGTACACCTGACGACTTCCCCTGCTTTGCAGTCCTTCTCTTCCCCTCCCCTAAAATGTGGACAATTGCTTGTAGCTTGCCATGTCCACAAAGAAACGTGCTGGATAAGTGATGGTAAATGATGTACTGTGAAATGTACACTTAGACTCCCATCCTTAATAAGCCGTTAGCGGCCTTCAAAAAAGAACTTTTGCTGATAGTAGACACAGAGACCCATTCATGCCATTTGAAAGCACATTGTGTGAGCTGTATGTTTATTTTTACCTTCACTTTTGAGCTGCCATGCCCAACATGGGCGAGAGGTCCAGAAATGGAAAAAGAGTGCAAACAGGAGCTCATCCTGCAGCACATGGAGCAGAATGAGGCAGAACACAGTAAGCTAACAAAGGACGCTGCTCAGTGGCCTCATAGTACAGCTCAATGGTGTCAGAATCAAGCTGAGTTGCAGCAGAGAATGCTTGTCTTCCACCAGCAGCAAGTGGCAAAGCAGAGTGAGGCCATGGCAAAACTTGTAATGGCAGTTAGAGCAAATGGAGGTCTTGTGCTCCCTGCTGCAGCTGCAGAGGGACTTCTAACACAGCACAGCAGGGGCCAATTCCTACTGGCTGGAGTCCCCTGAAGAGAGGTCACCCAACCTCTGTCGTCGCGGTCCCCAAATGCAGGGAGGGAGGGCAAGGATAGCCTGCTCCTCTAGCCCCAAGGGCCATTGCAAAAGGCTATTGGAGCATCCTTGACAATTCTTCTTTTTCCTGCCACTTACACCTCTCGTCCACTCAAAATAAAATCATTCATTTGAGCTCGGTGTGATTTTGTGCGTGCGTGAGTGGTAAGGAGCACGAATCAAGGGGGGAACCAGGCAGGTTGGGGGAGTGCTGAAGGCACAGTTGGCTGCCTCCAGGCATTCTACGTACTGCAACTCAACCACTTTCCACCAAGAAAAGGCCATTCATTCATGCATTGAGACGGTATGATTTATTTGCACGACGACAGAGACCTACATTGGTAGCATGTGTGTTACAGATCATTCATGAAACTGTTTTAAAGCATCCCTTATTGCTTCTTCCTCGGTGTGGTTATTACTGGTTGTTTGTGTAGGTGGCTGTGTGTAAGCCAGCCTATGGCCTCTGTTCTGGAATTCCAGATGGATGGGGAAGTCTCCCACCTAGATTCACAAATGTGCAAACTAGCACACACTAATCACGGTGGGGACATTAGTTTCAGAAAGGTCCACACGGGTCAGTAAGCTTCTGAACGTCGCTTTTAAATGGCCAAAGGCACATTCAGCCACCATTCTGCACCTGCTGAGTCTGTGATTGAAGTTTTCCTTGTTTTGGGTCTAGGGCTCCTGTGTAGGGCTTCATAAGGCAAGGCAGCAGAGGGTAAGCAGGGTTGCCCAGTATTACAGTAGGCATCTCCATGTTGCCAATTGTGATTTTTCTGGTCTTGGAAGAAGGTCCCATCCAGGAACTTTCTGTACAGCCCAGAATTTCAGAAGATGTGTGGGTCATGAACCCTCCCTGACCATCCAATGTTAATGTTGGTAAAACAACCATTGTGATCTACCAATCCCTGCAAAAGCATGGGGATGTGTGTACCATCTATTGCCCCACCAGAGTTAGGAAACCACATGGCAGCAAAACCATCCACTATAGCCTGTACATCTCCAAGTGTCATGGTCTTCCTGAGGAGAAACTGACAGATTCCATGGGCCACCTGCATCACCATGGCCTGCACTGTAGATGAGTCCACCCCAAATTGATTTGCCACTGACTGGTAACTGTGTCAGGTGTTGCAAGCTTCCACAGAGCAATTGCCACTTCCTTCTTAACTGTTAAAGCTGGCCTTTTTCTTGTGTTGCTGCCCTTCAGGGTGGGGGCCAGCACATCGCAAAATTCAATACAAGTGGATTTGCGTATGCGATAGTTCTGCAGCCACTGCTGGTCAGCCCAGGACTCCAAAACGAAGTGGTCCTACCAGTTTGTGTTTGTCTCACAAGTCCAAAACTGCCGCTCCTCTGTCACCAATGCCTCCCGGGCATCCAATGTGAGAGTTCTTGGACCGCAGTTGTGAGATTTGCTCTTTAAAACCATCATCATCAGTATGATACTAAACCATCACTGAGTTTTGTAATTGAAGGCAAAATTGCATGACAGCCAGTTTGGGTGCCGAAACCATGTGTTCTATGAGTTGAAGCATTTGGGGATCCGTGCTTGTGCTGGTGGAGAAAATGCTGCAGGACATGGCGTGATCGCCAGTTAGTTTTCGCATGGTTAGAGTGCTCTGAATTGTGGGACAGTGCTTTGCATTCTGGGATTCAAATATGAAACTCCCACAAGCAACTGGGGCTAAGGCATTGGGGGATAGGTACCCACAATGCACTGCTCACGCTGTTGAACTTGCATAGGCAATGGGGATGGGGAAACTCGACATGGAAAAATGGCAGGTTGAATTTCAAGAAGCTTTGGGGACACTTAAATTTGAATTGATAAGAACAAGGTTAAAAATTGAATTTATTAAAAATCGGATTTCACATAATGTAGCTGCAGCCTAAATAAGCCCAAATCCCTCAGTCTTATCTCGTAGATTGTGTTTCAGCCCCCTAATAATTTTGGTGGCACTCTGCTGGACCCTTTCCAATGCTTCCACATCCTTTCTATACTTAGGGGCCGAGAACTGGACACAGCACTCCAGATGTGGCCTCACCAGTGCCAAATAAAGGGAAATAATAACATTTCTAGATCTGCTGGAAATGCTCTTCCTAATGCACCCCACTATGCTATTAGCCGTCTTGGGTACAAGGGCACACTGTTGACTCATATCCAGCTTCTTATCCACTGTAATCCCCAGGTCCTTTTCTCCTGCACTGCTACTTAGCCAGTCGGTCCTCAGCCTGTAACAATCCTTGGGATTTTTCCATCTCAAATGCAGGACTGTGCACTTGTCCTTGTTAAACCTCATCAGATTTCTTTTGGCCCAATCATCCAATTTGGCTGGGTCATCTTGATTTTTATCCCTATCCTCCAGTGTGTCTACCTGTTCCCCAACTTAGCGTCATCTGCAAATTTGCTGAGGGTACAATCCATCCCACCATCCCGGTCATTAATAAAGATGTTGAACAGTCATCCTTTGGTGCAAAGTAACAGAGATAGCCGTGCCAGTCTATATACTCTCAAAACAAAAAAGCAGTCCAGTAGCACTTTTAAAGACTAACAATTTATTAGGTGAGGAGCTTTCATGGGACAGACCCAGTTCTTCAGATCATAGCCATACCAGAACAGATTCAGTATTTAAGGCACAGAGAAAACCAAAAATAGTAATCAAGGTTGACAAATCAGAAAAATTATCAAGGTGAGAGAATCAGAGAGCGAGGGGGCAGAAATCAATAATTGGATAAAGTATGTAAACGAGCGCCTATAATGAGCTAGAAAATTGCCATCCTGGTTCAAACCATGTGTTAATGTGTCAACTTTGAATATAAAAAGAGTTCAGCCTCTTTCTGTGCCTTAAATATTGTCTGTTCTGGGATGGCTAAGATCTGAAGAACTGGGTCTGTCCCATGAAAGCTCATCACCTAATACATTATTTAGTTATTCGTTAAAGTGCTACTGGACTGCTTTTTTCCTTTGGTGCAAAGACTGTCCTGATTGTCCAATGTACATGGTATTGAGGCATTGCTGGCACATGTATCACATTAGTGGATGTGCAGGGAAGTGGGTCTCACCCATGAAAGCTCATTACCTAATCAATAAATTTGTTAATCTTTAACATACTACAGGATTGCTTGATTTTTTTTAAATGAAACTTTTCATTTTGATTTTCAAAAAACAATTTTTGAAAATGTTTCTTTTCTGTCCTTTTGTTTTGCATCTGTGTACCAAAAATGTTTTCCCTTTTTTTTTTTTCCAAAGGGGCAGAAAGAAACATAGGAATGGAAGAGACCTCTGGCTCATCAAGTCCCATCCCTGCTATTACAGACAATCCTATCATATAGCCTGGGTCATACATTTATCAAATTCTGTCTTAAACTAGTCAGAAGAGAGGTGGGAGGCGAACAGCCTACTGGGAGGCGTTTCCAAAGCTCTCATCTCTGACTAGAAACCTAATTTCCAGACTGAACTAGCTTATTTATAGACTTCAGGGATAGATCTGTGTACAGTGGTCTGAAGAGCTCCTCCACCCCCCCATGTTTTGTTAGAAATGTGTAAGTCTGGCATGCCTTTTCCAAGAGGAACTGCTCATGTGTCTCCAGAAGGTGCATGCTCCTGCTAGAGCAGACTTGATGAACTTCCAAACTGACTGTGAATGTTACAAAAAATACTGTAAAAATAACCACCTTTGTTTGAATCACTTCTCTCATGTAACACTAGGCTTCCAAAACTACCGACGAGGAAGTGACCCAAAGTGAGGCTACTGTGTGCAAAGAATCTGCCATCTCCCAGAAGAGAAAAGGAAATGATACCAGCAGGAAGGGGAAAAAATTGTGCCTCAATTCATAGAGATTTTCTGTGAACATAAACTTTTTTTTTTATAAACGTGTGACATTGGCAACTTTTCCTTGTCTGTCTGTTCTTGAGCTAATATGGCAAGGCTTTGTTTTCAAATTAAAGCTTTTATATTTTATTCCAGTAGCATTACGTGTTTTCTGTTGTTTGTCTTGCATTGTTTGTGTCTTAAGTATTGTGAAGGAAGTTAGAATTGGGAATAATAAATCAATCTTTTATGTTTTAGAGTTCTCTTGTGGTGATGGTTTTGTGGATGAGAAATTGTTTAATGTTGTCCATGTACAATATATGACCAGTCTGGCTTTTTTTTGTTTTTTGTGGTCGATGACATACTAGAAATTGGAGCATATATTTTAAAGAATGTAATGAAATTTGTAAGTAATATTTTGCCATGTCCTCTCACAATTGACATGAGCACATTTCCATTGTTGGAATAATGATCGTAAATGACATGTATGGGCATATTGTGTACTCCTGTATCTCACCCTTTCTCAGCCATTTTCCCATCTGTGCAATGAATCAGTTCATAAATTAGAACACTACTTGCACAATCTGAGCAGGTGTCTGAATGTTTTATAGCCGAAACTGGAGCAGACTCTAGCGGGAGACTTAAACTGTGTAACTTTACCTTTCAATCCCTCAGTGTGTATTTAAATTCATTCCTAAAATTGCATCTAATGTCTCAAGTCTGCATTTGGCCATTGAATGCAAAGCAATCTAAATTTTGGTAATCTTGAAACCTAAAGGACTGCAAGAGTTGAGCATAACAAGAAAAACAACTAACTGTGCTGTGAAACAAATTGTAATTTAAAGCAGCAACCACAATGCCTCACTTCTCTGACTTCCCAACATGTAAGTTTCACCAACTTCAGTTCCCTTATGCATTAATTAAAGGGGTGCAAAGGAAACTTACAAGTGGAAACTTACACAGATGACTAGGGAGGAGTTTAAAAGCATTGTTTGAACGTGTAGGGGTGTAATCGGGAAGGCAATAGTGCAGGTGGAATTGCAGCTAGCAAGGCACGTGAAGGAAAACAAGGGCAGTTTCTACAGATAAGTTATCAACAAGAAAATGATTGGGGAAAGTGAATAGAAAAAGGTGAAGTACTCAATGCTTTTTTTTCCTTAGTCTTCACAGTCAGCTCCCAGGCTGATGTACTGGCCAGCACAGTACAGGGAGGAGGTGAGCAGCCCCCATTAGTGAAAGAATAGATGAAGAGCTATTTAGAAAAGCTGGACAAGCCCAAGTCTGTGGGCTCAGATCTAATGCATCTGAAGACAAGAGAGTTGGCTGATGTGATTGCAGAGTCACTAGCCATGATCTTTGCAAACTTTTGGCAATTGCAAAATGGCAAATGTAGTGCCCCATCTTCAAAAAGAGGCGAATCCAGGGAACTACAGTCTGAACAGCCTCACCACAGTCCCAGGAAAAATCATGGAGCAGGTCCTCAAGGCATCTATTTTGAAACATTCGAGGGAGACAAAGATGATCAGGAATAGTCAGCATGGATTCACCAAGGGCAAGTCATGCATGACCAGTGTGACTACCTTCTGTGATGCAGCAACTGGTTCTGTGCATATGGGGAGAGCAGTGGATGTGATATACCTTGACTTTTTAGCAAAGCTTTGGCTAAATACACACACTACTTTTGCCAGCAAGTTAAAGTGCTATGTGCTGGTGGACGAATGCAGCACCAAGTGGATAGAAAGCTGAATAGACCATCAGATTCACAAGTTAGTAATTAATGGCTCAAGTGTTTAGTTGGCAGGCAGTATCAAGCCGCGTATCCCAAGAATCAGTCCTGGGGCCAGTTTTGTTCAATATCTGTATTAATGATCTGGATGATAGCTTGATTTGTTTCCTCAGCATGTTTATGAATGACACAAAGCTGGGGTGAGAGGTAGATATACTGGATGGTAGGCCTAGTGTCCAGACTGATGCAGACAAATTGAAGGATTGGTCTAAAAGAAATCTGATGAGCTACAGAGTCCTACACTTAGGATGGAAGAATCCCATGCACTGTTACAGTCTGGGGGCTGACTGGCTGGACAACAGGTATGCAGAAAAGGACCTGTGAATTACAGTAGATGAGAAACTGTATGTGACTCAACAGTGTGCCCATGTTGCAAAGAAGGCTAGCGGCATATCAGGGTGCATTAGTAGGAGTGTTGCCAGCAGATTAAGGGAAGTGATTTTTTTTTCTCTATTTGGCACCAGCACGGCCACACCTGGAGCACTGTGTCCAGTTTTGGGCCATTCACTATGGAAAGGATGCGTACAAATTGGAGAGAGAGTCCAGAGGAGGGCAGCAAAAAGGATTGGGGGGCTGAGATGCATGACTTATGCACTGATGCTGAAGGAATTGATCTTATTTAGTTTTCAGAAGAGAAGTATGACGGGGGACTTGATTGCAGGCTTCAACTACTTGAGGCGGAATTCAAAGAGCACGGAGCCAGGCTGTTCTTAGTGGTGGCAGGTGACAGAAAAAGAGGCAATGGTCTCCTGTTGTAGTTTGGGAAATCTAGGTTGGTTGTTAGGAAAAACTCTTTTGCTAGCAGGGTAGTGAAGCACTGGAGTGGGTTGCCAAAGGTGATGGTGGAATCTCCATCCTTGCAGGTTTGTAAGGCGAGACTCGACAAAGCCCTGGCTGGAGTGATTTAGTTGGAGCTGGTCCTGCATTGAAGAGGGGGTTAGATTAGATGACTCCTGCGCTTCTTCCACCATATCTTCTATGACTGTGAACTAAGTAAGCATACTCTCTATGCTGTTCACTAAATTATTGATGAAGATATTGAACAGAACTGGTCCTAAAACTGCTCTCTGTGGAACCCCACTTTGTTATATCCATCCAGCAGGACGGAAGGTTTGGTAACTGCTCTCTGGGAATGGTTACCTTGTCAGTTATACACCCACCTTATAGGAGCCCCACCTTGACTGTTTTACTAGTTTAAAATGAGGTGGTCACATGAGTGTATCAAATGCTTTATTAAACTGTAAACTGCTTTACTAAAGCCCACTTCCCCCTTATCTGCAAGGCTTGTTAGCCTATCCAAGAAAGCCATCAGGCTGGTGTGACTTGATTTGTTCTTTATAAATTCATGTTTACTGTTTTTATCACCTTGTTATCGGCTAGTTGTTTGCAAATGGATTCCTTAATTATTTGCTTCAATATCCAATATTCTTGAAAGATAATGAAGAGGTTAAATATGGAATTCATGTTTTGTGCTATTAGTGGTAGCATTACCATAATTTGCAGCATCCCTAAGCATGACTCACAGAATCCTAGAACACTAGAACTGGAAGGGACCTTGAGAGGTCATCGGCTTTGGTACTCTGCCCTCCCAGTAGGACCGAGCACCATCTAGACCACCTCTGATTAATCTCTCTCTTACCTGAGCTTAAATATACCCAGTGATGGAGATTCTGCAATCTCCCTAGGCAATTTATTCCAGTGTTTAACCACCCTGACAGCTAGGCAGTTTTTCCTAATGTCCAGCCTAAACCTCCCTTGGTGCAGTTTAAGCCCTTGTCCCGTCCTGAGGCCAAGGAGAACTACTTTTATCCCTTCTTCTTGTAACGCTCTTTTATGTACCTGAAAACCATTATCTTGTCCCCTCTAAGTCTTCTCTATTGTAAAATAAACAAGTCCAGTTCCTTCAGTCTTCCCTCAGAGTTCATGTTCTCTAGACCTTTAATCATTGTTGTTGCTCTTCTCTGGACTTTCTCCAATTTCTCTGCATCTTTCTTGAAATGTGGTGCCCAAAACTGGACACGATACTCCAAACTAAGGCCTAATCAGCGCTGAGTAGAGCAGAAAGACTTCTCGTGCCTTGCTCTCCACACGCTCCTTTTGATGCATCCCGGAATCATGTTTTCTTCTTTTGCAACAGCATCACACTGTTGACTCTGTTTAGCTTGTAGTCCACTATGACTCCTAAAACCCATTCTGCAGTACTCCTTGCTAGACAGTCACTTCCCATTCTGTGTGTATGAAGCTGATTGCTCCTTCCTAAGTGGAGTACTTTGTATTTGTCCTTATAAAACTTCATCCTGTTTACCTCAGACCATTTCTCCATTTTGTCTTGATCATTTTGAATTCTGACCCTATCCACCAAAGCAGTTGCAACCCCTCCCACCGTGATAACATCTGCAAACTTAATAAGCGTACTTTCTATGCCAATATCTAAATTGTTGATGAAGATATTCAATAGAATTGGTCCCAAGACAGACCCCTGTAGAACCCCACTTGTTATGCCCTTCCAACATGACTGCAAGCCATTAATAACTACTTTGATATGGTTATCCAGCTAGTTATGCAGCCACTTTCTAGTAGCCCCATCAAGTTGTATTTGCCCGGTTTATTGATGATCATGCGAGACCATATTAAAAACCTTACTGAAGTCTAGGGGTACCACGTCCACCACTTCTCCCTTATCCACAAGACTTGTTATCCTGTCAAAGAAAGCTATCAAATTGGCTGTGCTTTACAAATCCATGCTGGCTGTTAGCTATCACCTTATTTTCTTAAAGATGTTTGCAGCAGGTGAATTCCTTCATTACTTGCTCAGTTATCTTTCCCGGCGCAGAAGTTAAACTGACTGGTCTATAGTTTCCTGGGTTGTTCTTTTTTCCCCTTTTATAGATGGGCACTATATTTGCCCTTTTCCAGTATTCTGGAATCTCTTCCCCATTTCCAGGACTTTTTAAAGATGAGAGGAGGTATCAGAACCTTTAGCTATCAGTTCCATAAGTATTCTAGGATGCATTTCATCAGGCCCTGGTGACTTGCAGACATCTAATTTTTCTAAGTAATTTTTAACTTGTTCTTTTTTTATTTTATCCTCTAAACATCCCTGCTTCCCACTAGTATTCACTGCTAGGCATTACTGTATCAGGCTTCTTGGTAAAGAAGTCATTAAGCACCTCTGCCATTTCCAAGTTTCTTGATATTGTTTCTCCCTCCTTACTGAGCAGTGGGCCTACCCTGTCTTTGGTCTTCCATTTCCTTCTAATATATTTATAGACTATGTCCTTGTTACCCTTATCTTTCTACCTAGTTTGAGCTCATTTTGTGCCTTTGCCTTTCTAATCTTGCCCCTACATACGCACATTGTTTTCTTATTTTTGTCCTTTGTAATTTCTCCTGATTCCCACTGCTTATATGACTCCTTTTTGATTTTGACATCAGGCAAGATCTGGCTAAGCCAAGGTCGTCGTCTTTTACCATACTTTCTACCTTTCTTATGCAGTGGCGTAGCTTGCTTTTGGGCCCTTTGAAAAATTGCCAGCTCTCTTCAGTTCTTCCTCTTTAGTCTTGTTTCCCCTGGGACCTTACATATCAGCTCTCTGAGTTTACCAAAATCTGCCTTCCTGAAATCCATTGTCTCTGTTTTGCTGTTCTCCCTTTCACCATTCCTTAGAATCGTTGACTCTGATTTTATGGTCACTTTGTCCCAAGATGCCTTCCACATTCAAATTCTCAACCAGATGCCCCCTGTTTGTTAAAAATCAAATCTAAAACTGCTCTTCACCAGTAGATTTTTCCACTTTCTGAAATAAAAAATTGTTGTCAATGCAGTCCAAGAATTTTCTGGGTAGTCTGTGCCTTGCTGTTTTAATTTTCCAATATATGTCTGGATAGTTGAAGTCCCTCATCAACTCCAAATTTTGCGCTTTGGATGGTTTTGTTAGTTGCTTAGAAAAAGCCTCATCCACCTCTTCTACCTGGGTAGGTGATCTATAGTAGACTTCTAGCATGACCTCACCCTTGTTTTTTTTATCCCTTTTAACCTAATCCAGAGACTGTCTGTGATGGAGTTTGGGGGTGGGGGTGTGCATGTGAGAGACTCAGGCTTCTGGATGTGTGTGTGAGGGGCAGAGCAGCTCACAGCGGCTAAGGATGACCCCCTGGGGCTGTAACCTAAGCTGGCAGGTAACACCTCTGAGCTGAACAAAGAGCAGGGGGGAGCCGAGCAGGGTTTGAATCGGAGGTGGCAGTTAGAAGCTGGGGGGAGAGGGAGCTGGAAGGCGGCCAGCCTGGCAGGGGGGAAACTGTACCCAGAGGGGCACCCCTTGGTCTCCTCTCCCCAGGACGGGTTGGAATGACTGTCTGTAACTGCTGCACTGATACCTCTGTGCTGAGCTGTGCCTCTGTTGACTAATGAACTTCGTGCTCTACCTGCTGAGTGAGAGTCACTCCTGCCTGCGGATGGGTGCAGTGCTTGGGGACCCCTGAACCCCTCACACTGGTTTCAGCGGTGAGATGCACTGCACCCACAGATGAGCTCCCAGGAGCGACTGATTGAGCACAGTAGAAGGAAGGAGCCTCACAAGAGCCAGGGGTGCCGGAGGTGGAACAGCAATTTTTGGGAGCTTTGCAGTGTTGCAGCTTCTGCCAGTGAGTTGATACCCCAGGAGACAGCGGGGAGATGGATTATACCAGACTCCTGAAGGCAGACCTTCTGGGGCTGTGCAGAGAGAGGGGCATTACCATGGGGAAGGTGACCAAGGCCCAGCTGATTGCCCAGCTGGAAAAGAATGACCGATCCAGGAGGCCAGATCCTGTCCCAGCAGGAAGTGGCCAGTCACTGGTTGGGAGCATTTCGGATTCTCAGACAGGAGTGGGGGCTTGACGCCGTCAGATGCAGTGCCCACCAGGTTGCACTCAGCGGTCGTCCATCGCGGGCAGAGTCCCTCGCGGCAGAACTGCGACGGCTGGAGCTCGATGTGCGATCAAAGGAACTGGAAGCCCAGAAACGGGGGAGAGAGCGTGAGCACGAGCGCCAGCAATAGGAGAGACAGCGAGAGAGGGAGCACGAGTGGACCATGGCGAAAACGAGGCACGCAGAGGCGCCAGCTACGGTAAGCGGGGAGAGGGCCAGGAAGCTCCGGATGGCCAGTCACTTGGGGAGGTGTCCAGTGTCAGGACCCAGGGGACATGGATGGGTTTCTTATCTCCTTTGAGCAAGCCTGCGAGTTGCATGAGGTTCCCCCAGCCGAATGGCTCCGATGGCTCCACCCCTGTTGCTGGAACCTTGAAGGGGCCACCCCATGCCCAGGCCTGATGACCTCTTAGACAAGCTCAGGGGAGTCCATTACCTCACCACCATGGACCTCACCAAGGGGTACTAGCAAGTGCCATTGGATCAAGATGGCCAGCTCAAGGTGGCTTTCATCACCCCTGTGGGGCTCTGAGTTCCTGGTCCTGCCCTTCAGCCTCAAGGGGGCACCTGCTACCTTCCAATGTCTGGTGGACCAACTACTGAAAGGGATGGAGAGCTTTGCCCTGGTTTACATGGACGACATTTGCATCTTCAGCCAGACGTGGGAGGACCATGTGTCCCAGGTCAAGCAGGTGCTGGGCTGACTATCAAGGCAGGGAAGTACAAGGTGGGGATGGCTGAGGTGACCTACCTGGGCTGCAAGGTGGGCAGCGGCTGCTTAAAGCCAGAGCCAGCTAAAGTGGAGGCAGTCACAGATTGGGCAATACCCCAGCCTAAGAAGCAGGTCCAGGCATTCACTGGGATGGTGGGGTACTACCAGAGGTTTGTGCCCCCCTTTAGTTCTATTGCAGCCCCCCTCACAGAGCTGTGTAAGAAGGGAAAGCTTGACAAGGTGGTCTGGACCTAGCAGTGCCAAGAGGCCCTCTGCGCGCTGAAGGAGGCTCTGGCTAGAGCTCCAGTGCTGGCAAATCCAGACTTTGACAAGCCCTTCCTGGTGTTCACCAATGCCTCAGATGTGAGGCTAGGCTCCCTGCTAATGCAGGTGAACGACAAGGGGGAGACACACCTGTGATGGGGTTATGGGGTCCCCCTGCACTGCACCCTGTCCGCTGGCAGGAGTGACACTCACTCAGCAGGTACAACAGAAGGTTTATTAGGCAACAGACGCCCAGTTTCTCACAGAAGCGACAGTACAGCAGCCAGAGACAGTCCTTCCAACCCGTCCTGGGGGGAAGACCCAAGGGGTGCCCCTCTGGGGTGTAGCTTTCCCCCTCCTCCGGCTGACTCCTTCCAGCTCTCTCTTCCCCTAGCCTCTAACTGCTGCCCCCGATTCAAAACCAGCTCGGCTCCACCCTCCTCTTTGTTCAGGGCAGAGGTGTTACCTGCCAGTTGTAGCCCCAGGATCATCCTTAGCCACTGGGAGCTGCTGCTTGCCTCAGACATCCAGCCTGACTCACACATGCACTCCCCCCACTCCATCACAACACTCCATTGTCTACCTGAGCAAGAAGCTGCTACCCTGGGAGCAGAGCTACGCGGCCATAGAGAAGGAATGTCTGGCCATGGTGTGGGCTCTGGGGAAGCTGCAGCCGTACCTGTTTGGGTGGCATTTCACCATGTACACTGATCACTCACCCCTGACGTGGTTGCGTCACATGAAAGGGGTCAATGCCAAGCTCCTGCAGTGGAGTCTGCTCCTGCAGGACTACAACATGGAGGTGGTCCAGGCCAAGGGGAACAACAACACCATAGCCGATGCCCTGTCATGCAGGGAGGGCCCCGAACTTCCCCAGGTCACTGGCTAAGTGACCCTACTCAGTTTGGTCTGGAAGTGGGAGAGATGTGAGGGAGTGGGAGGGGTGTGCATGTGTGAGACTCAGGCTGGATGTGTGTGAGACAGGCAGAGCAGCTCACAGCAGCTAAGGATGACCCCCTGGGGCTGTACCCTAAGCTGGCAGGTAACACCTCTGAGCTGAACAAAGAGCAGGGGGGAGCCGAGCAGGGTTTGAATTGGAGGGGGCAGTTAAAAGCTGGAGGGGAGAGGGAGCTAGAAGACAGCCAGCCTGGCGAGGGGGTAAGCTACACTCCAGAGGGGCACCCCTCAGGCTCCTCTCCCCAGGATGGGTTGGAATGACTGCCTCTGCCAGCTGCACTGACACCTCTGTGCTGAGCTGGGCCTCTGTTGACTAATGAACTTCGTGCTCTACCTGCTGAGTGAGAGTCACTCCTGCCTGTGGACGGGGTGCAGTGCAGGGGGACCCCTAAACCCCATCACACTGTTAGTGCATCTGTCTCCTGCATCCATCTCCACCTCAGTCCAGGTGTGGAGATGGATGAAGCAAGACTCCCTGCTAGTTACTTCATAAGCACAGATCTAAAAGATTAGTAAGTACTCACAGTTATTTCAACATGCTAATGCTGTGCCCACACCTAGCACTTACCACCACCCCCGAGAATGATGCATTCCCTTTTCTGGCAACAGAAAATGAAGGACAGAGCTTGTTGGGGGAGCGGAGGGACGTGTGCGCATGCCAGGGTAGTAGAGATGTAAGGCTCTTTCCTCGCTTGCTGCCACTGTACATGAAATGTGAATCCATAGGTCTAATTGTGCTGTTTCAGATATTGACGTGCATGGGAGCTCCATGGAGAAAGCCCTAGCTCCTGCAAGCTTCCTGAACGCAAGGAGACAAAGGAGCAAGAGTCAAGTAAAGGAATGAATTGTGGGCAGATGAGAGGTTGGGTTTACAGTCAACTTATCCTCAGAAGAGAAAGCTGAATGAGATTTTTTTCAATAGAAGAGTTTCCTGGTGCTAGTCTGATATCTTCAGGCCTAACCATCATGTCTTTGACTACCTGAGCTCAGAAGTGAAGTTGGAACATGAACATGTTAAAATTTTCAGGCCGTCATTCTCCCAGGAGATGCATGAAGCCCCTCCAACTATTCCATGCAGACTCAGAATATAGGCATCAGGGAATTAAAGCTTGTGGGCAGACTTACATTACTTGACTTGGGTTTTCACAGCCCTGTGAAACTAGTGGTTTACAATGTAGCCTGGCTCAGAGAATTCTTTTCCTTTGGCACAGCCTTACTGCTAGTAACATTTCTGGTTTTAGTGTTGTACAGCTGTCATCATGAGGGTAATACTAGTGTTCAGATTATTCCCTCTGACGTGTGCAGCACCAGGTTTACACAGCTGTAACTCACTGGAACTTGGGCCCAGATCATCCAAGGTTGCACCTAACACACTGACTGTGCAGCTGCTCCAGCTGAAGCACCTAGTGGCTTCATGCAGAACCTTGTGAATCCAGTAGCTGCAGGACCAGGCCCGTTGTGCCGATAGAGGTCAGAACGTTAGCCTTTATTGATGTTGTTAGGCATCTCTGGGCAAGCATGAAGGTCTGCCTGGCTTTTCCTGATGGTTTCTCTAACTGAACAAGGCCATGTTCCTCTGGTTCAGCATTGTTACTTGAAGGCATAGAACACAAATACAGGCTGTATGGGTGTGATCCAAAACCCATGATTAGAGTCAATGGGGATTTTTGACATTATCCTAAAGAATTATATTTTCATTTGGGTTAGAAGAACCATCTAGAAAAAGATGCTCCCTTCCCCCCTCAATGATTGCAGCCCCTAGTAGCACTGTTGAAATATCATCGTTGTGGGTACTGCTTTCTTGATGAATTATAAAATCAAAAGGGTTCTGTCTTAGATGGTGTCTGTTTCACCTTCTGGTCTGTTTCCCCCAAAGCATGTTTGCTGAGCTGCTAGTCAATGAGACTTGTAACTAACCATTTATGGACTTTTCACCCTAGTCTAAGAGAAAACTGCAGCAATTACAACTTATTTTAAAGTTTCAATTTATTCTTCTATAGTATCTTTCATACAAGATGCTTTACAATTCATATACAAAAAGGGTGTAGGTGTTCAAAGGAACAGGCAACTGGGGCGGGAAACCATTTTTATATATATTTCTGTATATAAATATACACAATATACACCTGCATGACTGCTGGATATTTTGCATGGCATGAAATATACATACAATAACACAGACATAGTGTATTGAAGGCGTTGCATCCAATTCAGAATTTTTCAGTACTGGCATGTGATAGATGGATATGGCTGTGATTTAGATTTGATATAGCATAGAATTAAGGTTAAGAATAAATGGTAAGAATGAGATAAATCCCATGTCCTTTAAAATCAGATTGTGTTTGAGACAATTAACACCTCCAGTAGGCAAATAGCAGCCCAGAGATGGTGGCTGAGCATGATGGTAACCATGATTCAGGAAGACAAATGGCAAAGCAGCTCTGGGAGTGGTAGAGGCATATTTGGACTAATAAGAAGGAACCAGGAAAAAAATGATCTGGATGGGTTTGTCCCTGTAAGCCCAGAGACCCAGAGCCTCAAATAAATTCGGGGGACCTACCACCCAATGAGAGCTCGATGCCTGCAAACCTTTGAGGAGGTGGGTACTAGAGCAAGCAACCACACCAATCCCATGGGGTGCATGAGCAGACACCCCAATTCATTATTATGTCCAGTGGGAAGGGGTAAAAGGGCTGTGAGAGCAGATTTCCATCTGGTGGTTGGTTGGCTCGTCTAGCATGCCCTGGAGAATGGCAAATCTAGGCCCCAAATTAATGGCCACCATTGAAACAGATGTGCTTTATCACCTCCCTTGGTTCCCCAACCTGTGTAATGGGGAAGGACCAGCTGTCTCATCACCCAGGCACTGTAGTACTCATCAGAGGGTGTCTGAAAATTATCCTGCTAGGTTAGGGGTCGGCAACCTGTGGCTCTTGAAGGAGTCATTTGGAGCTTGGGATGCTGCCGCTGCTGACTCTGGCTCCCTGCCCTGCTGCTGCTGAAACAGAACTAAATTTAATTAGTTTAACAACCAGCAGGAGGGATCCAGCCAGTAAACCAATTGAATTTAGACCCATTATTTCAGAGGTGGCAGGGCAGGGAGCTGCAGAGGGATGCCTCACTCCACTACCCAAGTGGCTACACCCCTCTGGTGGACACGGTTCATCCCACCCCTGCCAGTGGAACACCTCTACGCCAGCCTTCCTTCTGTTGGACGCATGTGGCCGCCCAGCATAGGCTCCCCAGCCAGTGCCATGGCTGGGTAATCCTATGAGCCGGTTTGGGGCTGAGAGGGGTTAAGCCTGGAAGCGGGGGTGTGAATTTGGGGGCTGAAGCGGGTAAAGCCTGGGGATGGGGGCAGGTTTGGGAGCCGACGGGGTAGAACCTGGCGATGGGGAGGGTGTGGAGGGTTGATGTGAACATTGCTTAAGAGCCTATCCCCAGGCACAGCATTTCCTTTGTCCTTTTGAACTGATACAAGTCACTCTGTGTGCTGTTCTTAAAATAGGGGCTACGAAAATATGGTCTAATGTTATTCATTAAGGACTGTTTCATAATCAGAAGCATCGTGGCCCTTGAAGGGTTTATTTTGTAACTGAATTTGAACAAAGGGCAGCTCTTGCTATGTTGGTTGCACACGCCTGTGCTAGGTGCTAAGCATGAGGATTCTCCGCCTGCCCTGCAGCGGGTTGTTGCTGACCCATTGCTGCTGTGGTGGGTGCAGCTTGCTGCCACTTCACTCCCATCTGTTCCACTCACCCATCCTCTCCTTGGACACCCAACCGACAAGACTGAGTGTGGGCCAGTGTCACAGCAGGCCTGGCAAGACTGCCTGTCCCACTACAAGGGCTGTGGGGTCACACTGTTGGGTGGGGGGGCAGCTGGCCATCCCCCTGGACCAGAAGCATTTTGGCTCCTTAACTACAAGTCCCTCCTGCTCTCTTACTTGTGCTGGGGCTTGTCTGGGGAATTCCCAGACTGGGGTGGGGGCATCTCAAGCACCTTTTCTGGAACCAGGTGGGATTTTTGTGTGTGAGAAGTATTTCTGTTTTTACAGTGGTGCACTTGTGTGCCATCATGAAAGCTCTAAGCCCATGTGGGTCAGGGAGGGGTGGCTCAGGCTGTGCTGCCAGTGTCAGGCCTGGTCCTGGCATTGCTGTGCTTATTACTCAGGATTACGATGCCGTGGGGACGGCATGGCGATGCCTGACGCAAGCCAGCCTGCATCTTGTCCCCCCAGGGGCTCTTGCATGGTTCATTTGGTGAGCGACTGCCTGCGTGGCCACTCAGGGGATTTAAAAGTGAGATATGAAGGATGGTGCAAGTGGGGAGGAGAAGCTGACCCGGAGGCTGCTGCTGGCTGGATCCCTGCTTTCTGAGGAAATCATCAGTTCATCGTTGGCCAGACAGGAGTGGCGGGCAGAGTAGCCTGTCTCTTGCCTTCTGGCACCTGTCCTCTGTGGGTAGGGGATGAGTGTCACAGACGGAAAAGTGTAGGCATCCAGAATGGGGTGCCCAGCCAAGGCATCGGGTGTCTCGAATATGTGATCACTGTTGGAGAAGGTCACGAGAGCCTGGGTGGAGTCATATGAGCTCTTCTCCATGGTGTCCGAGGTGTATGATGGGGGGTGGCTGCCCTTGGCCTGGCCTCTCTGCCACAGCAGGCGCAAGTCATTGCGGAAGTGGGGGTTGAAGAGCAGGTAAAGCAGGGGGTTCAAGCAAGCAGGTAAGGGCAGCACCACCAGCAGAAACAACTTAATGACCTCTGGGGTGATGAGGAGGAGGTTGAGCATGGAGGAGAAGGTGAGGAAGGCCACTGGACAGTAGAGAAGACAGTTGGTGAAGATCAACCAGGCCACGTGCCTGATCATGGCACAGTCCCAGATGGTCTCAAAGTCCCCTTTCAGCAAGTTGCAGTACAGCCAGATGTAGGTGCTTGTGATGATCAGGAAGCAGAATGTGTTCACCATCACCAGGGCCACCATGAAGCCCACAGTAGAGGATCTCCCATCAAGGATGGGGTACGGGAGGCAGAGAGGGGACACACCATACTCCCCAATGGAGAAGAGAGGCAAACTTGCAGCCACTGCGGAGAGCACCAGGCAGCCCAGCACAGCAGCTTTTACACGGCTGAAGGAAGGCAGCTTTCCATGCAGCTGGAAGCAGGAGACTGAAACGCTGCACTGCACAGCAGCCAGAGTCAGCAGGAGGATGGCAGCCTCCGAGGCAAAGATGGACAAGAACCCTGTCACCCTGCAGCCTGTGCCTGCCTCCCACCTAGCCCCATGTTTGGCAAACTCGCCATAAGTCAGGGCATCGACGAAGGCCAGTGTGCTGCAATAGATACCGGTCAACAGATTGGCTCCAGCTAGACAGCCAATGACAAACTTGACTGGTGAGAGGTAGCTGGGTGAGGTGAAGACAGCTAGGCTGACCATCCCGTTGCAGAGCACAGAGACCAGTGCGATGGCCCACACCCCCAGGCGGATGATCCAGCTCTCAAACAACTGATCGCAAGGCTTAAAGGGACCTGCAAGGATATGAGAACCAAAGTCATCAGCCCTGCTTATAGTATCACTGAGACAGCATGTGGGCCAGATCTCTGCCAGAGATGGGCTCAGCAAGCCCCTCTTCCATTCAGAGCTGCCATGCAGAAGTGAATCAGAACATATGCACAAGATGAGCTGAAGGCACCTCTTATTCAGGAGACGTTCAAGGGGCCTTGTTTGCCTCCAGTGTCACCCCTTGGCTCTGCCAGCAATGTCCTCTCCCTCCAGTTGCCTAAGGAGACCTGTTCCTGCCTGTGCGCAATGTGTATCGGTAGGAGGCAAATGTTTCCAAACAGGACAGGGAGGGTTGTGCTGGCATATGTATGTATGGCCCCAGGATGTGTCTTAAATACCAGCCCTTTACTCTGATTTCGTATGTTTATGGAGGGGACAGTGTGAGAATCTGCCTACAATGGCCCGGATCTGATCTGTGAGTCCTAATAGCAAATATCTCTACCAGTGGGAGGTGGGACACTAACTGAGGAAACTTAGTTACTACAGAGAATTCTTTCCCAGGTATCTGGCTGGTGAGTCTTGCCTGCATGTGCAGGATCTAATTGCTTGCTATATTTGAGGCCAGGAAGAAATATCCCCCTGGAATTCTAGACTAGATTCTCAAAGCAATTTGGGTGTGGGAGCCTTGAGTCCTCTCTTCTTCAGGGACATTCAGCCTTCCCACCATGGGACCTGGTGCAGGGAAAGGACTGTATGTGGGAGGAGCTCTGTAGAAGGGTGGGACTATTGTGAGTCCTCCCTTTCCATCTGGGAGGGCACTAGCTTCATGGTTTAACTTTGAGAAAAGGGAATCCCACCACTAACACCAGCAGCCAACCTGGATTCTGGTCTGTACATATGCAGGGAGTGGTGGGATGTAGGAGGAAGGATTTGGGAACCAGATACCTTAGAAGGATCTGGGTCTTATTTGTGTGCTTTAGAAAAGGGGTCTTCCCTCAGCATTCTGCTCACCGGGGATGGGTGTGCACTGGATGGTGGGATGCAGCTTCGACGACTCAAACTCCAGTTGGAAATCATCCACGTCCAGGTCATCTAGACAGGAAAAGAAAAAGGGAAAGTGAGCTCAGAACAGAAGCCTACAGAGACACAAGTTGTTGGGATCTTTCCTCCAGGTATAAGGCAAGAAGGGAAGAATGTGATCATCTAGTCCAACCTCCTGCATAAAGCAAGTCAGAAAACTTCCCTGAATTCATTCCTGTTTGAAAAAGATCTTCTAGAAAAGCCTCCCATCTTGATCTAGCAATTTGCCATGTGGGAGAACCACACCCCAACACTTGGTAAATTGTTCTAATGATTGATTGCCATCACTGGTAAAAAAAATACCTTCTCTCCAGTTTGAATTTGTCTAGCTTCAACATCCAGACACAGGGAATTGTTAGACCTTTTTCTGGTAGACCAAAGAACCCCTTCAAATTTTTCTGTTAAGCTAAATAGATGGAGCTCTGTGAATCTTTCACTAGAACGGCAGGTTTTCCAACCCTTCAGTTGTTCATCCTCATGGTGCTTCAAACCTCCTCTTGCTGCCTGTATTGTGAGACAACTGTGCAGCATTAAAGTAGACGTTTTGCCCTTACTTGCTGTTTGTGTTCACTGCCCTGGAAGAGGTAGAGGTTGTGTATCTCTGGAGAAGGCTGCTGAGTTGGCTGGGAAGCCAGACCCCTCACCATTTTAAAAATGAATCTCACAAGATTTGTTTTAATTAAACCCTGAGCTGCCAATCGTGGTTACGTGGACTTCTCAGCTTGCCTTAGGTGTTCCTAGCCCTCCTGGTTGCAGAAAAAAGCCTGAAAATGTGACCCAAGAGTGTCAGTTTCTGTCTTTTTGTTCGGCCTTTGTAAGGCACCTACCCCTAGTGGTGGTGTATTCCTGGAGCACCTAGGTGCCCTAGTACAGAAGCTATATGCCACTGTGCTATGCAATGGTTATCCATCCAAAGAGCTGAAAATCTAGGAAGGGTGGAGTCTCGATCCATGTCTATGTGCTATGGTAATACACATAAATAACGATCATGAACTAAAGACTTGGAAACTTGAAGGCAAAGACATAGATGCCAAAATTTGTTTAAAATCTCATGATGTTTTAGGATCTGGCTCCCCATTTTGACCATTATGAGTTGATCCTACTGAGCTTTACCAACTAGAAACTATGTAGGTTTTCAAGTGGCCCATCTCTCTGAGCTAGTGGATTCTGATCTCAGTTGTGCTATTACAAATGTGAAGCTGGATGGGGTTTGGTTGCACACAGGTGTAAATGAGCTCAGAGTCCGGCCCACGGTGTGCACCCTGACCATGACTCTGGGGCAGCCTCAGAGAGGCAGATGGAGAGTCTAGACCTGGCTGGAGCAGCATCTGCGGAGTAGAGGTAGAATAGAACTGCAGTCTCTGTGCTTGCACCTTGAGAGCCAGGTCTATCCCTGGCATATCCTTGAAGCACAGAGGAATCAGGGGCCTTTCATCTAATCCAAGATCTGCCTTTATCCCTTGCCACTCACACATCAATAGCAACTGGCCCAGAATAATCCTTCTGATAACCTAGCTAATCCTTAGCTATGGGGAAAAACCACGACACCATTGCCCCACCACAACACAGCACCAGCTGAGGGCTAGCTTGGCTTGAACCCCTTGTGGGTGGTCTTGGTGGAGGCACCCCATGCTGTGGAGAATCTCTTCAAAGCAAGTTTCCTGCCATGCAGGGCTTAGAGAGATGCCAGCCAAGCCCCTTGGGCTAGATCTGTGAAGAGGGAGGTGTGTGTGGAGGGGGGAATCCTCCATCCTGGTGGCAGGGGGGCTTAGGGAGGTTGTTGATAGGGGTATTGATGGGGGTGGCTGCCCAGTGCTGTGCTGTTTACAGAGACAATGGCCAGGGGACCACAGGGTCAGATTCACAAATGTATGTAAGTGTCCAGAGAAGCAGATTTACTGAAATGCCTACGCAGCTCAGAGGTCCAACTCAATGGGAATTAGGCACCTAAGTGGTTTAGGATTTTTTGTACATCCCACGAGGCATCTTTAAGTCCCTAAATACCTGTGTACATTTGGCCCAGAGTCGATAAGTTAATAATGATAAATATTGGGCAGTCTTCAGCAGCTCCTGATAGATCCCATCGCCTTCTTGGATTCAGGAAGCCTTAGAAGGAAAAAGTCTGTTTTTCATCTGTTTGCCCAACCATTGAAATATTGCTGCTGTGCTGGAGCCTGGCAGGAGAACACCCAGAGTGGGGTGGAAAATATTTCCTTCTTGTACTTTACAGCCTTGTAAACCCCTCACGTCGTCTTCTGCTCTCAAGCCCTGGCATCCTGTATCCCAATCCCCTGACAATCAAAGCCTTCAGGTTCTCTGGCCCAGCCCTTTCCTGTTTGGGAACGTTGCTGTACGAAAGGTCTCGACTGCTTTGCATTTAACAAATGCTCCATACTGCAAGATGGTCCTGGCCAGGGCAACTCCAACCAAGACAGGAAATGTAAACTGGGAGTTCCTCTTCTCATTGGAGACGTGGGCACACGTCAGCTGGGAATAAATGAGCTATTCCTCAGTGAGTGTGAATACGCTAACAGTGCCCTGCTCTGTTCTAGCAGGGCAGGTTGCCTTGTTTTTGTCATAGCTCATAATATGTTTATTTGGCCCCTGCTAAGGTGCCTACAGGCCTTTGGGCATGGACACTGAGGCAATGCACTGGCACCTTGGCTCGATGGCCCCAGGAGCCTCAAAGCATAACGCTGGGGTGCTAATGAGTAGAGCAGAAGGACCAGCTTTACCACCCCCAGCACTCTGTATTTCCCACTCTGTACAGATCTTCGTTTCTGCCATACGCAAGGCCCTCACACCTCATCATTTTATGAATAACGTTACGAACGAAAGGCAGCCTGGCAGTGAGCTACATTGCTTTTCTACCGCAGCCGCACTGCAGCTCTGAGCGTGGCCGCACACAGGACAGGCTGTGTTGCCCCACTGTCTAGACAGATGATCTTCTGCTGTTTGTTTAGCGTGAGGTGCTAAGAGCCTGAGCTAGGCAATATGTTTGGAAAAAGCACAAGTTCCCATAAACAGCCTTCAGTCAAAACAACCCAAGTTACACAGAAGAGCCCTGCTGTGTTCCCTTTGAAACTGGTGGCAAACGTCCTGTTGACCTCAAGGGAAGCACAGTCGGAGATGATACATGCTGTGTGCAGAACCCATTACAAGTGGGAATGAAAATACCGTAGAGTCTCTTTTTGAAGTGTGACTGTCGCAGATGCAATGTGCCGCCCGGGCAGAAACGAGCTATCCCATACAAGCATTCACTAGGAATGGGCATTTTTACAGCCAGGAGAAAGGGGCTCTAGGCTGGGCCCCCGAGGCAGGAGCCAGCCTACATATGAAATGACAAAATCGGCTTGGGCAACAGTTACCACACAATGACATGGAAGACCCCGCAATCATTTTTTGTGCTTCTGTCAGCAGGGACAGTGGTATTCCATGTCTTCATTATCATTTGTGTTACGGTAGCAGGCAGAGGGCTCTTCAGAGATCAGGCACCCACTGTATTACATATTATACTGACAAGTAGCTTGAGACGAGAATGGGTTATTATTTTTGGGTCAAATGGTAATATCACCTCAACAGGAAACTCTGCAAAAGCTAAATGAATTTGGTGAATAATTTCTGGCCAAATTTTAAAATGGAAAAAATCAACAACAATCTGATGGAATAAAAATGTTTTCACATTTTTTAAAGAAAATGTTTTAACTTTTCATGTTGACATGATGCTTCATTTCTAAATTTCTTGTGATGTGTTTAACCTTTTTAAAGCAGGTAAAAAGCACCCAATAAATGAAAAAAACCAGAATGAAATAAAAAGTTGTTTTAGGGCAAATGAAACATTTCATCTGGCCTGCGATGTTTGTTTGTGTTTTGTTTTGTTTTGGCAAGAAAAACCAAGCAAGTTTAGAATTTGGTTCCAAACGATCTAAATCTTTTTTATTTTGCAGCTTGTCCACCAAACTTAAAAAAAGTCAATATTTGCTCAGCTCTGGTTACTGCCCTGAAGAGCATATGTCTAAACAGTTACAAGTGAAATCTCAAATACCCTAGCACAGTGACTGCTGGTGAGTTGATGATAACTGTGCATCAAAGAGGGTGGGAAGGTGTTCTCTCTGAGTTATGCTCATCTGTAGGTTTTAGAGTGGTGGTGGGCAGCCTGTGGGCTGCGTGTGAACCCCTGGGGCTCGCTCTGCAGCCTGTGGCCCCCCAGCTGTCCCCCCTCATGTTTCTCTCACCAGGATACTGGAGCTGTGCACTTCTTACACCTTCCACTTGCCCCCCCAAGCACTTTCAGAGGAGCTACACATTGCCTGATTCATGCTCTGTCCCCACTCCTCTCCCTCCCTCGCTCCCAGAGATGGAGCACCACGAACCAGCTGTTCTGGGGTTCCAGCTCCAGGGGTCGGGGGTGGGAAGAGCACGTCACAGTTCCTCCAGAAATGCTGGGCGGGAGGGGAGGAGTGGGTAAGTGCAGGGCCCCAGTGCCCTAGTGTGCAAGAGGCACGTGGAGGAGTGGGGCGCACCGGGTTGTGGGGGCTACAGGGCCACAGGTGGCACCCCAGTGGGCCGTGGATGGCTGCGACCCGCTCAAGTGACGGAGGGCCGCTCCTGGGGCCCATCCCCTGCTCATAGTTGCCCATTCCTGCGTTAGGGCATCTGGCAGCCTGGCTCCTGCCATTGCATTGCATAGCCTACAGCTCTTGTACTGCCCACTGTCTGCCTGAGCCTTATTCCCGCTGTGCACAGTGGTGGCTCTCTCCTCCTCCCTGGCCCACGCATCACGGCTGGGCTAATCAGGCCCTCACCACGCTGCTGGGTAGTGTCGTTGGTACATGCGTGAAGCACAGAATTCCAGTCCCCCTTCCATTTCCCCAAGCCCTCGTCACACGGCTCCACTGCTCCGCACTGACTGAGACACGGAAGCCGTAGCACAGACGTGAACTACTTCTGCCGGCTGCCCGTTGTCCCTCTCAGTGGACAGTGAAGCACTATTCTGGGGCCCTCTGGCATATCCATGATCGTTTGAACCAGAGGCTGCCAACTCACAGCTCTGGAGCTGCAGGGGCTCTTGGCTCAGTGAAATGCAGCTCCTGCTCACAGCTGTGCACCCAGACTGCTCACCACTGTGCTGTGCACGCGCCCCCGTGCCTGGAGGGGGAAGTGCGGGGCAGCAGCAATGGCTGCTCTGGTGAGACGCGGGTATTGGGTTAGAGGTGGGGGGGGCTGGGGGGCCTGGCTCTGCAGGAGCTGGAGGGACATTGGGTTGGGGGGGGGAGGGGCCTGGCTCTGGGGGAGGGGTGGGGCATTGGGTTAGAGAAGGGAGCTGGGGGGGCCTGGCTCTGCAGGAGTGCGCGGGACACTGAGTTAGAGGTGGGGGGGAGCGGGGGGGCCTGGCTCTGGGGGAGGGGAGGGGGATTGGGTTAGAGGTGGGGGGGGAGCGGGGGGCCCGGCTCTGGGGGAGGGGAGGGGGATTGGGTTGGGGGGGTGGCTGGGGGGGGCCTGGCTCTGGGGGAGGGGAGGCGGAAGGGTTAGAGGTGGGGGGGGAGCGGGGGGCCTGGCTCTGGGGGAGGGGAGGCGGAAGGGTTAGAGGTAGGGGGGAGCGGGGGGCCTGGCTCTGGGGGAGGGGAGGCGGAAGGGTTAGAGGTGGGGGGGGAGCGGGGGGCCTGGCTCTGGGGGAGGGGAGGGGGAAGGGTTAGAGGTGGGGGGGCTGATTTGACAAGAATAGAATTAGCTGGGTGTTTTCTTTTTGTTTGATTTGGTAACTATTTTGATCTGCTTGCTCTCATTTAAACTATTTCCCCAGGAGGGTGGTGAAGCACTGGAATTTGTTACCTAGAGAGGTGATGGAGTCGCCATCCCTAGAGGGTTTTAAGTCCTGGCTTGACAAAGTCCTGGCTGGGATGATTTAGTTGGTGTTGATCCTGCTTGAAGCAGGGGGCTGGACTAGATGACCTCCTGAGGTCCCTTCCAGCACAAGGATTCGATGATTCTACTATTCTAAATTCTACTGTGTTGCTTAATAAAAACTTAGTTATAATCAAGGCCAGTATAATTGGCTATTGCCTGGGGAGGGCTATTACTGTATCTCCCTTTACCAGATAAAGGGGGCTGACCCAATAAGTCCTCCCTGTGCAAATCTTTTGCGCAGAGATGGATTAATGTGGGGTTTGATCCCTGCTGGAGGTTGATTTCCTGCGCCCTAGAACTGCACCTGCCCAGAGCTATGGTCAGTCAGTGTCTGCATTGCCCTGCAGGTGAATGGTAACTCCAACTCTGTGCCTAGGCTCGGGGAGACCAGAAGATCTGGCTCATCAGGACAGGGCAATGAGCCCCAGAGAGCAAGATGGTGGGTGTCAGTGGCACGTCAGCATACCAGGGAACATACCAAAGGGTCTTCTGTGACCAAACTCACCATCCACATTCACTGTTCTCTCTGTTTTCTTTACCAGCTTCAATTCGCCACAATTTTCCATCACTCTTACTTTCTGCTATCACTTTTCCTCCTGCTTTATTGCTTCCTGCATTTGTTGGATCATCATCATCATCACATCTGGCCGTGAAATTTCCCTTCTGTCATTTGCCACAGACATACTTGTTCACCGTCTGTAACATGTTTAAATGGTTTCTTCCGAATGTCACTGCTGTTATTTTGATTAGTTTGGTCATTAGAGCCTCATCCTTAAATTTCAAACTAACCTGCCTATCAGTGAGCCTCTACCACTTTATCCTTTGTTCTACAACTTGTCTTTTGCCACCCAGCCTTTTCACCCTACAGTCCATTGCAAGCAATCTGTTCTCGGCTATCTGCTCTCCTGGGATCATGTTACAATCTCTCAGGTTTTTCAGAGCTTTTCCTTCTGTCAGGAAGTAGTCAGCCTGGGATCTGTTGGCACCACTCTTGTATAGAAGTCAGTTCTCAGGCTTTGGGCTCTGGCTAACCCTGAAGTATTCTTCAGTTCTATTTGTAATTTCAAAGTCTGATTCTGTATAACAATGGCTGCAGCCATCACTGATTGACCAGGTCTGTGTTGATATTGCAGGGTTTGATTTCACACGCCTAGTGGGGATGTGCGAAATCAAACTATCAGGGTTCAACAGTCAACCCCTGTACTCCTTGTTACACATCCATAGGAATCAGCTCCAATAATCACATACTCAGTCTGCGGTTCCTCACTTAGCAGTTGATCAAGCACTAACTGGAATTTCTTCTCCTCAGTAATACATCGAGCCTGCAGCACGTAATTATTCTCTGCCCAATGCTATTCTGACTTTCATCAGATAGTCACTCTTCCTTTGCACGTCCACTACCTAATGGGCTTGTCTACACTACCACCTTCCTTCAAAGGAAGGATGGTAATTAGGGTATTGGGAGTTTACTAATGAAGTGCTGTCGCACAGGCAGCACTTCATTAAGCAAATTCCCCCCTGTGGCAACTTCAAAATTTTAAACTTCAAAGTACCGGCATGCGTCTAGCTGCAGCTCACCCGCCGGTACTTCAAAGTGCTGGGCAACTTCGAAGTCCCCTTACTCCTCAAAATTTTGCACAGCAGCACTTCAGTAGTAAACTCCCAACACCCTAATTACCATCCTTCCTTCGAAGGATCCTTCCTTCCTTCCTTGTGTAGACAAGCCCTTTCTTTTTTCTGCTATGACTATTCCTGATCCATTCTGCCTTGCGCCTGAGCCCTGACACATACATAACCCTCTCAGAGGTTCAGGAACTTCAATCCCTTCCTTTTTGTCTTTGTGCGCACAGGCCGTGTGCACTGCCCTTCTTTTCAACCTCTTGGCCACTTCTCTTGATTTCTCCATCATTATCCCCCCATTCAGGGAATCCAAACATAATTCTTGGACTTCTTTCTTTAGCCACATGTGCCCAGAATGTGGTGGACATTTCCCCATTTTCCACAGTCATCAGGTAAAGCAGTTGCTCATCACAACCAGGGGATGCCCTAGCACAGCACTGAAATACTCTCTGGAGACAACTATCCTAAAAGCACGTGTGATTGGTACAACTTTTACACACCAAACCTGGCCAGGTCTCATGCTCATGGTTTGAAATGAGTTCTTTTTCCAACGTGGACTGCTTACCATGGCTAGTGAGCCCCATCTGCCGGGAGCAACCTGGTTATAAGTCATCAGCCTCCTGCCATTCATACTATTGTTACATTCTATAGGGCAAAAATCCTGGGTTAGTTGCTATTAAGCAAGAAGCTAATCTTTGAGTGGGGGGCAGGTGATGGAGAGTTCTGTTCCTCGTTATTGAGTCGCTTGGGGCACATCTTCACGACCCACATTGACCCGGTCAGGGTTGAAATGCCGGGGCTGGATTTCATGCGCCTGGTGGGGATTTGTGAAATTAGAACAATAAGATCACAGAACACTAGAAATGGAAGGGACCTCGAGAGGCCATTGAATCCAGTCCCTGCCCTCGCAGCAGGATCAAGCACCATCGAAACCATCCCTCTCAGGTGTCTATTTAACCTGCTCTTAAATACCTCCAGCGATGGAGATTCCACAACCTCCCCAGGTAACTTATTCCAGTGTTTGACTACCTTGACAGGTAGGAAGTTTTTCATAATGTCTAATCTAAACCTCCCTTGCTGCAGTCAAGCCCGTTGCTCCTTGTCCTGTCCTTGGAGGCCAAGGAAAACAATTTTTCTTCCTCTTTCTTGTAACCCTCCTTAAGGTACTTGAAAACTGCTGTCATGTCCCCTCTCAGTCTTCTCTTTTCTAACCTAAACAAGCCCAGCTCTTTCAGACTTGAAAATTGAACGGTTGAGGGTTGACAGCTGACCCCTCTGTGCCTCAGTCATGCGCGGATTAAGGGAGGTCGATGGGAGAGTTTCTCCCTCAGTGAAGATGGCCAGGTAAGTCAATTGTAGATCAGTTATTTCCAGCTATGCAGTTGCTGTAGCTGGAATTGTGTATCGACAATTGACTTTAAGGTCTAGTGTAGACCTGGCCCAAATGTACTGTCCTTCTAAATTCATGAGACAAAGCCTGGCTATAATTGCTGAAGGCCACAAGGGAGGCTTTGAGACTAAAACAAGAATTATTCCATTAAAATAGCAATTTATACCTGTTCTTTTAAAAAAAACCACATGAGCACAAGTGTGTCATACACAGGAGACACACGATTCCATTGTTGAATGTTTAATGACAGAGACGTGCAAGGGTTACACCGAGCTGAGGATATGTCTCCACACTCCATGCAAGATCTCTGCACCTTTATAGACAATAGGAATTATTTTTACAAGCGGGGTCAACACTACAAAGTTTTGTCTACAGAAGAGGCCTTCTGTTGACAAAACTAGGGAGCATCTACACTATAAAAGCGTTCTGTCTAGAATCTGTTGACAGAACACAACCTTTTTCCCAGCACGGTTATGTCTTGAAAGTTTGAGGCATAGTGCCTCTGTAGACAGAAAAATAGTAGACACTCTGGGGGCCCCTTTGTCAACAGAGAGGGCTTCCAGTTCACCAGGCAGCCCTGTTTGCAGAGCTTCCAGTTGGTTGTTCTGTCAACAGAAGGCTGGGCAGTCTGGCTGCTCTCTGTCGAGAGAGGGTGTCGAGAGGGGCAGCCTCAGTTAGATACGGATGAGTTCTGGAGACAGGTTCTGTTGGCACAACTCTGCTGAACGTGACTTCTGTAGACAGAACTTTCTAGCGGAGACACAGCTACAAAGATTTAACATATGACTAGGTGTCCCTTCCTCCCTTTGGGCTGACAAGACTCATGCTTTATAGATGGTCCCTCAGGATTGTTCTGCTTCACTTTCTGGTTCTGATACTTATCCACACACTAAGAGGTGTCAGAACTAATTCAGCTCAGAGCCTTCTGGAAGGTGCTGAAACTTTTCTGACTTCAGTGGGAGCTGAAGGTGAGAGAGGCTGAGAGAGTTGAGCTAATTTAGTGTGCAGAAGAGAAGCCTGAGGGGCTATTTGACAGCAGCCTTCAACTTCCTGATGGGGAATTCTTGAAAGGATGGAGAGAGGCTGTTCTCATTAGTGACAGACGGCAGAACAAGGAGCAATGGTCCGAGGTTACAGAGGAAGAGGTGCAGGTTGGGTATTAGGAAAAACTCTTTCCCCAGGAGGATGGTGAAGCACTGGAATGTGTTACCGAGAAAGGTGGTGGAATCTCCATCCCTAGAGGTTTTTAAGTCCCAGCTTGACAACATCCTGGCTGGGATGATTTAGTTGGAGATGATCCTGCTTTAGGCAGGGGGCTGGACTTGATGACCTCCTGAGGTCTCTTCGAGCCCTAGGATTCTAAGATTCTAGCCCCTGGCAGGATCAGAGCATGACAGGATAGTCACTAAGGGATCAAATGGCTCAAGTGGCAGCAAGCGAGCTGCTCTCTGAAAGGTGGGGCTCTGTGCTGACACACAGCACAGCCAGTTCATTTTACATTGAATTGAAAAGAATGTAATTTACCCAGCCAACACCCCAGCTGTGTGCACCAAGGTTGTTAATTTATGGGCCTCATTAATGATAGACAAGACTGTGAAGAAGTTCTGCGGCACTGATTGATGATAACACACTGCCTGTAACAGCAACGAAGGCTCCTGTGGCACCTTATAGACTAACAGAAAAGTTTTGAGCATGAGCTTTCGTGAGCACAGACTCACTTCATCAGATGCTTGTCTTGGAAATCTGCAGGGCCAGGTATAAATAAGCCAGAGCAAGGGTGGGCATAACAAGGTTAGCTCAGTCAGCAAGGGTGAGGCTTACTACCAGCAGTTGATCTGGAGGTGTGAACACCAAGGGAGGGGAAGCTGCTTTGGTATTTAGCCAGCCATTCGCAGTCTTTGTTTAAGCCTGAGCTGAGTGTCAAATTTGCAGATGAATTGTAGCTCAGAAATTTCTCTTTGGAGTCTGGTTCTGAAATTTCTTTGCTGCGGGATAGCTACTTTTAAGTCTGCTACTGTGTGGCCCGGGAGATTGAAGTGCTCTCCTACGGGTTTTTGTATATTGCCATTTCTGATATCTGATTTGTGTGCGTTTATTCTTTTACGTAGAGACTGTCCAGTTTGTCCGATGTATATAGCAGAGGGGCATTGCTGGCACATGATGGCATAAATTGTATTGTAAAAGTGCAGCTGAATGAACCCACGATGGTGTGGCTGATCTGGTTAGGTCCTGTAACGGTGTTGCTGGTGTAGATATGTGGACAGAGCTGGCAATGAGGTTTGTTGCATGGATGGGTCCCTGAGTTAGAGTGACTGTGGTGTGGTGTATAGTTGCTGGTTAGGATTTGCTTCAGGTTGGCAGGTTGTCTGTGGGCAAGGACTGGTGTGCCTCCCAAGGCCTGTGAAAGTGGGGGATCATTGTCCAGGATGGGTTGTAAATCCCTGATGATGCGCTGTAGAGGTTTTAGATGAGGACTGTAGGTGATGGCTAGTGGTGTTCTGTTGGTTTCTCTCTTGGGCTTGTCCTGTAGTAAGAGGCTTCGTGGCACACGTTTGGCTCTGTTGATCTGTTTTTTCACTTCCTCAGGTGGGTATTGCAGTTTCAAGAATGCTTGGTGCAGATCCTGTAGGTGTTTGTCTCTGTCGGAGGGGTTGGAGCAAATGCGGTTATATCTTAGTGCTTGGCTGTAGACAATGGATCGTGTGGTGTGTCTGGGATGGAAGCTGGAGGCATGAAGGTAGGCGTAGCGGTCAGTGGGTTTACGGTACGGGGTGGTATTGATGTGGCCATCGTGTATTAGCACCGTGGTGTCCAGGAAGTGGATCTCCTGTGTGGACTGTTCCAGGCTGAGGTTGATGTTGGGGTGAAAGTTGTTGAAGTCCCGGTGGAATTCCTCCAGTCTCCTTCCCATGGGTCCAGATGATGAAGATGTCATCAGTGTAGTGTAAGCAGAGACGGGGTGTTAGTGGACGAGAGCTAACGAAGCGCTGTTCCAGGTCAGCCATGAAAATATTGGCATATTGAGGGGCCATGCGGGTACCCATAGCTGTGCTGCTGATTTGAAGGTATATATCGTCGCCAAATCTGAAATAGTTATGTGTGAGGATAAAGTTACAGAGCTCAGCCATCAGATGTGCTGTAGCATCATCAGGGATACTGTTCCGGACAGCATTTATTCCATCTTTGTGTGGGATGTTGGTATAGAGAGCCTCTACATCCATGGTGGCTAGGATAGTGTTTTCTGGTAGGTCATCAATGTCTTGCAGTTTTCTCAGGAAGTCAGTGGTGTCTCGGAGCTAGCTGGGAGTGCTGGTGGCATAGGGTCTGAGGAGAGAGTCCACATAACCAGACAGTACTTCAGATGATGGGGTGTCCAGGATTTCCAGGTTTGTGGATCTTGGGTTGTAGGTAGAATAGCCCTGGATGGGGCTCTAGAGGTGTGTTGGTATAAATCTGTTCTTGTGCTTGTGTAGGGAGTGTCCTGAGTAGCTGGTGTAGTTTCTTAGTGTATTCCTCAGTGGGATCTGAGGAAAGTAGCCTGTAAAATTTGGTGTTGGAGAGTTGTCTGGAAGCCTCCTTCTGGTAGTCAGACCTGCCTGTGTGGTGTTACCTCCCTGCCTGCCATGCTTCTGAAGTCCTGCCACACCAATGCCAGCTAACTCGTTCGCCTCCACTGATGAAGCTTATTCATAGGCACAAATGGATTGGTGTGGGGAGAGGTACAGACTGCACTGGTAAGTAATGTGAAATCCCTGTGCCATTTTCATAGCTGTGTACCCATGATTCAGACCAATATTGTGATCTGTTTGGTTTGTTTCAAGATTTGCTTTTAGCAGATTTTTCCAGAGGAAAACTTTTCTATTGGAAAATGCTGAGTCCATTAAAGGGAAACGTTTCTTGGGACTATATCATCAATATTTTACGGAGAAATCAGCCAAACCTTTCATTTTGAGTTTAATGTTATGCTACTAAAATTGGTATGATATAAAAGTTGAAATGGTTCTACTATATCTAAACTGATAAAGCCTATCAAACTCTTTCATTTTGTGAAACATCTGTGAATGATCTGAACTTCTGGTCCTTCTTGGGGCTAAATGAAATTTTGAAATCTCAGAACTTCCTGCAATTGGAAATTCTGGTTTTTGAGCAGCTCTGCTGACTTCTGGGTCCAGGGCAGATATCATCATCGTGACTGATTTATGGAATGAAAACAGAGCCTTTCAGTGAATCACAGGGGCTGCTAATCTTGCCTTGGTTAGCACATCAGGCTTGGAAAGGCAAGGGTGAACTGGGGCAGTGGTCTCCTATGCCACCACCCTCCCTGCTTCTGGTGAGGGGGTCCTGGCTAGGGCTCTTTTATGTCTGACTGATCACTTGCTATTGTATCAGCTGTTTGGCTGCTCTGTTGTGTGCCTGGAGACTGGCTCAGCACACAGCTGTCCCAGCGTAGGGAGTGGTGCCCCCTTCCAATGCACCAGACACTTGCTGGGCCTGAAGGAGGATTGAGCCTTTCTCCTTTCAGGGAACTCCAGAACTAGTCAATGTGCGTGGGTCATGTGCTTACACAAGCAGATAAAAAACCCAGGCAGTCCGATCAGGGTTGTGAAATGCTCTTGCTTTGCTCTATAGGTCTGGAGATCAGCAGGGCTTACCACGAACGGTGGGTCTCATTTTTATTTGCCTTTCTCAGAAGGTTCCCTCCCCCGACTAACTTTCCTTCAATCTGCTGGCAACCTGTGCTGTGCACGTACATTTTAGAGCCCTTTGTTTATTAAAGGCAGGTCATTTGGGCATGTAAGGAAGGGCTGTGTCTCAAGAACCCCTCGACTGCACAATCCCAACTTTGCACCCCAAAGGTACTTCCAGGGCCTATGCATATGCTTTCAGGACTACTCTAAGACCTGTCACTTTAGACAGTCTCTTGGGAGCCTGCCTGCTCAAACAACCCAACAGTTATGTCACAAGAGCTGTGTCTACACGTGCACGCTACTTCGAAGTAGCGGCACTAACTTCAAAATAGCGCCCGTCGCGGCTACACGCGTCGGGCGCTATTTCGAAGTTAACTTCGACGTTAGGCGGCGAGACGTCAAAGTCGCTAACCTCATGAGGGGATCGGAATAGCGCCCTACTTCGACGTTCAACGTCGAAGTAGGGACCGTGTAGACGATCCGCGTCCCGCAACGTCGAAATTGTGGGGTCCTCCACGCCAGCCATCAGCTGGGGGGTTGAGAGACGCTGTCTCTCCAGCCCGTGCGGGGCTCTATGGTCACCGTGTGCAGCAGCCCTTAGCCCAGGGCTTCTGGCTGCTGCTGCTGCAGCAGGGGATTCATGCTGCATGCACGGGGTCTGCAACTCGTCGGCTCTGTGTATCTTGTGCTGTTTAGTGCAAGTGTGTCTGGGAGGGGGCCTTTAAGGGAGCGGCTGGCTGTTGAGTCTGCCCTGTGATCCTGTCTGCAGCTGTGCCTGGCACCCTTATTTCGATGTGTGCTACTGTGGCGTGTAGACGTTCCCTCGCTGCACCTATTTCGATGTGGTGCTGCGCAACGTCGATGTTGAACATCGACGTTGCCAGCCCTGGAGGACGTGTAGACGTTATTCATCGAAATAACCTATTTCGATGTCGCCACATCGAAATAGGCTACTTCGATGTAGGCTTCACGTGTAGACGTAGCCTATGTGGCACTCCCATTCTGGACATAAACCCTTTATAAGAACTACATCATTTTAGAGGTTGGTCTTTTGCTGGTCAGGAATGAGCGAATATATCTGCTGACCCACTAGGGCAAATGACCCCAAATTATATCACCAAGTCTATGCCTGGCTCTCATGGTCACGGCAATTTTCGAGACGTAGGCGTGTGCAATTCAGAGCACTTTTTAAAACTGTCTTGGAAACAGAATGCTTCATTCAGCTGTAGCCATGCGAGCACACCTGCGTAATCTAGCCCCCGTACTTCTCTCATCCGAGTCCACAAGCGGACAGTGTTTGCTGGAGGAGGCTGTGCTGCCTTTTATTCAGTGCTGACTGTGGGGCACTTTCACCTGCTGTAAACTAAACTAAGACAGAGATGCTGCATGATCAGCTTTTTGTCCAGGAGCTACACTGTGAGAGAAAGAGCAGATGGGCTCACTCAGGTCAGCTTGCCTGAGAAGTGAAATAGTCCTGAGGCTAAAGCAATTGTGGGAGGAGACTACTTCCTCCTAACTCTGAGCCCACAATGGAGCCTGCACCTCAGCTGCTGAGGTACAAGTCAGCGATTCATAAAATCCTAGGGCTGGAAGGGAGCTGAGAAGTCTTTGAGTGCAACCCCCTGCTGAAAGCAGGACCAACCCCAACCAGATCATCCCAGCCAGGGATTTGTCAGACTGAAGGACCTCTACAAAGGAGATTCATCCACCTCCCTAGGCAACCCATTTCAGAGCTTTACCACTCTCCTAGGCTATGGCTACAGTGCGCACTAGGCAACTTGCATATCCTATTTCGAGTTTATTTAGAAATAGGCTATTTCAGCATCCCTTACTCCTTACTCCTTTCAGCATCCCTTACTCCTTACTCCTTACTCCCTTACTCCTTTCAGCATCCCTTACTCCTTCTGCAATGAGATGTACAGGGATGCCAAAACAGCGCACCCTTTATTTTGAAAAATATTTTGAAATAATGGGTGCATTTTATAGACATGGGGTAGCTATTTCAGTGTCCCAAAATAGCTCTGTAGTGTAGACATAGCCCTAATGAAATAACCAGTCTAGGAACTGGTAATGAGCTAGGAAGTGTTTTTCTTCTAGGTCATGAGCTCCAGTGTGTCTCACTCTTGGCTTAGAAGAGACAAATGTTTTAACCTCAAGAAGGGTGTTTGGTAGAGCCGTGCATGGATACAAAATTTGTATCCGCATTTGCAAAAATAAGCCACAGATATAGAATCACAGAATCCTAGGGCTGGAAGGCACCTCTGGAGGTCATCTAGTCCAGCCCCCTGCGTCAAGCAGGATCAACCCCACCTAAGTCATCCCAGCCAGGACCTTGTCAAGCCGGGACTTAAAAATTGTCTAGGGATGAAGGATCCACCACCTCTCTAGGCAACACATTTCAGTGCTCACCACCCTCCTGGGGAAATAGGTTGTCCTAACGTCCAACCTACACCTCCCCCTCTGTAACTTCAGACCATCGCTCCTTGTTCTGCCACCTGTCACCACTGAGAACAGCCTCTCTCCATCCTCTTTGGAGCCCCCCTTCAGTAAGCTGAAGGCTGCTATCAAATCGCCCCTCACTTTTCTCTTCTGCAAACTAAACAAGCCCAAATCCCTCAGCCGCTCCTCATAGGTCTTGTGCTCCAGCCCCTTAATCGTTTTTGTTGCCCTTCACTGAACCTGCTCCAGCAAATCCACATCCTTTTTATACTGGGGGGGCCCAAAACTGGACACAATATTCCAGATGTGGCCCCACCAGTGCCAAATATCCACAGTGACATCTGTGCTTGCTGAGCTCCCTTGGGCCTGATCTACGCTGGGGGATAAAATCAAATTCAAGTATTTTAGGTTGATTTTATATACAGTCTTCACAGTGCTCAATAGGTTGATTTTAAATGGCTCTTAGCGTTGACTTTTGTACTGCCGATTTCACTGGGATTAATGCTGAAAATTGATTTTTCATTGTTGACTTATGCAAGTGCAGATGACAGCATTATTAAATTTGATTTTATTAGTCTCTGAAACTGTCCCACAATGCCCCTTGGTATATCCTTTCTGGTCATTGCGTCACCTTCACTGCTCTCTAGGGCTACGTCTACACATGAAGCCTACAACGAAGTAGCCTATTTCGATGTGGCGACATCGAAATAGGCTATTTCGATGAATAACGTCTACACGTCCTCCAGGCCTGGCAACGTCGATGTTCAACATCGACGTTGCGCAGCACCACATCGAAATAGGCGCTGCGAGGGAACATCTACACGCCAAAGTAGCACACATCGAAATAAGGGTGCTAGGCACAGCTGCAGACAGGGTCACAGGGCGGACTCAACAGCAAGCTGCTCCCTTAAAGGGCCCCTCCCAGACACGGTTGCACTAAACAACGCAAGATACACAGAGCTGACAACTGGTTGCAGACCCTGTGCATGCAGCATGGATCCCCAGCTGCTGCAGCAGCAGCCAGAAGCCCTGGGCTAAGGGCTGCTGCACACGGTGACCATAGAGCCCCGCAGGGGCTGGAGAGAGAGCGTCTCTCAACCCCTCAGCTGATGGCCGCCATGGCGGACCCCACAATTTCGATGTTGCGGGACGCGCAACAACTACATGGTCCCTACTTTGACGTTGAATGTCGAAGTAGGGCGCTATTCCCATCCCCTCATGGGGTCAGCGGCTTCGACGTCTCGCCGCCTAACGTCGATGTTAACATCGAAATAGCGCCCAACACGTGTAGCCGTGACGGGCGCTATTTCGAAGTTAGTGCCGCTACCTCGAAGTAGCGTGCACGTGTAGACACGGCTTAGGTGAGCAAGAAGTAGGTGACAGGAAGACGTGGTCATTAGCCCAGGGAGTTTTGAATTAATTTCCTTTCTTTTCTGTCCAGCAGATATCAGGTGCACACCTCTGCAGCACACCTACTAGCCATGAGGTCCCAAGGTCACAAAAGAGCCCCAGCATGGAACCATCAGGAAATCCAGGACCTCATCACTGTGTGTGTGTGTGTGAGGGGCATTTAAAGTGCTGCTTTAAGAAGCCCATGTGGCAGGCCCCCCCATCCTCTCTTGGCTGGCAGCCAATTGGACACATGGCAAACCCCCCTACTTCCAAGCTGGTGGGCAATCAGACCCTACACTGGTTCTTGTGTGCACCTACAGTGACTTTTAATGATTTTTTAACTCCCAGAGCAGCCTGCTTATAAATCAAAGTGCTGCCTTAAGAAGTCCACATGGGAAGCCCTCCCTGCCCATGCTGGGCTGGTGGCCATTTGGACATGCAGCACAAACCTCAGTGCTATGCCTCAGCCAAACGGTAGAAGAGGAGCTTCCACATAATTTTTCCCTGTGAGTTGAAGATAGCTTACCATTGTTTTCAAGGTAATGTCAGCTGCAGAAGAGCTTGAATGTTTCTGCTTGGATTCATGTATTTTTCAGCTTTAAGAGGCCACAGCGTGGCCTTGCCATGGCCATATGTTCTTCCATAGAGACAGACAGGTAGGTATGCTCAGTGTTTCGAGTAAAGATAAAATGTTGCTATTGATAATGTTCTTAATATTTCAACATGTCTTTTTAAACCAGAAATTGACCTTGCAGGACAGAGTCAGAAGACTCATGGCCACCATCCCTCAGAAGTGAGATTACTCCGGATGTGGAGGAGGAAGAAAAGCCATCAGGAACTCATGGCTAAGTATTTTGAAACGGCAGGAAAAGAACGATTGGAGGCATCCCATGAAAGACAGGACATGAAAGAATGGAGGAGAAGCATGATGGACGCTCAAACTAAAATGCACACTGCACTTCTATCTCTAATAACTAGGCAGACAGGATAATGGATGCAATACTTGAATTAACTAAAACTGCATCCGCTGTGCAATAAATGCCCCCTTCAGACCTCCTTCCACATATTCAGCCCCCCCACATTGGCTGAATGAGACTTAGTTTCTGCTGTGGGGAGTCGGGGGATTCCCCGGGGGTGGACTGCAGGCATCTCCATGACCTCCCCGCCTCATTCAGTGGGGAGGTCATGGAGATGCCTGCAGTCCACTCCCAGGGAATCCCCCCACACCCAGGAGCAGAAGACTAACAGTCCAGCAACCATGACCTTATTATCCTTTTGTTTCCCTTATACCCAGCACTCTGCCATTAGAGTCTTATAAATAAAAACATAGTAGGTTGGAAAAAGAAAGTTTTGTTCAATAGTTAACATGTTTTGGGGTCCTTGGACTGGGGTTGGATGTGGTGGTGAGGGGTGTCATTTAGTTGGAGGCGGTTTCATAAAGGGCAAGAAAACAGCATGGCGGTGTGTGTGGGGGATACTTGCTAACAGCAGGAGATTCAGGACTCTGCGTGCTCATTCATAAACTTAGTTTTCAAGGCACCCCTGATTTTCAGTGCATCTTTCTGTTCTCTCCTGATTGCCCCTGTATCCAGTTGCTGATAATTACTGGCCAGGAGATCTGCCTCTGGTCCCTATGCTGGCATGAAATTCTCCCCCTTTGCCTCACAAATATTATGAAGAATATAGCAGGACCCAACTACAAGGGTAATGTTTTCTTCACTTGGTCTAAGTGAGTCAGAAGGCACCTGAAATTGGCATTTAAATGGCCAAAGGTACATTCTACCACCATTCTGCACCTGCTCAGCCTGTAGCTGAAGAGCTCCTTATTGGAGTCCAGGGTGCCTGTGTATGGTTTCAAGAGCCAAAGGAGCAAGGGGTAAACAGGGTCATCTAGAATCACTATGGGCATTTCCACATCCCCAGTATTGATCTTCTGATCTGGTAAGAACATACCACCCTGGACCCTTCTAAACAGGTCAGAATTCCTAAAGATTCACATCATTCTTCTTTCCCAACCACCCCATGTTGATGTCAGTGAAATGACTCTTGTGATCCATCAACGCCTGCAACACAATACAGAAGTACCCCTTGCAGTTGATGTACTCTGAGGCTTGGTGGTCTGGTGCCAGGATGGGGATGTTTGTTCCATCTATTGCCCCACCACAGTGAGGGAACCCCATGGCAGCAAAACAGTCCACTCTATCCTGCACATTCCCAAGGGTTAAGGTGAGGATCACCTTGGCGATTGGATGACAACAGCCCCACTGTAGGTTTGCCCACTCCAAATTGATTTCCCACTGACCAGTAGCCGTCTGGCATTGCAAACTTCCACAGAGCAATTGCCACACACTTCTCAATTGTCAAAGCAGGTTTCATTCTGGTTGCACTAGGCTTCAGGGCAGGAGATAGCACTTCACGAAGTTCCATGAAAATGGCCTTGCACATGCAGAAATTTTGCAGTTACTACTGACCCTGGGGTAAGGAGGAGGGAACAATCAAGCAGGTTTCCTGGGTGAAGTGGAGAAAGTGGGCCACTCAGCCACTTCTCTAAGATGCTTGTACACTAATGCCAGAAACCTGGGGAACAAGCAGGAAGAATTGGAGGCCCTGGCACAGTCAAAGAAGTATGAGGTGATCGGAATAATGGAGACTTGGTGGGACGATTCGCATAACTGGAGCACGGTCATGGAAGGGTATAAACTGTTCAGGAAGGACAGGCAGGGGAGAGAAGGAGGAGGAGTTGCGCTCTGTGTGAGGGAGCAGTGTGATTGCTCAGAGCTCCAGTATAAGGAGGGAGAGAATCCAGTTGAGTGTCTTTGGGTTAAGCTTAGAGATGGAAGTAACAGAGGGGATGTTGTAGTTGATGTCTCCTAGAGACCACCAGATCAGGGAGATGAGGTAGATGAGTATTTCTTCAGGCAGCTAAGTGAAGCTTCCAAATTACAGGCCCTGGTTCTCATGGGAGACTTTAATCATCCAGACATTTGTTGCGAGACCAACACAGCATCACACAGACAATCCAGGAAGTTTTTGGAGAATGTTGGGAATAACTTCTTGGTACAAGTGCTGAAGGAACCAACCAGGGCCGTGCACTTGACCTGCTGCTCACAAACAGGGAAGAACTAGTAGGAGAAATAGAAGTGGGTGGAAACCTGGGCTGCAGCGACCATGATATCGTAGATTTCAGGATCCAGACAAAAGGAAGAAGGGTGAGCAGTAACATACAGACCCTTGATTTCAAAAGGGCAGATTTTGACTCCCTGAGAGAAATGATGAGCAGGATCCCTTAGGAAATGAAGATGGAGGGGAAAAGAGTTGAAAGAACTGGCAGTATTTTAAAGTCTTACTGAAGGCACAGGATCAAACCATCCCGCTGTATAGTAAGAAATGCAAACATGGTAGGCAACCAGCTTGGCTTAACAGGGAAATCCTTAGTCACCTTAAACTCAAAAAGGATGCGTACAAGGAATGGAAATGTGCACAGTTGACTAAGGTATGTTTATACGGCAGGTGAATGCCGGGGAGTAATAAGGAAAGCGAAAGCACAATTGGAACTGCTGCTGGCAAGGGATGTGAAGAGTAATAAGAAGGGTTTCTACAGGCATGTTAACAATAAACGGGTTATCAGAGAAGGTGTGGGGCTGTTACTGAATGAGAAAGGTAACCTAGTGACAGATGATGTAGGAAAAGCTGACGTACTCAACGCGGTTTTTGCCTCAGTCTTCATGGACAAAGTCAACTCCCACATGACAGTCCTAGATGATGCGGTATGGGAAGGTGGAGGGCAGCCATCTGTGGGCAAGGAACAAGTTCCGAGCTATGTAGAAAAACTAGATGTGCACAAGTCCATGGGTCTGGATTTAATGCACCCCAGGGTACTGAGGGAATTGGCAGAGGTTATTGCTGAACCTTTGGCCATTATCCTTGAAGACTCTTGGAGATCGGGGGAGATACCGGATGACTGGAAGAAGGCAAACGTAGTGCCCATCTTTAAAAAAGAAAAGGACAATCCAGAGAACTATAGACCAGTCAGCCTTATCTCAATCCCTGGGAAAATAATGGAGGGGATCCTCAAGGAATCCATTTTGGAGCACTTGGAAGAGGGGAAAGTGATCACAAGTAGCCAACATGGATTCACCAGGGGCAAGTCCTGCCTCACCAATCTGATTAGCTTCTGTGATGAAGTAACTGGCTCTGTGGACATGGGGAAGTGAGGGGATTTGATATACCTTGACTTCAGCAAAGCTTTTGATACAGTCTCCCACAACATTCTTGCCCATAAGTTAAGGAAATATGGATTGGATCCTTGGGCTATAAGATGGATAGAAAGCTGGCTTGATGGTCAGGCCCAATGGCTAGTGGTCAATGGCTCAATATCTGGATGGCGGCTGGTTTCAAGCAGAGTGCCGCAAGGCTCAGTTCTGGGGCCGGTGTTATTCAACATCTTTATTAATGACCTGGATGAGGGACTGGGTTGCACCCTCAGCAAGTTTGCGAATGACACAAAACTAGGGGGAGAGGTAGATACGTTGGAGGGTAGAGAGAGAATTCAGAGTGACCTGGATAAATTGGAGGACTTGGCCAAAAGAAATCTAATGTGGTTCAACAAGGAGAAGAGTGGAGTCCTGCACCTGGGGTGGAAGAATCCAAGCATTATTATAGGCTGGGGACCAACTGGCTCAGCAGCAGTATGATGGAAAGGGACCTAGGGGTTATGGTGGATGAAAGGCTGGATATGAGTAAACAGTGTGCCCTTGTAGCCAAGAAGGCTAACGGCATACTGGGGTGCATTAGGAGGAGCATTTTGAGCAGATCTAGAGAAGAGGTTGTTCCCCTCTATTCAGCACTGGTGAGGCCACATCTGGAATATTGTGTCCAGTTTTGAGCCCCCAGTATAAAAAGTATATGGATCTACTGGAGCAGGTTCAGTGGAGGGCAACAAAAATGATTAAGGGACTGGAGCACAAGACCTATGAGGATAGGCTGAGGGATTTGGGCTTGTTTAGTTTACAGAAGAGAAGACTTAGAGGTGATTTAATAGCAGCCTTCAACTCCCTGAAGGGGAGCTCTAAAGAGGCGGGTGAGAAACTGTTCTCAGTGGTGTTAGATGGCAGAACAAGGAGTAATGGTCTGAAGTTGAAGAGGGAAAGGTGTAGGTTAGATATAAGGGAAAACTATTTCACTAGGAGGGTGGTGAAGCACTAGAACGCATAGCCTAGAGAGGTGGTGGATTCTCCATCCCTTGAGGTTTTTAAGTCGCGGCTGGACAAGGTCCTGGCTGTGATGACTTAACAGGGGGCTGGACTAAATGACCTCTTGAGGTCCCTTCTAGCCCTAGGATTCTATGATTCTGCGATCATCCCATGACTGCAAAACAATGCGGTCCCACCAATCTGTGCTCATTTTACAGGTCCAGAACTTACGCTTTACAGTGTACAGTGTATCCTGTGCTTCCACCAACTCCGTGTTCCTCTCTCCCAGTCTTGATGTGTGTTAATGCCCACCACCTCAATGCACTCTTTCTCCAGGGGCATTAAGTTCAGAATTTACTGCATTGTAGTGCGGGAAGTCAGCATAAAAAAATGCCAGACATTGAAGTGTCTGTGGCTCCATGTTCTCATTGTAATGGCAAGTGGCAGGCAATGTAAAAACGGCACAAAAATTCCCTTTGCTGTTTGTTTATTTATTTTTTCCCAGTGGGAAGCCAGAAGGGAGGGAAATGTATGCTGGAATGATGACAACAAACACCCAGAACCACTTTCAGCAACTTTTTTCCCACAAGACACAGAGGCCCAAAATGCAACAGAGCTGCAGGGACTGTGGGATAGGTACCCACAATGCACTGCTGCCACAATCGAGCTAGGCAATTTAATGAGGACACTGTCAACTCTGTGAGCAGCTGAGGACACTCAACTTTGACTTCATAACATCTATTGTTAAAAAGTTGCCTTTAACAAATTCAAGTTTATTCCCAAATGTAGCCATAGCCTAAGACAGGAATGCTGATTGCAACCCAAGGTTTCAGCATTCACAGGAAATGATGCATCCCCTGACCAGCCAGCCATGGAAACCTGAACCTGCTTCTATTTTACTGCTGGTCTAATGTCAATGCCATTTGCTGCCTTTGCTGGAGTTCTTACTGCTGTGCCCAGTGGTAAGAAAAATGCAGAACCAGGTCCAAATATGCAGCCAATTCTGGCCCATGAATTGATCGCAGCTCAGCCTAATTTACTTACCGTGGTTATCGGCATGACCTGGAAACAACCCCATGCTCCTCTTGTGGGCATCCTCATCCTCAGGGCTCATGTCTGTCTCCCGCTGGCTCGATACCTTGAAGAAGTTGCTACAGGCTCCATAGGCACAACACTGGTAGGCATAGGGCACTTCTAGGATTCTAGGGAGGGGGAAAGCAGGTCTCTTAGCCACTTTGTGTAAACAGTGCTGGAATTGCTATCGCTTGAGTGGAGAGAGTTTCCTGCTCCTGTTTGAGGTGCTGTAGCAACCTCTGCAATGTGGATCAGCCCGAAAAGAGCTGTCTTAAAAGCCAAGCTGGGAGAGTTGCGCTTCCCGGCTGTGGAGAGCAGCCTGTTTTTGTTCTCTCTGCTTTTTGGAGTCTGTGTGTTATCATTTTAAATTCCAGGAAATAAAGTCATATTGTGTCGCAACATTCCAGCTGCTATTTATTTAATTTGTGTGTGTGTGTGCTGTAAATGTAATACGTCACTGCTCATGAAAATGAGGGCCGGATTTCCCACTGCCCCTGCGCTCAGTGCAGTCTGTGCAGAACGTGAGTAACCTGGGAAGTATGTGCTCTGCACCCTCTGCCCTGCTGCAAGTGACTCTGGCAGCAGCAGGGGTGAGTGCTGCCCCCTCCCTCAGCCCCTGGTGCTCCAGCTGGGGAGCCGAAGGAGCAGGGCTAAAACCCAAACCTGGACCTTGCTCCTGGGCTGGAGTGCCAGGCAGACGGGGGAAGTGGGCAGGTGCCTGCGCATGGACTCCGCTCTCTGGGTGCAGCCCTGGGGCCCAGGGTCCCCTGGCCAGCGTGTCGATCCCCAGTGCTGAGGCTGGTTGGCGGGCAGGTGGCCCAATCCTCCTCACCCTCTCCTCCAGCCCCCATTGTTGCCCACCCACCTGAAGTTGGGGCCCACCTAAGTGTCCCCTTCCAGCTGTGCCAGTGGAGGCCTGAGCTGGATCTGAATCACAAACAATCATCTTCCCATGGCAGTGACATTGCTGTAAATCCAAACCAGTGACATGGCCATCACCGGGGTTAGTCTGGAGTCACTCCATTGCAAGGGTGAGCTGAATTTGCCCTGCATGTCAGGACACTGGACACACCAAGCCAGCGAGTTTTCTGGGATACCCCTTGGGAAAGAGCCCCAGAGCAGGATGCTCTGATGCCAAGGCAGGGACAAGAGCGTCTGGAGGGCCACACTGATGAGACAGATTTAAAAGGCAGTTTGAGGCTCCCACAGCTAACGCTGACATTTTTAAAAATGGCCTCTGATGCTGGCAGCTTCCAGTTTTGCAAGCCCCCAGCTTGAGACACTTTGAACCTACTTTGCAGCAGGGCTGAGACCCCACACTGCAGCTGGGGTCAGTGGACACCTTTGGCACACAGCACCTCTGAAACCAGTGAACAGTGAAGACTTCCCAAGCAAAGGCAACATGTTGGCCTTTTGCTCGGAGTTGGGTTCTGTGTGTGGCTCAGGCAACAGGCACAGCAAAGGGCCAGCACTACAACCAGGGATCCTGCTCATTTTTATCATCCAGGGCAAAATAAATTTTGTTATATGCACCAAGGTGTGTGCACCACCAACAGAAACACATGGTGCCCCCTGTGGGTGCTGTGCTAATCAGCTGGGCAGCCGCGAAGTGCTCAGCTTACAGGGAACACTGGCTGTGGCCTCACAGCCAACACAGGAACTGAGGCTCAGCAGCACTGCTGGGAACACAAAGCTGGCTGTGCCAGGGGTGGCCTGAGTGCCTGTGCTGCATTGTCTTGGCGGCTTCGTGTGACCCCTTCAGGCAGCCCCTTAACACACAGCAGACAAGACATGGCCACACAGGCAGAGGTTACTGAAGGGCAGCTGGATGTCATTAGCTAGGACTGGCTTCTGAGAGTGTTTTCCGTTCAGAGATGCCCCAGGCTCATGCCCCTTGTTTCACAAGCTCCACTAGTGTGTGTGTTTGGCCGCTGTGGGCAGTGGGATGCTAAGTGACCCATAAGATTCCCACAGAGGCTCTGAAGGTGAGCTGCAGCGTGTTAGCACAAGGCTGGGCCCTTGCAACCTGCCAGCTGCAGGAATGGCAGAAAAAGGTCCAGGAGACGAGGACAGCAGGAGTCGGATTGAAATAAATGGGCACAGCCCCATTGGTGAAGCCCACAGGGGTACAGGTGAACCAGGCACTCAGGGAACCGTGAGCCAAACCGTACCTCAGCTTAGGGAAGCTCTCTGTGCTGAAGGGCTCAGTCAGCGCTGGGTTGCCTTGGAGCTTCAGCTGGGTCAGTCCATCCAAGCCGTCCAGCGGCAGGGCGCCCAGGTGATTGCTGGTCAAATCTCTGTTGTAGAGAAAGAAAGGAGGAACAGCAGGCTTAGGGTTGTGCTGATCAGCGGTGTGTCAGCAAGAGGGGCTGGACAGCTCTGCGGGGGCCTATGGCCATTGGGACCCGGCTGATGTCCAAACGGAGAGGGTGCGGGGGGTTGCTGGGTGCTGCCTGGGGCCAGGCCCAATTTGGAGTTGAAGGAAAGACACGGCAATTATCAGGGAAGTGCCGTTGCCCAGGGAGACGGAAGACAGGAGCCAAGCGCGATGGTGTGACCACTTATTGCACATGGACAGGCCTCACCTCGCCTCTCCTGTTCCCCTCACGCTTCCTGCACATACACAGGCCTCACCCGCCTCTCCTGTTCCCCCTCACCCTTCCTGCACATCCACAGGCCTCACCCGCCTCTCCTGTTCCCCCTCACCCTTCCTGCACATCCACAGGCCTCACCCGCCTCTCCTGTTCCCCCTCACCCTTCCTGCACATCCACAGGCCTCACCCGCCTCTCCTGTTCCCCCTCACCCTTCCTGCACGTCCACAGGTCTCACCCGCCTCTCCTGTTCCCCTCACCCTTCCTGCACATCCACAGGCCTCACCCGCCTCTCCTGTCCTCCCTCACCCTCACTGCACATCCACAGGCCTCAACCGCCTCTCCTGTCCCCCCTCACCCTTCCTGCACATCCACAGGTCTCACCCGCCTCTCCTGTCCCCCCTCACCCTTCCTGCACATCCACAGGTCTCACCCGCCTCTCCTGTTCCCCTCACCCTTCCTGCACATCCACAGGTCTCACCCGCCTCTCCTGTCCCCCCTCACCCTTCCTGCACATCCACAGGCCTCACCCGCCTCTCCTGTCCCCCCTCACCCTTCCTGCACATCCACAGGCCTCACCCGCCTCTCCTGTTCCCCTCACCCTTCCTGCACATCCACAGGCCTCACCCGCCTCTCCTGTTCCCCTCACGCTTCCTGCACATCCACAGGCCTCACCCGCCTCTCCTGTTCCCCTCACGCTTCCTGCACATCCACAGGCCTCACGCTGCCTCTCCTGTTCCCCTCACCCTTCCTGCACATCCACAGGCCTCACCCCGCCTCTCCTGTTCCCCCTCACCCTTCCTGCACATCCACAGGCCTCACCCGCCTCTCCTGTTCCCCCTCACCCTTCCTGCACATCCACAGGCCTCACCCGCCTCTCCTGTTCCCCCTCACCCTTCCTGCACATCCACAGGCCTCACCCCACCTCTCCTGTTCCCCCTCACCCTTCCTGCACATCCACAGGCCTCTCCCGCCTCTCCTGTTCCCCCTCACCCTTCCTGCACATCCACAGGCCTCACCCCACCTCTCCTGTCCCCCCTCACCCTTCCTGCACATCCACAGGCCTCACCCCACCTCTCCTGTCCCCCCTCACCCTTCCTGCACATCCACAGGCCTCACCCCACTTCTCCTGTCCCCCCTCACCCTTCCTGCACATCCACAGGCCTCACCCCGCCTCTCCTGTTCCCCCTCACCCTTCCTGCACATCCACAGGTCTCACCCACCTCTCCTGTTCCCCTCACCCTTCCTGCACATCCACAGGCCTCACCTGCCTCTCCTGTCCCCCCTCACCCTTCCTGCACATCCACAGGCCTCACCCGCCTCTCCTGTTCCCCTCACCCTTCCTGCACATCCACAGGTCTCACCCCGCCTCTCCTGTCCCCCCTCACCCTTCCTGCACATCCACAGGGCCTCACCCGCCTCTCCTGTCCCCCCTCACCCTTCCTGCACATCCACAGGCCTCACCCGCCTCTCCTGTTCCCCTCACCCTCACTGCACATCCACAGGCCTCACCCGCCTCTCCTGTCCCCCTCACCCTTCCTGCACATCCACAGGCCTCACCCGCCTCTCCTGTTCCCCTCACCCTTCCTGCACATCCACAGGCCTCACCCGCCTCTCCTGTCCCCCCTCACCCTTCCTGCACATCCACAGACCTCACCCCGCCTCTCCTGTTCCCCTCACCCTTCCTGCACATCCACAGGCCTCACCCGCCTCTCCTGTCCCCCTCACCCTTCCTGCACATCCACAGGCCTCACCCGCCTCTCCTGTCCCCCCTCACCCTTCCTGCACATCCACAGACCTCACCCCGCCTCTCCTGTTCCCCTCACCCTTCCTGCACATCCACAGGCCTCACCCGCCTCTCCTGTTCCGCTCACCCTTCCTGCACATCCACAGGCCTCACCCGCCTCTCCTGTTCCCCTCACCCTTCCTGCACATCCACAGGCCTCACCCGCCTCTCCTGTCCCCCTCACCCTTCCTGCACATCCACAGGGCCTCACCCGCCTCTCCTGTCCCCCTCACCCTTCCTGCACATCCACAGACCTCACCCCGCCTGTCCTGTCCCCCCTCACCCTTCCTGCACATCCACAGGCCTCGCCCGCCTCTCCTGTTCCCCCTCACCCTTCCTGCACATCCACAGGCCTCACCCGCCTCTCCTGTCCCCCTCACCCTTCCTGCACATCCACAGGTCTCACCCGCCTCTCCTGTCCCCCCTCACCCTTCCTGCACATCCACAGGGCCTCACCCGCCTCTCCTGTCCCCCCTCACCCTTCCTGCACATCCACAGGCCTCACCCGCCTCTCCTGTCCCCCCTCACCCTTCCTGCACATCCACAGACCTCACCCCGCCTCTCCTGTTCCCCTCACCCTTCCTGCACATCCACAGGCCTCACCCGCCTCTCCTGTTCCGCTCACCCTTCCTGCACATCCACAGGCCTCACCCGCCTCTCCTGTTCCCCTCACCCTTCCTGCACATCCACAGGCCTCACCCGCCTCTCCTGTCCCCCTCACCCTTCCTGCACATCCACAGACCTCACCCCGCCTGTCCTGTCCCCCCTCACCCTTCCTGCACATCCACAGGCCTCGCCCGCCTCTCCTGTTCCCCCTCACCCTTCCTGCACATCCACAGGCCTCACCCGCCTCTCCTGTCCCCCCTCACCCTCACTGCACATCCACAGGCCTCACCCGCCTCTCCTGTTCCCCTCACCCTTCCTGCACATCCACAGGCCTCACCCGCCTCTCCTGTTCCCCTCACCCTTCCTGCACATCCACAGGTCTCACCCGCCTCTCCTGTCCCCCCTCACCCTTCCTGCACATCCACAGGGCCTCACCCGCCTCTCCTGTCCCCCCTCACCCTTCCTGCACATCCACAGGTCTCACCCGCCTCTCCTGTTCCCCCTCACCCTTCCTGCACATCCACAGGCCTCACCCGCCTCTCCTGTCCCCCCTCACCCTTCCTGCACATCCACAGGCCTCACCCGCCTCTCCTGTTCCCCTCACCCTTCCTGCACATCCACAGGCCTCACCCGCCTCTCCTGTTCCCCCTCACCCTTCCTGCACATCCACAGGGCCTCACCCGCCTCTCCTGTTCCCCTCACCCTTCCTGCACATCCACAGGCCTCACCCGCCTCTCCTGTCCCCCCTCACCCTCACTGCACATCCACAGGGCCTCACCCGCCTCTCCTGTCCCCCTCACCCTCACTGCACATCCACAGGCCTCACCCGCCTCTCCTCTCCCCCCTCACCCTTCCTGCACATCCACAGGCCTCACCCGCCTCTCCTGTTCCCCTCACCCTTCCTGCACATCCACAGGCCTCACCAGCCTCTCCTGTCCCCCCTCACCCTCACTGCACATCCACAGGCCTCACCCGCCTCTCCTCTTCCCCTCACCCTTCCTGCACATCCACAGGCCTCACCCGCCTCTCCTGTCCCCCTCACCCTTCCTGCACATCCACAGGCCTCCCCCGCCTATCCTGTCCCCCCTCACCCTTCCTGCACATCCACAGGCCTCCCCCGCCTCTCCTGTCCCCCCTCACCCTTCCTGCACATCCACAGGCCTCACCCCGCCTCTCCTGTCCCCCCTCACCCTTCCTGCACATCCACAGGGCCTCACCCGCCTCTCCTGTCCCCCTCACCCTTCCTGCACATCCACAGGCCTCACCCCGCCTCTCCTGTCCCCCCTCACCCTTCCTGCACATCCACAGGGCCTCACCCGCCTCTCCTGTCCCCCCTCACCCTTCCTGCACATCCACAGGTCTCACCCGCCTCTCCTGTTCCCCCTCACCCTTCCTGCACATCCACAGGCCTCCCCCGCCTCTCCTGTCCCCCCTCACCCTTCCTGCACATCCACAGGCCTCACCCGCCTCTCCTGTCCCCCCTCACCCTCACTGCACATCCACAGGCCTCACCCGCCTCTCCTGTTCCCCTCACCCTTCCTGCACATCCACAGGCCTCACCCGCCTCTCCTGCCCCCCTCACCCTTCCTGCACATCCACAGGCCTCACCCGCCTCTCCTGTCCCCCCTCACCCTTCCTGCACATCCACAGGGCCTCACCCGCCTCTCCTGTCCCCCCTCACCCTTCCTGCACATCCACAGGCCTCACCCGCCTCTCCTGTCCCCTCACCCTCACTGCACATCCACAGGCCCCACCCGCCTCTCCTGTCCCCCCTCACCCTTCCTGCACATCCACAGGCCTCACCCGCCTCTCCTGTCCCCCCTCACCCTTCCTGCACATCCACAGGCCTCACCCCTCCTCTCCTGCTCCCCCTCACCCTTCCTGCACATCCACAGGCCTCACCCTCCTCTCCTGTTCCCCCTCACCCTTCCTGCACATCCACAGGTCTCACCCGCCTCTCCTGTTCCCCCTCACCCTTCCTGCACATCCACAGGCCTCACCCGCCTCTCCTGTTCCCCCTCACCCTTCCTGCACATCCACAGGCCTCACCCTCCTCTCCTGTCCCCCCTCACCCTCACTGCACATCCACAGGCCTCACCCGCCTCTCCTGTCCCCCTCACCCTTCCTGCACATCCACAGGCCTCACCCGCCTCTCCTGTCCCCCTCACCCTTCCTGCACATCCACAGGCCTCACCTGCCTCTCCTGTCCCCCTCACCCTTCCTGCACATCCACATGCCTCACCCGCCTCTCCTGTCCCCTCACCCTTCCTGCACATCCACAGGCCTCACCCGCCTCTCCTGTCCCCTCACCCTTCCTGCACATCCACAGGCCTCACCCGCCTCTCCTGTTCCCCTCACCCTTCCTGCACATCCACAGGCCTCACCCGCCTCTCCTGTTCCCCTCACCCTTCCTGCACATCCACAGGCCTCACCCGCCTCTCCTGTTCCCCTCACCCTCACTGCACATCCACAGGCCTCACCCGCCTCTCCTGTCCCCCTCACCCTTCCTGCACATCCACAGGCCTCACCCCGCCTCTCCTGTTCCCCTCACCCTTCCTGCACATCCACAGGCCTCACCCCTCCTCTGCTGTCCCCCTCACCCTTCCTGCACATCCACAGGCCTCACCCGCCTCTCCTGTCCCCCTCACCCTTCCTGCACATCCACAGGCCTCACCCGCCTCTCCTGTCCCCCTCACCCTTCCTGCACATCCACAGGCCTCACCCCTCCTCTCCTGTCCCCCTCACCCTTCCTGCACATCCACAGGTCTCACCCGCCTCTCCTGTTCCCCCTCACCCTTCCTGCACATCCACAGGCCTCGCCCGCCTCTCCTGTCCCCCCTCACCCTTCTTGCACATCCACAGGTCTCACCCGCCTCTCCTGTTCCCCCTCACCCTTCCTGCACATCCACAGGTCTCACCCGCCTCTCCTGTTCCCCCTCACCCTTCCTGCACATCCACAGGTCTCACCCGCCTCTCCTGTTCCCCCTCACCCTTCCTGCACATCCACAGGCCTCGCCCGCCTCTCCTGTCCCCCCTCACCCTTCTTGCACATCCACAGGCCTCACCCGCCTCTCCTGTCCCCCCTCACCCTCACTGCACATCCACAGGCCTCACCCGCCTCTCCTGTTCCCCTCACCCTTCCTGCACATCCACAGGCCTCACCCGCCTCTCCTGTTCCCCTCACCCTTCCTGCACATCCACAGGCCTCACCCGCCTCTCCTGTTCCCCCTCACCCTTCCTGCACATCCACAGGGCCTCACCCGCCTCTCCTCTCCCCCCTCACCCTTCCTGCACATCCACAGGCCTCACCCGCCTCTCCTGTTCCCCTCACCCTTCCTGCACATCCACAGGCCTCACCAGCCTCTCCTGTCCCCCCTCACCCTCACTGCACATCCACAGGCCTCACCCGCCTCTCCTCTTCCCCTCACCCTTCCTGCACATCCACAGGCCTCACCCGCCTCTCCTGTCCCCCTCACCCTTCCTGCACATCCACAGGCCTCCCCCGCCTCTCCTGTCCCCCCTCACCCTTCCTGCACATCCACAGGCCTCCCCCGCCTCTCCTGTCCCCCCTCACCCTTCCTGCACATCCACAGGCCTCACCCCGCCTCTCCTGTCCCCCCTCACCCTTCCTGCACATCCACAGGGCCTCACCCGCCTCTCCTGTCCCCCTCACCCTTCCTGCACATCCACAGGCCTCACCCCGCCTCTCCTGTCCCCCCTCACCCTTCCTGCACATCCACAGGGCCTCACCCGCCTCTCCTGTCCCCCCTCACCCTTCCTGCACATCCACAGGTCTCACCCGCCTCTCCTGTTCCCCCTCACCCTTCCTGCACATCCACAGGCCTCCCCCGCCTCTCCTGTCCCCCCTCACCCTTCCTGCACATCCACAGGCCTCACCCGCCTCTCCTGTCCCCCCTCACCCTCACTGCACATCCACAGGCCTCACCCGCCTCTCCTGTTCCCCTCACCCTTCCTGCACATCCACAGGCCTCACCCGCCTCTCCTGCCCCCCTCACCCTTCCTGCACATCCACAGGCCTCACCCGCCTCTCCTGTCCCCCCTCACCCTTCCTGCACATCCACAGGGCCTCACCCGCCTCTCCTGTCCCCCCTCACCCTTCCTGCACATCCACAGGCCTCACCCGCCTCTCCTGTCCCCTCACCCTCACTGCACATCCACAGGCCCCACCCGCCTCTCCTGTCCCCCCTCACCCTTCCTGCACATCCACAGGCCTCACCCGCCTCTCCTGTCCCCCCTCACCCTTCCTGCACATCCACAGGCCTCACCCCTCCTCTCCTGTTCCCCCTCACCCTTCCTGCACATCCACAGGCCTCACCCTCCTCTCCTGTTCCCCCTCACCCTTCCTGCACATCCACAGGTCTCACCCGCCTCTCCTGTTCCCCCTCACCCTTCCTGCACATCCACAGGCCTCACCCGCCTCTCCTGTTCCCCCTCACCCTTCCTGCACATCCACAGGCCTCACCCTCCTCTCCTGTCCCCCCTCACCCTCACTGCACATCCACAGGCCTCACCCGCCTCTCCTGTCCCCCTCACCCTTCCTGCACATCCACAGGCCTCACCCGCCTCTCCTGTCCCCCTCACCCTTCCTGCACATCCACAGGCCTCACCTGCCTCTCCTGTCCCCCTCACCCTTCCTGCACATCCACATGCCTCACCCGCCTCTCCTGTCCCCTCACCCTTCCTGCACATCCACAGGCCTCACCCGCCTCTCCTGTCCCCTCACCCTTCCTGCACATCCACAGGCCTCACCCGCCTCTCCTGTTCCCCTCACCCTTCCTGCACATCCACAGGCCTCACCCGCCTCTCCTGTTCCCCTCACCCTTCCTGCACATCCACAGGCCTCACCCGCCTCTCCTGTTCCCCTCACCCTCACTGCACATCCACAGGCCTCACCCGCCTCTCCTGTCCCCCTCACCCTTCCTGCACATCCACAGGCCTCACCCCGCCTCTCCTGTTCCCCTCACCCTTCCTGCACATCCACAGGCCTCACCCCTCCTCTGCTGTCCCCCTCACCCTTCCTGCACATCCACAGGCCTCACCCGCCTCTCCTGTCCCCCTCACCCTTCCTGCACATCCACAGGCCTCACCCGCCTCTCCTGTCCCCCTCACCCTTCCTGCACATCCACAGGCCTCACCCCTCCTCTCCTGTCCCCCTCACCCTTCCTGCACATCCACAGGTCTCACCCGCCTCTCCTGTTCCCCCTCACCCTTCCTGCACATCCACAGGCCTCGCCCGCCTCTCCTGTCCCCCCTCACCCTTCTTGCACATCCACAGGTCTCACCCGCCTCTCCTGTTCCCCCTCACCCTTCCTGCACATCCACAGGTCTCACCCGCCTCTCCTGTTCCCCCTCACCCTTCCTGCACATCCACAGGTCTCACCCGCCTCTCCTGTTCCCCCTCACCCTTCCTGCACATCCACAGGCCTCGCCCGCCTCTCCTGTCCCCCCTCACCCTTCTTGCACATCCACAGGCCTCACCCGCCTCTCCTGTCCCCCCTCACCCTCACTGCACATCCACAGGCCTCACCCGCCTCTCCTGTTCCCCTCACCCTTCCTGCACATCCACAGGCCTCACCCGCCTCTCCTGTTCCCCTCACCCTTCCTGCACATCCACAGGCCTCACCCGCCTCTCCTGTTCCCCCTCACCCTTCCTGCACATCCACAGGGCCTCACCCGCCTCTCCTGTTCCCCTCACCCTTCCTGCACATCCACAGGCCTCACCCGCCTCTCCTGTTCCCCCTCACCCTTCCTGCACATCCACAGGCCTCACCCGCCTCTCCTGTTCCCCTCACCCTCACTGCACATCCACAGGCCTCACCCGCCTCTCCTGTTCCCCTCACCCTTCCTGCACATCCACAGGCCTCACCCGCCTCTCCTGTTCCCCTCACCCTTCCTGCACATCCACAGGCCTCACCCCGCCTCTCCTGTCCCCCCTCACCCTTCCTGCACATCCACAGGGCCTCACCCGCCTCTCCTGTCCCCCTCACCCTTCCTGCACATCCACAGGCCTCACCCGCCTCTCCTGTTCCCCTCACCCTTCCTGCACATCCACAGGCCTCACCCGCCTCTCCTGTTCCCCCTCACCCTTCCTGCACATCCACAGGGCCTCACCCGCCTCTCCTGTTCCCCTCACCCTTCCTGCACATCCACAGGCCTCACCCGCCTCTCCTGTTCCCCCTCACCCTTCCTGCACATCCACAGGCCTCACCCGCCTCTCCTGTTCCCCTCACCCTCACTGCACATCCACAGGCCTCACCCGCCTCTCCTGTTCCCCTCACCCTTCCTGCACATCCACAGGCCTCACCCGCCTCTCCTGTTCCCCTCACCCTTCCTGCACATCCACAGGCCTCACCCCGCCTCTCCTGTCCCCCCTCACCCTTCCTGCACATCCACAGGGCCTCACCCGCCTCTCCTGTCCCCCTCACCCTTCCTGCACATCCACAGGCCTCACCCTCCTCTCCTGTCCCCCCTCACCCTCACTGCACATCCACAGGCCTCACCCGCCTCTCCTGTCCCCCTCACCCTTCCTGCACATCCACAGGCCTCACCCGCCTCTCCTGTCCCCCTCACCCTTCCTGCACATCCACAGGCCTCACCTGCCTCTCCTGTCCCCCTCACCCTTCCTGCACATCCACATGCCTCACCCGCCTCTCCTGTCCCCTCACCCTTCCTGCACATCCACAGGCCTCACCCGCCTCTCCTGTCCCCTCACCCTTCCTGCACATCCACAGGCCTCACCCGCCTCTCCTGTTCCCCTCACCCTTCCTGCACATCCACAGGCCTCACCCGCCTCTCCTGTTCCCCTCACCCTTCCTGCACATCCACAGGCCTCACCCGCCTCTCCTGTTCCCCTCACCCTCACTGCACATCCACAGGCCTCACCCGCCTCTCCTGTCCCCCTCACCCTTCCTGCACATCCACAGGCCTCACCCCGCCTCTCCTGTTCCCCTCACCCTTCCTGCACATCCACAGGCCTCACCCCTCCTCTGCTGTCCCCCTCACCCTTCCTGCACATCCACAGGCCTCACCCGCCTCTCCTGTCCCCCTCACCCTTCCTGCACATCCACAGGCCTCACCCGCCTCTCCTGTCCCCCTCACCCTTCCTGCACATCCACAGGCCTCACCCCTCCTCTCCTGTCCCCCTCACCCTTCCTGCACATCCACAGGTCTCACCCGCCTCTCCTGTTCCCCCTCACCCTTCCTGCACATCCACAGGCCTCGCCCGCCTCTCCTGTCCCCCCTCACCCTTCTTGCACATCCACAGGTCTCACCCGCCTCTCCTGTTCCCCCTCACCCTTCCTGCACATCCACAGGTCTCACCCGCCTCTCCTGTTCCCCCTCACCCTTCCTGCACATCCACAGGTCTCACCCGCCTCTCCTGTTCCCCCTCACCCTTCCTGCACATCCACAGGCCTCGCCCGCCTCTCCTGTCCCCCCTCACCCTTCTTGCACATCCACAGGCCTCACCCGCCTCTCCTGTCCCCCCTCACCCTCACTGCACATCCACAGGCCTCACCCGCCTCTCCTGTTCCCCTCACCCTTCCTGCACATCCACAGGCCTCACCCGCCTCTCCTGTTCCCCTCACCCTTCCTGCACATCCACAGGCCTCACCCGCCTCTCCTGTTCCCCCTCACCCTTCCTGCACATCCACAGGGCCTCACCCGCCTCTCCTCTCCCCCCTCACCCTTCCTGCACATCCACAGGCCTCACCCGCCTCTCCTGTTCCCCTCACCCTTCCTGCACATCCACAGGCCTCACCAGCCTCTCCTGTCCCCCCTCACCCTCACTGCACATCCACAGGCCTCACCCGCCTCTCCTCTTCCCCTCACCCTTCCTGCACATCCACAGGCCTCACCCGCCTCTCCTGTCCCCCTCACCCTTCCTGCACATCCACAGGCCTCCCCCGCCTCTCCTGTCCCCCCTCACCCTTCCTGCACATCCACAGGCCTCCCCCGCCTCTCCTGTCCCCCCTCACCCTTCCTGCACATCCACAGGCCTCACCCCGCCTCTCCTGTCCCCCCTCACCCTTCCTGCACATCCACAGGGCCTCACCCGCCTCTCCTGTCCCCCTCACCCTTCCTGCACATCCACAGGCCTCACCCCGCCTCTCCTGTCCCCCCTCACCCTTCCTGCACATCCACAGGGCCTCACCCGCCTCTCCTGTCCCCCCTCACCCTTCCTGCACATCCACAGGTCTCACCCGCCTCTCCTGTTCCCCCTCACCCTTCCTGCACATCCACAGGCCTCCCCCGCCTCTCCTGTCCCCCCTCACCCTTCCTGCACATCCACAGGCCTCACCCGCCTCTCCTGTCCCCCCTCACCCTCACTGCACATCCACAGGCCTCACCCGCCTCTCCTGTTCCCCTCACCCTTCCTGCACATCCACAGGCCTCACCCGCCTCTCCTGCCCCCCTCACCCTTCCTGCACATCCACAGGCCTCACCCGCCTCTCCTGTCCCCCCTCACCCTTCCTGCACATCCACAGGGCCTCACCCGCCTCTCCTGTCCCCCCTCACCCTTCCTGCACATCCACAGGCCTCACCCGCCTCTCCTGTCCCCTCACCCTCACTGCACATCCACAGGCCCCACCCGCCTCTCCTGTCCCCCCTCACCCTTCCTGCACATCCACAGGCCTCACCCGCCTCTCCTGTCCCCCCTCACCCTTCCTGCACATCCACAGGCCTCACCCCTCCTCTCCTGTTCCCCCTCACCCTTCCTGCACATCCACAGGCCTCACCCTCCTCTCCTGTTCCCCCTCACCCTTCCTGCACATCCACAGGTCTCACCCGCCTCTCCTGTTCCCCCTCACCCTTCCTGCACATCCACAGGCCTCACCCGCCTCTCCTGTTCCCCCTCACCCTTCCTGCACATCCACAGGCCTCACCCTCCTCTCCTGTCCCCCCTCACCCTCACTGCACATCCACAGGCCTCACCCGCCTCTCCTGTCCCCCTCACCCTTCCTGCACATCCACAGGCCTCACCCGCCTCTCCTGTCCCCCTCACCCTTCCTGCACATCCACAGGCCTCACCTGCCTCTCCTGTCCCCCTCACCCTTCCTGCACATCCACATGCCTCACCCGCCTCTCCTGTCCCCTCACCCTTCCTGCACATCCACAGGCCTCACCCGCCTCTCCTGTCCCCTCACCCTTCCTGCACATCCACAGGCCTCACCCGCCTCTCCTGTTCCCCTCACCCTTCCTGCACATCCACAGGCCTCACCCGCCTCTCCTGTTCCCCTCACCCTTCCTGCACATCCACAGGCCTCACCCGCCTCTCCTGTTCCCCTCACCCTCACTGCACATCCACAGGCCTCACCCGCCTCTCCTGTCCCCCTCACCCTTCCTGCACATCCACAGGCCTCACCCCGCCTCTCCTGTTCCCCTCACCCTTCCTGCACATCCACAGGCCTCACCCCTCCTCTGCTGTCCCCCTCACCCTTCCTGCACATCCACAGGCCTCACCCGCCTCTCCTGTCCCCCTCACCCTTCCTGCACATCCACAGGCCTCACCCGCCTCTCCTGTCCCCCTCACCCTTCCTGCACATCCACAGGCCTCACCCCTCCTCTCCTGTCCCCCTCACCCTTCCTGCACATCCACAGGTCTCACCCGCCTCTCCTGTTCCCCCTCACCCTTCCTGCACATCCACAGGCCTCGCCCGCCTCTCCTGTCCCCCCTCACCCTTCTTGCACATCCACAGGTCTCACCCGCCTCTCCTGTTCCCCCTCACCCTTCCTGCACATCCACAGGTCTCACCCGCCTCTCCTGTTCCCCCTCACCCTTCCTGCACATCCACAGGTCTCACCCGCCTCTCCTGTTCCCCCTCACCCTTCCTGCACATCCACAGGCCTCGCCCGCCTCTCCTGTCCCCCCTCACCCTTCTTGCACATCCACAGGCCTCACCCGCCTCTCCTGTCCCCCCTCACCCTCACTGCACATCCACAGGCCTCACCCGCCTCTCCTGTTCCCCTCACCCTTCCTGCACATCCACAGGCCTCACCCGCCTCTCCTGTTCCCCTCACCCTTCCTGCACATCCACAGGCCTCACCCGCCTCTCCTGTTCCCCCTCACCCTTCCTGCACATCCACAGGGCCTCACCCGCCTCTCCTGTTCCCCTCACCCTTCCTGCACATCCACAGGCCTCACCCGCCTCTCCTGTTCCCCCTCACCCTTCCTGCACATCCACAGGCCTCACCCGCCTCTCCTGTTCCCCTCACCCTCACTGCACATCCACAGGCCTCACCCGCCTCTCCTGTTCCCCTCACCCTTCCTGCACATCCACAGGCCTCACCCGCCTCTCCTGTTCCCCTCACCCTTCCTGCACATCCACAGGCCTCACCCCGCCTCTCCTGTCCCCCCTCACCCTTCCTGCACATCCACAGGGCCTCACCCGCCTCTCCTGTCCCCCTCACCCTTCCTGCACATCCACAGGCCTCACCCCGCCTCTCCTGTCCCCCCTCACCCTTCCTGCACATCCACAGGGCCTCACCCGCCTCTCCTGTCCCCCCTCACCCTTCCTGCACATCCACAGGTCTCACCCGCCTCTCCTGTTCCCCCTCACCCTTCCTGCACATCCACAGGCCTCCCCCGCCTCTCCTGTCCCCCCTCACCCTTCCTGCACATCCACAGGCCTCACCCGCCTCTCCTGTCCCCCCTCACCCTCACTGCACATCCACAGGCCTCACCCGCCTCTCCTGTTCCCCTCACCCTTCCTGCACATCCACAGGCCTCACCCGCCTCTCCTGCCCCCCTCACCCTTCCTGCACATCCACAGGCCTCACCCGCCTCTCCTGTCCCCCCTCACCCTTCCTGCACATCCACAGGGCCTCACCCGCCTCTCCTGTCCCCCCTCACCCTTCCTGCACATCCACAGGCCTCACCCGCCTCTCCTGTCCCCTCACCCTCACTGCACATCCACAGGCCTCACCCGCCTCTCCTGCCCCCCTCACCCTTCCTGCACATCCACAGGCCTCACCCGCCTCTCCTGTCCCCTCACCCTCACTGCACATCCACAGGCCTCACCCGCCTCTCCTGTCCCCCCTCACCCTTCCTGCACATCCACAGGCCTCACCCGCCTCTCCTGTTCCCCTCACCCTTCCTGCACATCCACAGGCCTCACCCGCCTCTCCTGTCCCCCCTCACCCTTCCTGCACATCCACAGGCCTCACCCCTCCTCTCCTGTTCCCCCTCACCCTTCCTGCACATCCACAGGTCTCACCCCGCCTCTCCTGTCCCCCCTCACCCTTCCTGCACATCCACAGGCCTCACCCTCCTCTCCTGTTCCCCCTCACCCTTCCTGCACATCCACAGGCCTCACCCTCCTCTCCTGTTCCCCCTCACCCTTCCTGCACATCCACAGGTCTCACCCGCCTCTCCTGTTCCCCCTCACCCTTCCTGCACATCCACAGGCCTCACCCGCCTCTCCTGTCCCCCTCACCCTCACTGCACATCCACAGGCCTCACCCGCCTCTCCTGTTCCCCTCACCCTTCCTGCACATCCACAGGCCTCACCTGCCTCTCCTGTTCCCCCTCACCCTTCCTGCACATCCACAGGCCTCACCCGCCTCTCCTGTTCCCCCTCACCCTTCCTGCACATCCACAGGCCTCACCCGCCTCTCCTGTTCCCCTCACCCTCACTGCACATCCACAGGCCTCACCCGCCTCTCCTGTTCCCCTCACCCTTCCTGCACATCCACAGGCCTCACCCGCCTCTCCTGTTCCCCTCACCCTTCCTGCACATCCACAGGCCTCACCCGCCTCTCCTGTTCCCCTCACCCTTCCTGCACATCCACAGGCCTCACCCTCCTCTCCTGTCCCCCCTCACCCTTCCTGCACATCCACAGGCCTCACCCGCCTCTCCTGTTCCCCTCACCCTCACTGCACATCCACAGGCCTCACCCGCCTCTCCTGTCCCCCCTCACCCTTCCTGCACATCCAGAGGCCTCACCTGCCTCTCCTGTCCCCCCTCACCCTTCCTGCACATCCAGAGGCCTCACCTGCCTCTCCTGTTCCCCTCACCCTTCCTGCACATCCACAGGCCTCACCCCGCCTCTCCTGTCCCCCCTCACCCTTCCTGCACATCCACAGGCCTCACCCGCCTCTCCTGTTCCCCTCACCCTTCCTGCACATCCACAGGCCTCACCCGCCTCTCCTGTCCCCCTCACCCTTCCTGCACATCCACAGGCCTCACGCTGCCTCTCCTGTTCCGCCTGAGGCCCTGCTCCTTGGCCAGGCTGGAAGCTGGGTCCAGGCATGAGTAAGAGCTGCCCGGGCAGGGCTGCAAGCTGCTCTGGCTGGGAGCACTGTGGGGATGGGGACATGGACCATGAGCCCCACTCTGGGAGAATGGGGGAACCTGGGTTTCCCAGCTCACTCCAGCGTGTGGCTTGGCCAGGGAGTGGGGCCATGTGGCGTGATGGTGGCAGGGGTGGGGACAGGTCCTTGCTGCCCCCCGCATACACTATTAGGAAGACTGTCGTTGGCCATTGCTGGGACTCCGGTTTGAGCATCTGCCAGGCTCTCACAGCCACGGCGTTAGAATGCCTTGATCTGCTCCCTCACGCTGACCTCCTTTTCCAGCCACCCCTCCCCTACCCCCATTTTCTAGAGGGCTTTTACACTCAGACGCTTTGCAGGGTTCGCGCCGTGTAAGGCCTGTCAGTGTGGCACAGATCATCGCTGGTATTCGCCACAGGAACGCAAACACAGGCTCTTACCCTAACTGCACTCGCAGACTTGGCTGGCTGATGCCCACCCACATGCGCTCTGGCTGGACGGTGAAGTCTCTTGTTCATCCCCTGCTCAGGTGCAGCCTGTGTGTCACCATCCTGCCCCGGCGTGTGGTTCAGTCCTGCCCTGTGGTGTGACTTGCCTGGGCTGTCTCGTGAGGGTGTCAGTTTACCCTGCTCAGCCTACTGCCCAGCAGTTCTGGGCACTAGCCCATTAGAAACAGAGATCAGTGGGCCATTGCATACAAGCTCCAGAACGGTCATCAGCCAATGATGATGGCTGGTCAATACCCAGCCCCTGATAGTTTTACACTGGTGAGCCACCACTAGGGCATGGTGGGATTGGCGTGGAAGAGGAGCAGCTCTGCAGAGCAAGGCCCCAGATCCTCACAGACATTTAGGAGCCTAACTCCCATTGCAAGCAACCTGAGAGGAGCAGGGCCTCCACTGGACGTCTAGGGAGAATATGAGCCCCGTGGGAGGTGAATGGGCCTGGGCCTTGCGGGTTTGGGCCTGTCTCTGCAGCAGGAGGCACAGGCCACTTGCTATGATCAGCTGAGCCAATCCCTGTCGTACAGGGCTGTCTCGCCCATTCTGTGCCTGTGGCGGGTGACAGCCCAGTCCCCTGCAGGCTGCACTGGCTTGTTTTCATTCTGGGTGTGCAGCCTGCAGCAGGGGGGGCTGGTTTACATGAGGACAGATCGGCCAACCTGCATGTCCCATCCAGTCTTAAACTGTGACTCTGTAGCTTCAAGATTACACTGTGAGAGTCACTAGCACCCCAGCAATCTGCAGGGCCCACCCAACGCATCCTGTTTCTGTGGGGGCACAGACACCACATTATCCGATTTCTCTAAGGGAACCTGATGTCCCACAGCAGCTCCGTCCTGGTCCTAAGGCAGGAGGCACCTCAAAGCGACTTACAGCTTGGTGAGCGAGTGGAGCATGGCAAAGGCCTCTGGGTGAATCGACTGAATGTAATTCCAGCTCAGGTCTCTGCAAGGCAAGCACATGGCTGTGAGGGGCGAGTAAGAGATTGGGGGGATGCCTGCTGAAGGGAAGCTATTGAGATTGGTAGGCCCAGGCATGAAGCAAAAACACTGCCCCTCCAAGCATCACTATCAAAGCCGGCCAGGCTCTCACCATGCCCTGAGAGACCCCTCTCTTACTGAGGAAGGTCAGACGCTCCTCGGCCCTGAATGGACCCCAGTAAAACCCTCCCAAGTCTCCTCTGCCACATGTCTGCTCGCCCATGTCCCTTCTTCCCCCTTGCAGCCCAGTCTGTAGAACTCTGGGCCTTATCGCTGGCTCACCCAGGCTCTCGCTCAGCAGGGAAGCCAACTGAAATTGAACCCCCCTCAGAAGCTGATCCTGAGCGCCACACTCTCAGGGGCTCTGGAATCCAGCTCTGTAGGTACAAAGGCTGCACAGCCCCTGTCAGGCCCAGGTTGGCCGGCTGCAGTCACCCTGGGAAAAACTGCCCCCTCCCTTGCATTTCTTCCTGCAAGGCTGGGCGTGTTTGCAGTGAAGTGCTAAACTCTGCGGTACCTGGCAGCTCCTGGCTTCCTCTTAGTGCCAAAGTGCGGCTATGCGGCCAGGCCCCACTGTGACAGTGATGCTGTAAAGAGACACTGCAGGGAGGCCCACAGGCAAGGGCAAGCAGGGCCCGAACGTGCGTGCGCAGTGCTGGGGTGCAGACATTAGCGTGTCTGGGGTGAATGGATGTGTGCGGTGGTGTATCCGTGGCAGAGGTAGTGGAGCAGGATACAGCGGGTGAAGGGTTGTGGTTGGCAGATGTGGCATGTGGGTGTACAGGGTGTGGAACTGGAATACGTCGGGTGTAGTTTGGAAATGTGTATAAACAGCATGTGTGGGGTGAAGCGTCTGTGCGTAGTTAGTGCAGCGGGTGTGTAGTGTGTGCAGATTAGGATGTGGATGGCATGTGTGGGGTGAAGCGTCTGTGCATAGTGCAGCGGGTGTGTAGTGTGTGCAGATTAGGGTGTGGATGGCATGTGTGGGGTGAAGCGTCTGTGCATAGTGCAGCGGGTGTGTAGTGTGTGCAGATTAGGGTGTGGATGGCATGTGTGGGGTGAAGTGCACATTTGTTTCTGTGTGGTTAATATGTGTGCTTAGTGTATGTGGTGTCTGTGACTGGTGTTTGTACTTGTGGTGCACACACAGCCCCCTACGTGGGGGGAGGGGAAGTTTCTGCATCATACTTCTTTAGCTTCTATGTGCTGCTATTTTTGGCCTCACCTGCGGAGCTGCACCCACCCATGATCCGCGGAGCTGCACCCACCCATGATCTGCAGAGCTGCGCCCACCCATGATCCGTGGAGCTGCGCCCACCCATGATCCGTGGAGCTGCACCCACCCATGATCTGCAGAGCTGCACCCATGATCCGCACAGCTGCGCCCACCCATGATCCGCGGAGCTGCGCCCACCCATGATCCGTGGAGCTGCACCCACCCATGATCCGCGGAACCATAATTCATCCATGATCTGCCGCACTGCACCCTCCCATACCCTGCACTCCACTCACCTCTGCAGAGCTGTAACCTCCCATGATCTGCCGAAGTGTACCCTGCCCATGATCTGCTGTGCTGTACCCACCGATGACCTGCAGTGTGGTACCTACCCATGATCTGCTGAGCTCCACCTACCCATGAGCTGCAGCTCTGTACCCAAGTATGATCTACAGAGTTGTACCCCACCCATGTGCTGTAGAACCGTAACCCATCCATGCCCTGCGGAGCTGTGCCCCACCTGCGATCTGCAGAGCTCTGCCCCACATGTAACCTGCAGAGCAAACCCTATCCATGATCTGCTGAGCCATACCCCCCCACCTCTGCAGAGCTGTAACCACCCATGACCTGCAGAACCATACCTACTCATGGTCTGCCAAGCTGTGCCCACCCCATGATCTGCAGAACCATACCTACTCATGGGCTGTGTCTACACGTGCCCCAAACTTCGAAATGGCCATGCAAATGGCCATTTCGAAGTTTACTAATGAAGCGCTGAAATGCATATTCAGCGCTCCATTAGCATGTGGGCGGCAGCTGCGCTTCAAAATTGACGCTCCTTGCCACCGCGCGGCGCGTCCAGATGGGGCTCATTTTCGAAAGGACCCCGCCTACTTTGAAGTCCCCTTATTCCCATGAGCTCATGGCAGCATCCTTTCGAAAAGGAGCCCTGTCTGGACGCGCCGCGCGGCGGCAAGGAGCGTCAATTTCGAAGCGCCGCTGCCGCCCACATGCTAATGAAGCGCTGAATATGCATTTCAGCGCTTCATTAGTAAACTTCGAAATGGCCATTTGCATGGCCATTTCGAAGTTTGGGGCACGTGTAGACACAGCCATGGTCTGCCAAGCTGCGCCCCACCCAGGATCTGCTGAACTGCACCCCACCCAGGATCTGCAGAGCTCTCACCCATGATCAGCACAGCTGTGCCCACACATGAGACATCTACTAACCACACCTGTTCTGCAAATGTTGGCGATAAGGTAGGTCATGCAAGTGAAGTGGTTCTCCTGCCAGCTGCTGCCAGAGCCAGCCCAGCCCATGAATTCTCTGCCTAGGCCTGTGTTCGCCAGGGCTATGGGCTTTTGTCCCTTGGGCCTGTATCTCGTCCAAAGGTCCATTTCTTCCTTGGCGGGGGTGAGGGGGTGGGTTTTGGACCCAAGAGTCTAGCAATACAAGCAAAGCTCTCTGGTCTTGGACCTGGCAATGAGCCCATGGTCCCCTGCCCCCGCATTTCCCCATGCCAGCGCAGACGGAGCTGTACTCACATGGAGCGGAGGGCTGCAAGCTGCCCAAAGGTGTCTGCTCTGATTTCATGGATCTTGTTGTGCTGGAGGCCTCTGCAAAGACAGAGTGGCTGGAATGAGTAAAAGGGTTTCTCTGTGCCCGTGGCAGCAGAAGGAAACACAGCCATGGGACACGTCCCGGCTGTGTGAGCATTTCTAACCTCCTCTGCTTTCATGGGGGGAGTGGGTCAGAATGCAAAGTAACCAAACCCAGCCCTCTCTTGAGTGTGGCTCTGGGCTTAGAACAGCCTCTCTCTAGCACTTATGCCAGGGGATCTGTGACCAGGGTTAGTGAACTGAGCTTTTCACCCTGGACATGGAGTTGAGTCCTGGCAAATGCCTGGCTGAGTTTTCCTCTCTTTGTCACTGGCTTTCCATGCGGTGCTCAGTGCCTCGGGTGTCCTCCGAGCTGGGATTGTGTCCAGTCCCCGAGAGGGCCCCCACCCCGATCCACGCTTTGAAGGAGGGAATCTCTTGACTCACATTTCTTCCAGCCGCTGGCACCTGCGAAAGCTGGGCAGCTCTTCAATTCGATTGTGTGAGAGTTCTCTGGGGAAAGGAATGCCACAGATGTGGCAGGAGATTAAAAGCACAGCATTCTTGGGAAGCAGCTCTTGCTGAGAAGGGGAGTGGGCTGTGCGGGGGGTGGGGGGAGCAGGAAACACTGGCAAAGAGGGATATCCATTGGCTCAGCCCACACCTGACACTTGGCACTGATTTCCTCACTCATTTCCACGCCTTACGCACAGATTGCTCAATGGCTTACCTGCTCTTCCAGCCCCCATGCAGCTCCAGCTTCTACTTCTGGGGATTGGCTTTTCTGAAGGGGCAGGTCTGTGCAATTCCCCCTCCCCCGGGAACCCCAGAGACAGCTGCAAACTTGGGGATGTCTGCTTTTGCGCAGGCAGAGCAGGCACCTGTGAATGTCAAGATTCCCCACCGGCACCTGGGATGGCAGATGCACGTTCCGAGGCCAGCAGACAGGCTAGCTCACAGGGTAGTTGAGGTGGGCCGCCTGTTCTCTATGTACCATAGAATCATAGAACAATAGATCTGGAAGAGACCTAAGAAGCCATCAAGTCAAGCCCCCTGCCCAAGGCAGGACCAGCCTCATCAGATCAGCCCAGCCAGGGCTTTGTTGAGCCAAGACTTAGACACCTCCAGGGATGGAGACTCCACTACTCCCCTGGGTAGACCATTCCAATGCCTCACCACCCTCCTAGTGAAAAAGTTTTTCCGAATGTTCAACCTGGACCTTCCCATCCGCAACTTGAGACCATTGCTCTGTGTTCTGCCATCCGTGACCACTGTGAACAGCCTCTCTCCAGCCTCTTTGCAACCTCCCTTCAGTAAGTTGAAGGCTGTTATCAAGTCCCCCCTCAGTCTTCTCTTCTGCAGACCAAATAGACCCAATTCCCTCAACCTTTCTTCATAAGTCATATGCTCCAGCCCCCTAATTATTTTGGTCGCCCTCCGCTGGACCCCCTCTAGTGTATCCACATCCTTCCTATAATTGGGGGCCCAGAACTGGACACAGTACTCCAGATGCGGCCTCACCAAAGCCGAATAAAGAGGAATAATCACTTCTCTGGATCTACTGGCAACGCTCCTCTTGATGCGACCTAATATGCCATTAGCCTTCTTGGCTACAACGGCACACTGTTGCCTCATGTCCAGTTTCTTGTCCACTACAACTCCCAGGTCCTTTTCTGCAGAACTACTACTAAGCCAGTCGAACCGCAGCCTGTAACAATGCTTGGGATTCTTCCGGCCCAAGTGCAGGACTCTGCACTTGTCCTTACTGAACCTCATCAGATTTCTTGTGGCCCAGTCTTCCAATTTGTCTAAGGCACTCTGGACCCTGTCCCTACCCTCCAGCGTATCTACCTCTCCCCCTAGCTTTGTGTCATCCGCAAACTTGCTGAGGGTGCAAACCAACCCCTCATCCAGGTAATGGATAAATATAATGAACAGAACAGGACCCAGAACTGAATCTTGGGGCACTCCACTAGAAACCGACCACCATCCTGACATCGAGCCATTGATCACTACCCGCTGGGCCCGACCTTCTAGCCAGCTTTCTGTCCATCTTACCGTACATTTATCCAATCCACATTCCTTTAACTTGCTGACAAGAATATTGTGGGAGATCGTATCAAAAGCTTTGCTACAGTCAAGATAAATCACATCCATTGATCTTCCCCTATCCACAAGAGCCAGTTATCTCATCATAGAAACTAATTAGATTGGTAGGCATGACTTGCCCTTCATGAATCCATGCTGACTATTCCTGATCACTTTCCCCTCCTCCAAGTGCCTCAAAATGACTTCCTTGAGGAGCCCTCCATGATTTTTCCAGGGACTGATGTAAGACTGACAGGCCTATAGTTCCCTGGATCATCCTTCTTTCCTTTTTTAAAGATGGGCACTACATTTTCCAGACATCAGGGATCTCTCCTGATCTCCACGACTTTTCAAAGATAATGGCCAACCGCCAAGCCACACCAACTGCTGATTTTTAATCCTCCTCATCTTTTCCTCCCTGAAGATGGAGGATGGCACATTCAGCACAGCATTACAGCCAGTGCAGCAAGTTCCGGCCTGCCAGCTGCAGCTTCCGCATTCTGGGGTGTCACTCAAAATGTGATCACCACCCCCGTGTCCTCATTATGCCATCTGTTCCTCACACTGCACCAGTCAACCAGCATTTGCCCTCAGCCTCCCACCCCCAGGACAACTGTTTGTTCTTACACAGCAGAACAAGGAGCAATGGTCTGAAGTTACAGAGGGAGAGGCGTAGCGATGGAATGTGTTGCTTAGGGAGGTGGTGGAATCTCCATCCATCCTGGCTTGACAAAGTCCTGGCTGAGATGATTTAGTTGGGGTTGATCCTGCTTGGGGCAGGGAGCTGGACTCGATGACCTCTTGAGGTCCCTTCCAGCTCTCTCTACAGTCCTTTACATGAGTCTATGATATTTCTGTAGCACCAGCCAGCCCAGAATCTTAACACACTTTACAAACATTAACTCTGCCTCTGCAGTGCAGGTCGGGAAACTGAGGTACAGAGCAATGATGTGACTTGCCCAACAACATACGCCCAGTGACAGAGCGAGGCACAGAGCCCAGGAGTTCTGACTTCTAGCAGGTTCAAATTTTAATTCAGCCACAGACTTCCTGTATGACCTTGGGCCAGTCATCTGGGTCTCAGGTCCCTGTCTGTACAATGAGGCTAATAGCCCTGCCCTGCATCATAGGGATGTGTGATGATAAATACATTAAAGGTTGCAAGCGACGCAGATACCATGGTGGTGGGGGCCAGAGCAGTGCCTTATAGAGAGAGGGTCTTTCTTGCTTCAACCATCAGACCACTCTACCATGCCACACAGACACCAACGCCTGTGCCTGACCTGAGATCATGTTTTTGGAGCCTTTCTGTCTCAATAGTGAATCAAACGGATAACTTCAGGTGGTGAAAAGGCACCAGGGAAATTACTGGAGAAAGAGGGAAAAATCATCCAGTCCTGGAGGAGAGGACAGCATGACTGACTGGCAGAGCTGGTCCACAATTTTCTATACAAATCATTTTTTCAAAGGAAAGCGGAGTTTGAGTGAATGAAATAGTTCACAGAACGTCCCTGCTTTTGCTGGAAAATTTGGCTCCAAATACCTTACAACTGAAACAATGTGACCAAAATGAACTGTCAGAAATGAAGCCATGGTACCTCGAAGGAGCTGGAGAGTAGTTGTGTGAATACACCCATTTGTCCCCAACCAGAAGAGGCCTCCCACCGTTCACCAGGGCCAGGGACTCCCAGGATACCCCACAGTGGCACAACAAGAAGGGAGACTGTGGTGCATCATGGGAAGTGTAGTTTCTCCAAAGAGACTGGCTCAGAGAGGAAAACGAGTGCGGAAGGCACCAGCAGACAGCTTGCAATGTGGCTTCTTGGCAGTATTTCCACATCAGATTTTCATTTTTTTCTCCCAAAGGATTTCCACTGCATATTTGCAGTTTTTTGGCCAAAAAGTTGCAATTTTCCATGGGGGTTGGAGGTGGGGGAGAACCCTCCTTTTCCCACCAGTTCTAGTGAAGATTCCACATCATACAAGACAAACCAGCTGTCCTGTGGCACTTTAAAGACTAACAACGTAATTTATGCGGTGATGAGCTTTCGTGGGGCAGAGTCACTAGAATTCACCAGCTCTGACGAAGTGGGTCTGCCCCACAAAACCTCATCACCTAATAAATTGTTGTGTTAGTCTCTGAAGTGCTGCAGGCCTGCTGGTGTGTTTTGTGAAGGTACAGACGAGCACAGCTCACTCGCTGGGGCACATCAGAGGAGGACTGATACTGCTCCCCCTGACATGAGTACGACGCTGCTGGAGGCACTCCTGATTTACACCAGAGCTGTGTCTACACGTGCATGCTACTTTGAAGTAGCAGCACTAACTTCGAAATAGCGCCCGTCGCGGCTACACGCGTCGGGCGCTATTTCGAAGTTAACTTCGACGTTAGGCGGCGAGACGTCGAAGTCGCTACCCTCATGAGGGGATCGGAATAGCGCCCTACTTCGACGTTCAACGTCGAAGTAGGGACCGTGTAGACGATCCGCGTCCCGCAACGTCGAAATTGTGGGGTCCTCCACGGCAGCCATCAGCTGGGGGGTTGAGAGACGCTGTCTCTCCAGCCCGTGCGGGGCTCTATGGTCATTGTGTGCAGCAGCCCTTAGCCCAGGGCTTCTGGCTGCTGCTGCTGCAGCGGGGGATTCATGCTGCATGCACGGGGTCTGCAACTCGTTGTCGGCTCTGTGGATCTTGTGCTGTTTAGTGCAAGTGTGTCTGGGAGGGGCCCTTTAAGGGAGCGGCTGGCTGTTGAGTCCGCCCTGTGACCCTGTCTGCAGCTGTGCCTGGCACCCTTATTTCGATGTGTGCTACTGTGGCGTGTAGACGTTCCCTCGCTGCGCCTATTTCGATGTGGTGCTGCGCAACGTCGATGTTGAACATCGACGTTGCCAGCCCTGGAGGACGTGTAGACGTTATTCATCTAAATAGCCTATTTCGATGTAGGCTTCACGTGTAGACGTAGCCCAGGGGAGCAGGAAGGAATTCAGGCTCAGCCTGAACAGAGGACACTCGGATCGGTGCTGCGCTGTTGGCACACAGTGGGAGCCCTGGTGCCCGGGGGCGTGTGCCAGGGAGGGCTGCGAGGCCTGGGCTTGTTTGGAGCAATGCCGTATGCGGAGAGGCTAGGCAAGCCATTGTCACCACATGTGAAACGGGCAAACCGCGACCCGGCTGACTTGGCACTGAGAGAGACAGCTCACAAAGGCGCAGCAGAGGCCTGTCAAGCCCAGCGCCCGTCTCATTAGCTAACATCATGGAGGCCAGAGGTGCCCCACTCGGGCTGTGCTGGGATCAGAGGAGCAAACCAAGAAATAGGGCGGTACGATCCAGGCGGGATCTGAGGGGTCACTCACAGAATGCGGAGGCTGGGCAGCTGCTGGCACATCCCTCTGGGCAGCAGACAGATCCCGGCCCGGGTTAAGGTCCTGGGGGTGGGAGGGAGGCAGAAGGGACTCGTGAGAAGCTGGCATGCCTGGGAGCCCAGCCCCTGTGGGGGAATGGAACAGTCGAAGGGGTGAGCACAAGGTGAGAAAGGGACGGTGGCTTTGTAGACAGGAGGAGGCCCCGGACTGGGCTTGGGGCAGGGAGAGATGAATGGAACGTGCCCAGGGCACGTGGGTTGCACGGCCTTACACCCAACCTGCATCTCCTTGGAGACGGTGGAAGCAGAATGTGCCAGTTCCCAGAGAGTGACCTACTTCTCCAGGCAGGAGGACAAAGCACCTGCACCCCAGTGCTTTGGCCATCTGGGGTCACGGCTGTGCTGCACCATGGAGGCTGCAGTGGGAGCATATGAGATTCTTCTGCCACCCGTGGGAGGTTCTGCCCTGTTTGTAGAGTTCTTTGGTCTATGCTGAGTCACAGGGTCCTGGGGAGCTGGGATCTGGTACTGACGGCAGGTCGCTCCCTTCCAGACGGGGTGAGACCAACCGAGGACAGACCAAGGCAGGGGACCCTGGGCTCCCTGCCCTGGGTTGGGTTCTGGGATGTGGGGATTGAGCTGGCGAATGGGTTCTAAGGAGAATTCAGCTACCTCCCCAGGAAGGGCGGCTGAGTTTCAAAGGCTGCAAATTTCATATCCTCTGGATTTCTTCACTGCAGCCTTCTGGCTTGCCCTGCACCTCCTGGTAGTGCAGCCCCCAAAGGCATGAAGTGGTAGCACAGTGACTGAATGGCTGGTGCTGGATGTAATTCTGGAGGGCTAGATGGGTAGCTGGCTTCACAGGCTGAGTGGGGTTCAGGTAGAAAGTCAGATGGGTGGGAGACTCCAGGAGGAGCTACCAGCAGCAGCTGCAGAGAAGAACTTAGAGGACAGGCCGTGGAGGCTCCTGTGGTGCCCAGCACAAAACAGTTTGGGAAACACTGTCTCCTCGGAGACAGCCCCATCCTGGACAGAAAACCATGATGCATGGGAGGAAGGGAAGGGGTCTTGCCACTCACAGAATTTCTAGGCTGGTGGTTCCATTGAGGTCTGGGAATTCTCTGACGTCTGTGGCTCCGTTCAATGACCTGCAGAGAAGGACAGACAAGCTCAGGACAACTGGAAGGAGACAGGCCGAGCAAACTGGAAGGAGCAAGGGTGAATGCTGGAGCTTCCAAATCCCCCCTAACCCAACAGCTTTGGCAGCTGGCTAGTGGTGGCCCATGCCCAGATAGGTGGGTGGTAAGCCCACCCCTTCTTGAAGCTACTTCTCCCAGGAGTTTGCCACCACTGGCTGGGGCATGGAGCCGGGGCCTCTGGAGGGCAGAGATGCAGTGAACCAGACACTCAGGTATTTACTCCACAGGAAATCTGGAAGGGTGGAAAAAACCCTCCAACCCCTGACATTCTTGGCAGGTTGTTTTTAATACAAACAATGATGGCAGGAGACTCCAAGCTCCTCGCTGCCTTGTCCCAGGGGTCTGAAGAATGCTGTGTGGTTCTCATTAGAGTTTATTTTATTAGCTGGAACATATAATGATGCACCCAGCAGCTTTATGAGGCTTGTAAAGAGAGCTCGTTTGAGGTTACCTCCACCACGGGCCTATCTGCTGTACACCAAAGCCTGTGAAACGCTGCCTGTGGGTGCTGGGCTGGTCACAGCCTGGCAAGGGGAGCCAGAAGAGATGCAGGCTAACGCATGTCTGGGAAAGCTACTGTTTCCAGTTGTGCCCCACTGTGTACGGCAAGGCCCCCATGGGAGCATAGTATTCTGAGGGCTGGGCAGTGCTGGCCGACGGTGTGGGGCTCAGCCTGTGGGGAATGCAGCAAGTTAATGAGCGCGAACTGCTCAGGCACCATGGTGGCAGGAGGCACGTGGATATTTAGGGACTGGAATGGCTCTCCAGGGAGGTGCAGGGACACTGGGGGGGCCTGGGGGATTTGCAGCTGGGCAGTGGGAAAGCAGGCCGCTCTCAGAACTGGGTCATTCATGTGGGCCGTAATGAGCTCTGCCAAGGTCCCCTGGGGAAGGTCCTTCTAGACAGGAGGGCTTGGGTGGCACAGGGAGCAGGGGTGGAAAAGCCTGGTCAGCTGGGCCCAGGGGCTGGAGGGAGAAACTTACAGCGTGTGCAGCTTTGGCAGGAACTGGAAGGCAGACTGTCCAACAGACTGGATGGGATTGTCGTAAAAATGGCTGGAAAGGAGACAAGAGCCAGCTTAGTTTACCCTGTGTGGACTGGAGAGATTCTAGTATTAGCACAAAGCAGTGGCAGTCACTGGGAACGAGCCATGCAAGAGCTTCCAGCCACCTGGCGATGAGCTGCCTGATCCCACTAATCCTGGCCTCTGTTCCAGGCTGAGCACAGACAGCGAGGTGCCCCTGAGCCAGTACTGCTCTGGACCATGCCTAGAACGTGCAGCCCCCGTCCCGCTGGGAGCTGCTCCCATTCAAAGAAACAGTTGCTGCACGCGTTGCAGGGAATGGGGCTGAGCGGCACGTTGGTTGACTCGGATTTTTTTCCCATCTCCCTGTGTAACCTGCTGCTGCTCCACACATGACATCCAGCTGGGCAGAGCGTCCACCAGTTCAGTCCCCCAGGTGTCATGGGGGAGGTGGAAGGAGGAAGTGCCTGGAAAACCTGCATGGTGGGACAGGAGTGGTGCTGGCAACCTGGTGCATCCTACCAGGGGCCATCACTGTCTGTCTCCCGACAGGGCTCGGCTCCACTCCTTGTAGCCGCTCCTCAGGCTCACACAGCCACAGCTCTCAGACTCCCCCTGGGCTAATGTCTGGGGAGGTGCAGAGCAATGGCTGCCACTGCCGTGCGCTAAACACAGCAATGCTGCCGCTGCACCAGTGGCCTGCTTCTCTTGCCCTTTCTGCTACGGGTGCCCTGTGAGACTGGAGCCATCAGAACTGGGTCAGGGGGAGGCATGGGAAAAGGAGCGGGGAGAGGGCAGGAGGGAAACCACTAAAAGTCGCACCTTCATCTTACATTTGAGCTGTTCTTTCAGCCCATCTCCTCCCACCTCCACCACCCTCACAGCACGTCAGAGCAGGACCAAGGGAAATGATGGACAGAGCCTCCAACCAGTTCCCCTGTGCTGGAGGAAGAGGGCGAGCTGGCTCACACTGCTTACATGGTTTGGAGTAACGGATTCCCAACAAACGCCTTCTCGGGAATAGCCTTGATGTTGTTGTTATGGAAACCCCTGTGAGAAGAGAAAGGCCTGGATGTGACTGGGTCAGAAGGTGGGAAAGAAAACACCTGAGGAGCAGGAGAGGGTGTGAAGCACAGGGTGGTAGGTGCTGAGGGTAGAAGGAGCCATTGCGTTCATCTAATCTGTCCTCCTATGTGACACAGGCTGGAGCTCTCCCCTAGAAAGCATCCCACTTTGATCGGAAAATGGCCACTGACTGAGAATGCACCACAAACCTTAGGCTAAGATCAGAGCATTAGGGGTGGCCTCTACTTAAAATTAGATTGTCCTCGCAGGGCAGTTGAAAAAGTGTCAACCAAGTGCTGTGGCTGGGATGTGTAGACCTGGATAGAATTCTTCTGTCAACAGAGTGACCACCTCTCAGGAGAGGGACGTCTACAGTGATGGGATTGCCCCATCCATAATCTAGGATGTGTCTATGCTATGGTGCACCAGGGGTACACCTGCAGTGCTGTAACTGTGCTGGGTAGTGGTTGTAGTGCTGTAACTGTGCTGGGTAGCGGCTGTAGTGCTGTAATTGTGCTGGGTAGCAGCTGTAGTGTTGTAACTGTGCTGAGTAGCGGCTGTAGTCCTGTAACTGCTGGGTAGCAGCTGTAGTGTTGTAACTGTGCTGAGCAGTGGTTGTAGTGCTGTAACTGTGCTGGGTAGCGGCTATAGTGCTGTAATTGTGCTGGGTAGCAGCTGTAGTGTTGTAACTGTGCTGAGTAGTGGTTGTAGTGTTGTAACTGTGCTGGCTAGCGGCTGTAGTGTTGTAACTGTGCTGGGTAATGGCTGTAGTGCTGTAATTGTGCTGGGTAGTGATTGTAGTGTTGTAACTGTGCTGGGTAGCGGCTATAGTGCTGTAATTGTGCTGGGTAGCAGCTGTAGTGTTGTAACTGTGCTGAGTAGCGGCTGTAGTGTTGTAACTATGCTGGCTAGCGGCTGTAGTGCTGTAATTGTGCTGGGTAGTGATTGTAGTGTTGTAACTGTGCTGGGTAGCAGCTGTAGTGTTGTAACTGTGCTGGGTAGCGGTTGTAGTGCTGTAAGTGTGCAGGGTAGCAGCTGGAGTGCTGTAACTGTGCTGGGTAGCGGCTGTAGTGCTGTAACTGTGCAGGGTAGTGGTTGTAGTGCTGTAACTGTGCTGGGTAGCGGCTGTAGTGCTGTAACTGTGCAGGGTAGTGGTTGTAGCACTGTAACTGTGCTGGGTAGTAGTTGTAGTGCTCTAACTGCAGGGTAGCGGTTGTAGTGCTGTAACTGTGGTCGGTAGTGGTTGTAGTCTGTGCAGGGTAGCAGCTGTAGTGCTGTAACTGTGCTGGGTAGCGGCTGTAGTGCTGTAACTGTGCTGAGTAGCGGCTGTAGTCCTGTAACTGCTGGGTAGCAGCTGTAGTGTTGTAACTGTGCTGAGCAGTGGTTGTAGTGCTGTAACTGTGCTGGGTAGCGGCTATAGTGCTGTAATTGTGCTGGGTAGCAGCTGTAGTGTTGTAACTGTGCTGAGTAGTGGTTGTAGTGTTGTAACTGTGCTGGCTAGCGGCTGTAGTGTTGTAACTGTGCTGGGTAATGGCTGTAGTGCTGTAATTGTGCTGGGTAGTGATTGTAGTGTTGTAACTGTGCTGGGTAGCGGCTATAGTGCTGTAATTGTGCTGGGTAGCAGCTGTAGTGTTGTAACTGTGCTGAGTAGTGGCTGTAGTGTTGTAACTATGCTGGCTAGCGGCTGTAGTGCTGTAATTGTGCTGGGTAGTGATTGTAGTGTTGTAACTGTGCTGGGTAGCAGCTGTAGTGTTGTAACTGTGCTGGGTAGCGGTTGTAGTGCTGTAAGTGTGCAGGGTAGCAGCTGGAGTGCTGTAACTGTGCTGGGTAGCGGCTGTAGTGCTGTAACTGTGCAGGGTAGTGGTTGTAGTGCTGTAACTGTGCTGGGTAGTAGTTGTAGTGCTCTAACTGCAGGGTAGCGGTTGTAGTGCTGTAACTGTGCTGGGTAGCGGCTGTAGTGCTGTAACTGTGCAGAGTAGCGGCTGTAGTGCTGTAACTGTGCAGAGTAGCGGCTGTAGTGCTGTAACTGTGCTGGGTAGCGGCTGTAGTGCTGTAACTGTGCAGGGTAGCGGCTGTAGTGCTGTAACTGTGCTACACTGTGCACTGCAGACATCCCCACAGACTGTTTTACCTGCAATGTCACTAAAATCAATGTAAAAGGAGCAGCTTTGACACTCCAGCATTGAGTCCATTGACCTGTGGCTGAACTACAAAGCATCCAATCTCTGCACGATGGTCAACCCAGCACACCCCTGGGGAGCCTGGTTCAATGCCTATTCCCCTTCTTGCTGTTAAATATATGCCTTGTGTTTCCCCTCAGATTTCAGCACCCAGCAGTTGCTTCCAGCTCTGCCTTTGGCTCTCAATGAGCCCTGCTACTACAACAGATCTTCCTATGCAGGAAACGTCCTCCAGCCAATGCGTTAGAAACCCTGCCTCCCAGCCAACCCTTCCTCCGCCTGCCAATGGGGCTGCCTCTTGCCTCCATGCCCCCAAGCTACATCCCTGGGAGTGAGTGGCAGAGCCTTGCTGTTGATAAATGACTAGAGGAACTGCAGCTCCCTGCTTGATGGGCTCATCCCTGTCACAGGACCCACCCCTGCATGGACAGCAGCTCTGCACCTAGCTTGTTGTAAACCCCAGCAGACTGGCCCCTCATAGAGTTAGTGACCAGCTAAGCTGGTGACCCTGCCAGCAGGCGGAGGGAGCCCATATACCCCCGTTGCTCTGCCGGACGGTGAGGTGGCCACCGTGCCCTCCCTGGAGTCCTCCAGTGAACAGCTTCTCTTGGCAGCCCCCTCCCAGCTAGGCAGGTGCTGATGCTGCACTCAGGGGTGGCATCTCCAGCTGAGGTGGGACTAGCAGAGCACTAAACTGTTGCATGAGGAGGCAAACAATGGAGCAGGCCTGTGATGGAGAGCAGGCGTAGCATGGCAAGAGGAGCGTGTGGTGAGCTGGGGAGGGGAGACAACAGGGGAGGAGACATGAAGGAGAAGAAAAAGAGGGGACAACAGCTCAGGTCATGGTGGTGGGTGGAAAACACAGCCTGCTGCTGTGGTTCTCAACAGCCAAAGGCTGCTTCCAGGCTGGTGCTGACAGGCAGCCTACACAGGTGAGGGCTGTGTCTGAACAGCACAGGAAGGAGCCGCTTTGTATGTTAATTAGGGCTGGCCATATTGACCCCTCTCCTGGCCCCATTGGTCAGATGGGATCCAGCCACCAGAAGGGCCCCCAGGATGGGGTGGATGCCCAGAGATTCTGTGCCCTAGGCACCGCTGGGGCTGAGGAAAGCAGCTGTCACGGGGGGTTGCCTTGTAACCACAAGGCTAACTCCATGGATCTGCTGTCTCCACAGGCCCACCCCGGGAACAGAGAGCTAGTCCATGGGGTCTTGAAACCTGCAGTGCGAGAGGGACTAAGGGGTCAGCCACACCAGCTCAGGGCACAAGCCAAACCTGACTGATGTCAACAGAGCAGCTCCCATTGGCAGGAGTACTATAAGGGATGATCTGGTGGTTCCTTCTGACCCTAAACTCTATGGCTCTAGTGGGCTGTGACTCAGGTCCTTAGCCAGGCTGGGGAGCTGTGAGGCAGGGGGTGGGGCCACATCCTTGCATCCTGGCTCCTTGTGGGCTCTCCCTGGTGGTGCCCCCCACACTCTGCCAGAGGCCACATCTTCTAAAACCCATTGCCATTGGCCTGCTGGTGTCAGGCTTGTGCAAATGCTCTTTCCACGCTAACGAGATCTGGTGAGGTATCTATTGCCACCCTGGGGAAGAACAAGCTATTTTAATGGGGATGGCACAGGCGTCAAGGCGGAGTTTGGAGGGAGCACGTGGTGGGTGGGCGCGGCTGTGTTCCCCAGCTCGCGGGTGTGCGCAGCTCTTTCTTGTTCACTGTCTTCTGGCAAATTTCGTTGGCAAGAAATAAATAAGTCTCACAGCTCCTGCAGTCGGCCTAGTGTCCTGATGGCTACTGGGAATTCCAACAGCTTGTTATAGTTCAGGTCCCTGAAAGAAAGAGAGGAAAACAGTCATTAAGGAGGCGACAGCGGCTCAGTGGAGCATATCCATGCTCTGAAGGATGGAAACTTGGTTACTAAGCATCGAAGATGGATTTTTCCACCATGCTGATCCAGCCACCAATGTCTGGAAATAACTCACATTCCTGCCACAGGAATATTCCCAGCTAGGGGCACTGTGAGGCATGGGCCAGCCGAGGCTCTGGCTGCCTTCAGTGTGCCTGTCTGGAATCTTCATCCCCCGCCCCGACTCCCAGCATTCCTCAGTGTTGGCCTGTGTTGGGCTGATTCACTGTCTCCTTCTGCAGTCTCACTCCCACGTGTTAGGCATTAGTCGTACACCCTTTGGCTCATAGCTGGGCATGTTTACAAAAACCAGGTACAAACAGCAGCTGCCCTTCCGCGGGCCTCAGGGAAGGGCCACATCTCTGACCCCATCTCCCAGCCACCGAATGTGGTGTGCACCAAGGAGCAGGGGATTCCAGAGCTGGGACCTTGCACTGGGCACGCTCTGGGCCTGGCCTCTGGGTGCTCCGCCTCTAGCTGGTGTGATGGAGAAGGTGCGGAGGAAGCCTTGCTGTCAGTTCCTGATGTTCAAGCTTTTGGGAAGGGAACTGGAGATGAATGTGGAGGTCATGTGCCAGGGTGGGGGTTAGGCCCCTGGAAAGCTACTGGCACTGGTGGGCAGTGGATGCCAGTGCAACGGGCTTACAGAGCCATATATGTAACTCACAGTTGGAGGCTGGGTTCATTTAGCTTCCAACTTTCGGCATCCACCTGTCCGCTGCTCACCTTGTTACACTCTTCTGACCCTCACCATGGGCAATACACCCTGGGCATCTCAGTGAGAGTCTGAGCCACGATGGGGGAGAGGGCAATGCACTTAAATAGTGGTTGGTGGGTGACAAACTAATGGGGTCTGAACTGCTGCCAGTACAAACAGGGAAGAACTAGTAGGAGAAATAGAAGTGGGTGGCAACCTGGGCTGCAGCGACCATGAGATGGTGGATTTCAGGATTCTGACAAAGGAAGAAAGGTGAGCAGGAACCTACAGACCCTTGATTTCAGAAGAGCAGACCTCTCATCCCTGAGAGAACTGATGGGCAGGATCCCCTGGGAAGCTAATATGACGGGGAAAGGCGTTCAGGAGAACTGGCGATATTTTAAAGAAGTCCTATTGAAGGCACAGGAACAAACCATCCCAATGCGCAGTAAGAAAAGCAAATATGGTCGGCAACCAGCCTGGCTTACCAGGGAAATCCTTGGCGAGCTTAAACTCAAAAAGGATGCGTATGAGAAGTGGAAACATGGACAGATGACTAAGGAGGAGTATAACCATACGGCTGGAGAATGCCGGTGGGTAATCAGGAAGGCAAAAGCACAATCGGAATTGCAGCTGGCAGGGGAAGTGAAGGACAACAAGAGGGGTTTCTACAGGCATGTTAACAATCAGAGGGTTATCAGGGAGGTTGTGGGGCCGTTACTGGATGAGGGAGGTAACCTGGTGACAGATGACGTAGGAAAGGCTGAAGTACTCAATGCTTTTTTTGCCTCTGTCTTCACTGACAAGGTCAGCTCCCCGTCTACGGCACTAGGCAATGCAGTATGGGAAGGAGGTGGGCAGCCCTCAGTGGGGAAAGAGCTACTTAGAAAAGCTAGATGCACACAAATCCTTAGATTCAGGTTTAATGCATCAAAAGGTATTGAGGGAATTGGCAGATGTCATTGCAGAGCCTTTGGCCGTTATCTTTGAAAAATCGTGGAGATTGTGAGAGGTCCCGGATGGGTGGAAAAAGGCAAACATAGTGCCCACCTTTAAAAAAGGGAAAGAAGGAAAATCCAGGGAACTATAGACTGGTCAGCCTCACCTCAATCCCCAGAAAAATCATGGAGGGGATCCTCAAGGAATCTGTTTTGAAACACTTGGAAGAGGGGAAAGTGATCAAGAGTAGTCAGCATGGATTCACCAAGGGCAAGTCCTGCCTGACCAATCTGATTAGCTTCTGTGATGAGGTAACTGGCTCTGTGGACACAGGGAAGTCAGTGGATGTGATATACTCTGACTTAAGCAAGGCTTTGATAGAGTTTCCCACAACATTTTTGCCCATAAGTTAAGGAAGTGTGGGTTGGATACATGGATAGAAAGCTGGCTTCATGGAGGGGCCCAGCTGGTAGTGGTCAATGGCTCAATGTGTGGCTGGTGGTCAGTTTCAAGTGGAGTGCCTCAGGGATTGATTCTAGGGCCAATATTGTTCAACGTCTTTATTAATGACTTGGATAAGGGGATGGATTGCACCCTCAGCACATTTGCAGCTGATACTAAGCTAGGGGGTCAGGTAGCTACATTGGTGGCTATGGATAGGGTCCAGATTGACCTAGACAAATTGGAGGATTGGGCCAAAAAGAAATTTGATGAGGTTCGACAAGGAGACGTTCAGACTCCTGTACTTGGGACAGAAGAATCCCAAGCACTGTTAGAGGCTGGGGCTCAGCTGGCTAAGTAACAGTGCGGGAGAGAAGGACCTGGGGATTACAGCAGATGAGAGGCTGGATGTGAGTCAACAGTGTGCCCTTGTAGCCAAGAAGGCTAATGGCATATTGGGGTGCATTACGAGAAGCATTTTCACCAGATATAGAGGTTATTATTCCCCTCTACTTGGCACTGGTGAGGCCACATCTGGAATATTGCGTCCAGTTCTGGGCCCCCCAGTACAGAAAGGATGTGGGTGCCTTGGAGTGGGTTCAGCAGAGGGCTACAAAAACGATTAAGGGGATGAAGCACATGACCTATGTGGAGAGGCTGAGAGATTTGGGCTTTTTTAGTTTACAGAAGAGAAGACTGAGGGGCCATTTAACAGCAACCTTCAACTTCCTGAAGAGGGCTCTAACGAGGATGGAGAGATGGTGACAGATGGCAGAACAAGGAGCAATGGGCTGAAGTTACAGAGGGTGAGGATTAGGATGGATATTAGAAAAAAACTACTTCCCCAGGAGGTGAAGCACTGGAATGTGTTACCCAGAGAGGTGGTGGAATCTCCATCCCTAGAGGTTTTTATGTCCCAGCTGGACAAGGTCCTGGCTGGGATGACTTACTGGGGGTTGATCCTGCTTTGGGCAGGGGGCTGGACTAGATGACTCCTGAGGTCCCTCCGAGCCCCAGGATCCTATGATTCTATGACACTTTGCGAGGAAGGGGGCAGCAGCCACGCACACCAAGATGCCGCTTGCTCTTCTTCCCGTTCCCCTGAGAGAGGAAAGTGCCTGGATTGCGTGAGCTGCTCCTCAGTCCCCTCCCTCGGTCGGCCAGCAGAGAGAAGCACGTGCACGAGCCATGCGTTATCCTCTCACTCCCTGACAGGGAGCAACAAGATGCAGTCACACCAGCTTAGTGGCTGATCCAACACTACTGACATAAATGGGGAATCTCTGATCAACTTCAGTGGGCTTTGGCTAAACTCGAGTCCATTTCAGATAGTCCCATCCCACCTGCACCAGGTCTGCAGTGGGGTTTGCCTTAATCACCAGGGAAGAGAGTTGGGGGTGGCTAGCCAGGGTGCTGGAGACAGGAGCAGACAATGCCTCTGGAGAGGGGATTCTGTTCTAGCATTTCAGCTCTGGCAATGGGGCTTTAATGCAGCTGATGAAGCAAGTACACCTTGAGATGGTAGAATCTGGCCCCACTAATCCCTTACAGGCCAAGGCACTGGGAGACCACACAGAAAGTAGCACTTAGCACTGCAAGACACACCTGCCATGTGACCCATTTCTACTGACAGATACCTGTGGGGGTTTTAAGAAATAAATCCTTCGGCATATTAGTGTAATTACTGGCTCCTGCAGATTACTATGCAATTACACTTAATTGTTCCCAAAGTAATTACATGGGACCTGGATTGTGGTTTCCAAGACAGAAGGAACCATGAATTTACTGCAATGAGATGGTATTTATGACCAAATTACCTGATAACTCCCATCCTTGAGTCCCCATCTGGTAATTACCTTGTAATTCTACTCTGGCCCCCACCCCTACTTTGCAATTACCTTGTAACTCTCTCCTGGCCCTGCCATTACATGGTAATTAACCCTGTGACTTTCTGCTGGCCCCACCCCTTACATAGTAAATTATCCAGTCATTGTCTCATGGCCCTGTCCCTTACAGTCTAATTAACCCCATGACTCTTTCCTGGGCCTTCTTCTCGATGTCCCTGTCCCAGTCTAGGACATCAGGCTAGCTTGTACTTGGGCAGTGATATTGCTGCCAAGCCTGACTCAGGGACTTGAAAAGGAAAATTAAAATAGCTGTAAAATGCCCTAATCCAGGATCCTCACCCTTTCCTACAGACACCATCTGTCCCTGCTGCCTGGCACAATCCAGGGCTGCTGTATGAGTTCACATGCTTCAGCTTTTGGCCACACATACAAGTCTCTCCTATCTGCATTTGGTGGGATCCCCCAGGACTCACTGCAAGCTGTCTCCCCAGCCAAGGGGCAAGAGGTACACATTATGTCTTAGCCATGTCGGGTCACTTCAGAGGGCTCGCTTGTCAGTCAAGGATGGGTTGGTTTGACACATTACAGCTACGCATCGAGCTCCTGCGTCAGTACGTGTCAGAGCAGCGTCTCCATCAAATCTGCTACAGGTCATCTGTGCAGGCCATGGTGGGCTGATTCTGTTGCTCATATATTTGCTACTGGTGGGAAAGCGTTACCTGTTATCTGATCTATGGTGATCTCCTGGCCCCCATCATCAGAGTAATGAAACACTGCCCAGTCATTGGCTCACTTGTTCACAGCACAGCATGGCTGCTCTCACATTGCACAGATAAAACGGAAAAGCAGGGAGGCAAAGGAGGGAGGGATTGCAGAATGTCACCCAGAAGTCTATGGCACAGGCGGGACCTGCATCCACGTCTCCCAAGTTTAATGTTAGTGCGCTAAGCAGTGGACCAGCCATCTTCTCACACTTAAAAACTTTTAGTCAGTACCATGTGGCTTGCCCACCCAATCACCACAGGGGTGAGGCTCACCCCAGCGAAGAGCTGGTATGTTTGGGAGCAGTCAACAGGCAAATGCTTCCCAACAGAAGCCAGGCTTGGCTCACAAATGATTCACTAGCAGAAAAAAAGTGCCTCGGTTTGCAGCCAATATTATTTGCAAGGAATAATTAAACAAGCGCTAATATTTGCTCCCTCTTTTGCTCTGAAATGGTGTTTCGTTTCCAATTTCCTCCCCTTTCAGGCAGTCTGTTGCACAGACACCCCCTTGTCTTCCATCAACAGACTAAATATTTTGTTTGCACATAAATGTGTCTGCAAGTATGTACAGGAATTGTCTCTCCTGAACAAATACTCACATTCTTTCCAGGACTATGGGCATCCCCCCACAACACCCCGCCTTGTCAAGGCTTGGCAGATACAGGGTGTATTGTATGCAGCAGGTCCCTCTGGGCAGATGAGCCATCTCTGAACTCTGTCATGTATTGTGCAGGGTGGAAAGCTGACACCAAATGGGGGCATGCTGTTCTAGTCTGCCTGGACTTGTGCACATCTAGTTTTTCTAGATAGATCAGAACTTGTTCCTTGCCCACAGATGGCTGCCCTCCATCTTCCCGTACTGCATCATCTCGGACCATCATTGGGAAGTTGACTTTGTCTGTGAAGACTGAGGCAAAAAAGCATTGAGTACTTCAGCTTTTCCTGCATCATCTGTCACTAGGTTACCTCCCTCATCCAGTAAGGGCCCCACACCTTCTCTGATAACCCGTTTATTGTTCACATGCCTGTAGAAACCCTTCTTGTTACTCTTCACATCCCTTGCCAGCTGCAGCTCCAATTGTGCTTTTGCTTTCCTGATTACTGCCCGGCATTCTCCAGCCGTATGTTTATACTCCTCCTTAGTCAACTGTGCACATTTCCATTCCTTGTACGCATCCTTTTTGAATTTAAGCTGACTAAGGATTTCCCCGTTAAGCCAAGCTGGTTGCTTACCATGTTTGCATTTCTTACTATGCAGTGGGATTGTTTGTTCCTGTGCCTTTAGTAAGACTTCTTTAAAATACTTCCAGTTCTCTTCAACTCTTTTCCCCTTCATCTTCGTTTCCCAAGGGATCCTGCTCATCCGGTCTCTTAGGGAGTCAAAGTCAGCTCTTCTGAAATCAAGGGTCTGTATGTTACCGCCCACCCTTCTTCCTTTCATCCAGATCCTGAAATCTACAATCTCATGGTCGCTGTAGTCCAGGTTCCCCCCACTTCTATTTCTTCTACTAGTTCTTTCCTGTTTGTGAGCAGCAGGTCAAGTTGCGCACGGCCCCTGGTTGGTTCCTTCAGCACTTGTACCAAGAAGTTATCCCCAACATTCTCCAAAAACTTCCTAGATTGTCTGTGTGCTGCTGTGTTGGTCTCCCAACAAATGTCTGGAAGTAGTATAAGCATGAGAAACAAATGGGGTAATGTATATGAGGACAGATAGATAAATAGAAAGATACATGGCTGTGGTATGTGGAGATAGATAGAGTGGATGGGGATAGATTGATAGCTAGCTAGCTAGATATGGTAACAAAAAACAGGTAGCACTGTAAAGACTAGCGAAGTAATGTATTAGGTGACAAGCTTTTGTGGGGCAGACCCACTTCTTCAGATCTGTAGATACTGCTACACTGGAAATGGTGCATGGGAAGATACAGAGAGAGAGAGGGGCAGAGTTCTCCCTGTAGTGCCTGCTAACAACCAGTTGTGTCATGTGAAAAATCTTTATAATACACCTTGTGAATTTGTTCTCCTCCCACTATGTTTAAAACATTTCTCATTTTCACACAATTGGGTTTGGCCCTTGCAGAGACAAGGGAAGGCTGCATAAGGCCATGTTTCCACCAGGTGGCTCTGCTCTACAGCCGGGTGCTCCACAGATGGCTACCTAAGCTGGCCAAAGCCTCCTCCTGGGTACAGGCTTGAGGGGAGAATGATCTTCAACAAGCGAGGTCTGAAATCTGCACGTGTGCATCAGCCACTGCATGAGCTGGGTGCTCTCTGCCCTGGGTGGCCTCCTTACAGCCCCCGTTGGGGAAGGGGACTCCAGGCCGAGCCTGTCTGACAGGAAGATGCCAGCACACTACCACCTTCCCAGCCTCCCTAGCCCCGTGCAAGCTGAGCACGTGCAAGTAAGAAATAAATGATGCAGGTCTCACGGGAAGGTGCTTTCCAAGCTGGCCTGCCAAGCATTGTGAGAAACAGCACACGAGACATTTCAATGACACCACCACTTCTGTTTGCTGAGGACTGAGACAACAGCTCCAGACGCCGCAATTGGACTCTGAAGGAGATTGGTTCTCCTCCTCTAGTTAAAATAAAAGCGGCTTAAAGGTCACCAGCTCTCCGCCATCTGCTGGAGCCATCGTGAGCTGGCTGGGACACCACTTATTATTAATTTTATAGCGCGCCTCTAGCCTTAGATTGGGAAGATCTCAACCAACCCTGTTGTTTCCTTAGAAATAAAAGCAAATTGACATCAGAGCAGCCATTATGTCAGACCGTAACTGCCAGGGCAATTTGAAACTGACAGTGCGCAGCCTGGAACCATTAATCACTTAGAATGGGCCAGGAAAAAAGAGGAGGGGGGGAAACAAGATAAGTGCAATTCAGTTTTTTGCCTGTTACAGGCTATTAGTGGTTCCACAAAGGAAGCCAAAACCCCAAATTATATGGAACTATAAATTCTTCCATAACCCACCAAACACCACAGTTTTGCAGCTAATAAACCTGCAGAGGGAATAAGATTAGAAACTGGAGGTGAGACATTTGCTGGTTATTTCATTCCCACTGCAAAGTCTGAAGTGGCATTACAAGTCCCAGAATCTCCATGAGCAGATCAGGAGACCTGCCACTCCTCTAGTGAGTTATGATGGTGTGGGCACCTAACTGGCAGCTAACCAGACTGGGAAATGGGGCTGCTGGTGGGGCTTGCAGCACTGGTTACAGTGAGCAAATCAAGCATTGCTGACACATAGATTTAAAGCCTGAAGGGACCATTATAATCATCTGTATGACACCGGCAAGAAAATCTCACCTGCATCGAGCCCATAGCTTGTGGCTGAGTTTGATCAGCCCTTTTAGCACGAGACACCCACTCCAGATGTGAAGAGTGAATAATAAGTGAGATTAGGCCACCAGCATGGGTGGTCTGCGCACACTGTATGCTGGCAAGCTGCTGATACAGCGCAGAGACGCCTCGATAAAGCTGCAGTGAGTATCACTGCTCCAGAGGCTACATAAAACCACTCGGGCTCCCTATAAAATGACCAGGCAGAATGGTTCCTTGTTACAATTGGACTAAATGTATACAGGACCACCCCACTGAGCTGGCTGCGCACCTGGGACCTTGCACGTACTTCAGAGAGGCCACCAAACAAACTTCTGAGGGCAGCAACTTTAGGTTGCTAGCAGCCACAGCTGGAGCTGAACTAATAACCTTCGACAGCTCATTCCGGGGCCAGCCAGTCTCCGTGAGCCACTGTAAGCTACCGGAATGATGCATGGTTGATTATATATTTATGTCATGGTGGCATCTTGAGGCCACAGCTAATTTGGGCCCCATGGTGCCAGGTGTTGAGCAACAGTCCCTGCCCCAAGGAGCTTACTCACTAAAGGACAAGATGGAACAACAGGTGCAGGAGCTAAATCAGAGTACCAGGGTGGGAGATGGGGTAAGAAAAAAATAGGCTGTAGCCAAGTCTCAGCAGGAGAGCAGCAGTGATCACCAAGGAGCACCCTGAAGTCTTATGTGTGCACAGGGAAGAGGTGAGTTTATCCCCCACCAGCACCACAAAGTGCTTGGTGCTGCACAAGACACAGAAGGAAGGAAGGCCCTTGCACATGGCTCCCTGGAGCTGTGTCTACACGTGCACACTACTTCGAAGTAGCGGCACTAACTTCGAAATAGCGCCCGTCGCAGCTACACACGTCGGGCGCTATTTCGAAGTTAACTTCGACGTTAGGCGGCGAGACGTCGAAGTCGCTAACCTCATGAGGGGATCGGAATAGCGCGTAGGGACCGTGTAGACGATCCGCGTCCCGCAACGTCGAAATTGCCGGGTCCTCCATGGCGGCCATCAGCTGGGGGGTTGAGAGATGCTCTCTCTCCAGCCCCTGCGGGGCTCTATGGTCACCGTGGGCAGCAGCCCTTAGCCCAGGGCTTCTGGCTGCTGCTGCCACAGCTGGGGATCCATGCTGCATGCACAGGGTCTGCAACCAGTTGTCGGCTCTGTGGATCTTGTGTTGTTTAGTGCAACTGCGTCTGGGAGGGGCCCTTTAAGGGAGCGGCTGGCTGTTGAGTCCGCCCTGTGACCCTGTCTGCAGCTGTTCCTGGCACCCTTATTTCGATGTGTGCTACTTTGGCGTGTAGACGTTCCCTCGCTGCGCCTATTTCGATGTGGTGCTGCGCAACGTCGAAGTTGAACATTGACGTTGCCAGCCCTGGAGGACGTGTAGACGTTATTCATCGAAATAGCCTATTTCGATGTTGCTACATCGAAATAAGCTATTTCGATGTTGGCTTCACATGTAGACGTAGCCTGGGTGAGCATGAGACTGGCTGTTTCTGACCTGTGCAAATGCCTTTCCCTCTAAGCAGAACGCAGCTAACCCCTGGCAGAGAAAGCCCCCAGCCTCTGGCTTTGGGGGCAGTTGGTCAGAGCTAACCAGAGCCTGTTTTTGGCTAATAGGAAACATTTCTTCCATTCAGGCTTTTATTCTTACCAGACTTGCATGGAAACAGCCCTATCTTTGCCTGACAGAGCGTTTGCGTCACCATGTGGGACTAACACTTACGCTGTGG